>NW_010972981.1:146043-268379 GCF_000737465.1 Haliaeetus leucocephalus | reverse complement strand
CGCAAGGAGCCGCCCCGCCGCTGGCCAAGGCCGAGCCCATCAGCGATGGTGGTAGCGCCTCTGTCATAACATATTTAAGAAGGGCAAAAACCTCCGTGCAACTGCAGCCAGAAGAGAGGAGTGAGAACATGTAAGAGAAACAGCCCTGCAGACCCCCAGGTCAGTGCAGAAGGAGGGGAGGAGATGCTCCAGGCACCGGAGCAGAGATTCCCCTGCAGCCCGTGGGGAAGACCATGGTGAGGCAGGCTGTCCCCCTGCAGCCCAGGGAGGTCCACGGTGGAGCAGATCTCCACCTGCAGCCCAGGGAGGACCCCACGCCAGAGCAGGTGGGTGCCCGAAGGAGGCTGTGACCCCGTGGGAAGCCCACGCTGGAGCAGGCTCCTGGCAGGATCTGTGGCCCGGTGGAGAGAGGAGCCCATGCTGGAGCAGGTTTTCTGGCAGGACTTGTGACCCCGTGGAGGACCCACGCTGGAGCAGTCTGTGCCTGAAGGACTGCAGCCCGTGGAAGGGACCCACGCTGGAGCAGTTTGTGAAGAACTGCAGCCCGTGGGAAGGACCCACGTTGGAGAAGTTTGTGGAGGACTGTCTCCCGTGGGAAGGACCCCACGCTGGGGCAGGGGAAGAGTGTGAGGAGTCCTGCCCCTGAGGAGGATGAAGTGGCAGAAATAACATGTAATGAACTGACCGTAAACCCCATTCCTCGTCCCCCTGCTCCACTGCGGGGTGGGGTTGGTAGAGAATCCGGGAGTGAAGTTGTGCCCGGGAAGAAGGGAGGGGTGGAGGAAAGGTGTTCAGAGGTTTGGTTTTATTTCTCATTACCCTGCTCTGGTTGATTTGTAATAAATTGAGTTAATTTTCCCCAACCTGAGTCTGTTTTGCCCGTGACGGTAATTGGTGAGTGATCTCTCCTGTCCTTATCTCTACCCACGACCCCTTTGTTATATTTTCTCTCCCCTGTCCAGCTGAGGAGGGGCGAGTGATAGAACAGCTTTGGTGGGCACCTGGCACCTAGCCAGGGTCAACATACCACAACTGCCAGGTTGTCACTTCCCTATTCCTTTGGCAGCCCACCAAAAAACCAGAGCTCTCCTAACTCTTGATTTATGTGCACATTTGCCTGGGCTGCCAGGCCTCCCTGCCAGGCTCCCTGTGTCTCCAGTGGGAGCTGCCCGCACATGGCAGCCACCTAACAGAGAGACCCATAACAAGGCTGAGAGAGTGGTCAGAAATATTTTAAGAGCTCCATGTTGGAGTTCCCTAAAATACAATATTTCAAATACTTCTACTGTACAGGAAATCTCATATTTCTTATTTTCTGCTCACGTTAGAGAGAACATTAAAAAAAAAGAGAACGGTCCTGGGAGAAAGGTCTATATAATCTCCTGCACTGATTTACTTCTAAATTTCATTTCTAGGTCTGAAACCCCTTCCCTACAAACAGATACTCAAGCTCTGCCATTACCTAAATAGGTCCAAAAATTGTTCTACTGATGTCTTCCATTATAAACAAAAAAACCCATACTTAGAAGGTGCTTACTTCTCACAGCTTACTTTTTGTCATAGGATTCCTCTGGGGGCCTAATATTAGGAAAGTTCTTTCAAATCTAAAATTACAGTTCCTAAAGTGTTCATGGTGAATGTATCGATGATACTTAAAAAGATATTTTACCTTATTTGCTGTCTTCTACCAACAATTCGTCAAAAAACAGAGAAGAGTCTGCTGAAATGCACAGGCTTTTGTAAGCCAGCAACTCCACCTAAGGAGAAATTAGCAAATAAACCACAAAACAGTAACAGATGCTGAGCACAGCAAATCTACCAACAACTCGGCAAGCTGAGTGAACCCAAAAGCACTGAACAAGAAGAGAATCTGCACCACAGTATGATAATGGAACAAGAGATTTAACACCCATATGGAAAAGCAGACACGGGATTGCCTATGCTGATGATGTTGCATGGAGGGTTTGGTTTTGGTCAGAATTTTGAAGACATACACCCATTTTTCACTAAATTTTGACAACTTCTAGTACTAAAACAAGGACAGTTTCATTTAAATTATGAAGAATTTACCAAAAAAAGTTATTCTGGAACTGTAAAGTCATACAAGATGCACTTGGGCATAGAAGGAAGTCAATCTTCAGTACTCGTAGGAGTTTTCTAAGCTGGAGACCAAAAAGTTCAATAATACAAGAAGCTGTTCCTGTTTGATTAGGTAACAGCATTCACAAGAAGCCTTCTAGAGCCAATGCTCTGCATCCCACCATATTTCCTTTGTTCAATGTGCTCTGTGTGCACAATGTAAACACAACATGTGCATAGTATTAATAAAAAGGGGACGTTATATCTGGCAGCGTCACTGGATGCCCTTACAATGGCAACAATTTACTTAGAAGAAGGCCCGTACAACAACCACAGCATGCTCACTGTGCAACAAATCTAAATCCAACCTGCAGATACTCAGTGTCTTTGTAATTTAACCTCAATTCCAGCATCCCATTTCCTGCTTGTCTTTTTTGAGTATTTACATCTGCCTGGCAAATAGTCTCACTGGGAAATAGTTCGCAAGTAAGGAAGAAACTGGGCGTATGTAAAACATTTAACATCCTTAGGATGAAAAATACTCGCTGCTGAAATTCCTCTTCATAGCAAAAGGTGCCCCTTTAACAAAGAAAAAAAGCTTAAGTGGTGTTTGCAACCCCTCCTTCCCCATGACTTTAGAGGAAGCAGTACACATATTTTACTGTTAGGTCACGGTGCATTTATGAGATGTTTAAACATCTGCTGTATGTTGGTGTGGAACTTCACGTAACTGTGCCCTGATCCTCAAGTAGGGTTCAGTCACCACAGAAAAATAAAAATCACAGTCATCATAACAGTAAGGCAGCTTTGCTTACTGATACAATAGCACGATACAATTTGGGTTCTTTCTTTCTGACTGTTTGATGACGAAAAGTCCCTTCTGCTCCTACCATTTCCATAGCATTGAATGAGGTCATCCTTTGCAAACACAAGGGATCTGAAATAACATTTGTAATGAGGTATTAACTGTAGTATAATGGAAAAGAACCTTCTGAACTTTACAAAACTGCCCATGATTTATAATGATTGTATATCAAAGGATGTCAGGGGAGGCAGCACAAATGAGACTATAATAATTGAAACAAAGACAGAAGAATAAAGAAATAAAGATAAAAAGAGGCAACCACACTGAGAGAGTTGCTAGGGCATTAGAAGAAAAACAGCACTTGCAATTTATCAAGTGATTAAGCTCAGATACTACTCATTAGGGAGACTCCAGCTTTCTGTACAATAACATTTGGCACTTGCTAAAAGTAGAGGTGTATTTTCCATTAACAGTTAGCATCAAGAATGAGGTGCATCCTCTTAAGAGTCAGTGAAAAAAATCCAAACTTAAGCACCTGTGCAACTGAACACGAACTGTCCCTTTTAATGTCAATGAAACTACTTAGGGTTTCAAAGCTTAGCATGTAGATAGTGATGAGCTTTTGACAAGCTTGTTCATGTTTTATACTAAAATCTTGTTATCAGAAAAAAAGGGAAGACACCTTAGATACATAGTTAAGAATTTACTGTTAGTCCAATTAATATTTTAGCGTGTAATCAAAATACAACATACAGATATTTTTTGCCCAGGTACAATTATACAAATGCATATGTCTTGAATTATCTAAGTATTACAGAAGAATCTTCTTAATCCTACAGGAAATTGTATATTATCTTCCTAGTACCTACCCCTTTAATGCTACTTGCACTCTTTTAATGCTCTTCTAGGTCCTAAAGTCAACAGCTCCAGGCTTCTGTAAGAATAAGGGGGAGGAAAGCCTTACTTGAAAGGACTTGAAAGCAACCTTATTTCTTTGTCTCAATTAATAGAAAAGGCTGATGTTTGTTACCAACTATATCTACACACTTTTAAAACAAGCTAAAATCAGCTCAGGCTAAGACAAGCCCAGACAAGTTCCAAGACCCTGCATTCCTAGGTCAATAAAAAGCCTGTGGTTTTTTACTAGTAATGGCAAAAATTATTTTTACTGCGCTAGATATATGATTAAGACATGTAGATGCTTGTGTACAGTGCAGAAGAGGAGGGCAGGTACACAAATGTGCCTTGCTACAAAAAGAGGCCAACCTACTGACTGTTACTGTGAATAAACGAACCCTAAATGTAATGGAATTAAAAGTGATGCATGCAAACCTGCTATCAGAGCTATGTTTTTAAAATCTGTTACCACATCAGAGTGCCAAAGCATAGGTATAGTCACATTTCTCTCACATGTGACATGTGGCTGATTTCTAGAATTACAGAACTGTGTCTGTTACTTCAGTATTGTATAAATATTTGACATCATGTTTCTAAGTATTAAGTATGTAGAATAAGATAACTTCTCCTGAAGTCAGATGGCTTTGCTAGTGGAAAATAATATCCCTCTTAATTATTTAGAACTTTTGAAGAATTATCAGCTGAAAGTACAAAAAGGAATGGAGAAAAAATCTACTTGGATTTTTGAAAAGTCTAGGAGAAAATATTCAGGAAATTAAACTGCCTTGACTAATGGATACAGCTTTCCTATGGGACAGTAATGACACATTATGTGCAGAAAGGGTTAGTGGTTAGCACAGCAGGTGTTAACAGAGTTGGAAAGATTCAGTGATGTAGTTTATTTACAAATAGTCTAAAAAGAGAGTGAATAACAAAGCTTGCAGAAGACAAAAATTTGCATGAATTGGATTTAGACAA
Source organism: Haliaeetus leucocephalus (assembly GCF_000737465.1). NCBI lineage: Eukaryota > Metazoa > Chordata > Aves > Accipitriformes > Accipitridae > Haliaeetus > Haliaeetus leucocephalus. The sequence goes on along the minus strand of NW_010972981.1, from coordinate 263,620 downwards.
GTTAAAACTGAAGAAAATTTAGATGGCTTTAACAAAGGTAGCCAAAAAGACGACAGGGATTCAGGGTCAAATTACCACAAAATTTGATAGCATAATATATGATCCTTGATACTATAAAAATTTTATTTTAGTTTCCTGCCCAGATTTAGGAGAAAAAATTGCCCAGAACAATATCCTGTATAATTGATCTTTACACCTCTCAGTGTATTATATAGTCACTTAGAGAAAAGATACTTGATGACATGGACTTCTGGTCTGATCTGATGAATACATTCCAGAGTAAACATTGCAAATATAAGACATAAAGAAATGTTCAGAGAAAATGTACAGCTTGTTACTCAAATAATTTTAATATATTTTTTTGTTATTAGGAAAATTAATGGGAAGTTGCCAAACAAGCATAGGGGGAATTAGGGTTATACTGTCTCCTGGACTTGTCTCTTGGACAAATTTTAAATAATAAACAAAAAGAGGCCAAGAATGTAGTCACAGCGTAGTTATGTAAAGAGTACACTAGAGTAGCCATGTGAATCAGGTATCTGTGATAAAAAGCTGGTGAGCTGTTCTAAATGTTATTTGTACTGGAAGTTGAGCAGTTAATTCTAAGGTTGTTAAAATACTCAGTTTAAACATATTAGTTACAGATAGGCATTCTATAAACTGAATTTATTGTGGGTTGCCAAATTCCTTGAGTTATGTCAAGACCAACTCTCAGCTTCAGGCTTGACTTAATACTTGACATTTTTGAGTCGTAACTGCTTGAGCAGTACTATAAAATACAGGGCTAAAAATGTTTGTGTGGTGTTGTAGCATCTCAGGTTTTCTGTTTCAGATTGCATCTCAAAAGTGAACTTGTTAGTGCTGTGGTCGCGAATAGAATAACATGTTGGACTGACTAACCCAGAGATTTTGATTCAGCTATTCTTAAGTAGTTGACATGAACAAGCAGATGACATTTTCTCTTGAGATTACCAACACATGAAACATGAAACACAGCCTCTCAGTTACATCAAATTTCATCTGACATTTTTAAAACACACCATCTACTTCCCACTCCTCTCAAATGGTCTCCAAATAGCAAGGTATCATGTAATCCCTATACCGTAGCCACGCTGCAGTCTAGGGCTTATCAAAGATTGGGGGGCCGGGTTGTTGGGTTCTGGGGGGGAGGGTTGAGTTTATGCTGAAATAAATGGGCAGTTTATGGGAGTTTGGCTCTTTAAGCTTCAGTTCTGTAACACCGACATGAACATGAAAATGGAACAACAATTTGCCCTTGCAGAGAAGTCCAACTGCATACCAGATTGTGTTATCAAGAGTGTAGACAACAGGTCATGGGAGTTGACAATTCTCATTTACTTAACACTTGTGAGAGCACATCTGCAGTACTGCAATCCAGTTTTGAGTTCCCTGAGATAAGAAAGATGTTGACATGCTGCAACAAGTTCAGGAGATGAGCCACTAAAACAGACAGGGAGTTGGAGCACATGGTTTATGAGAAGAAGCTGAAAAAGCTGGGTTTGTTCAGCGTTGGGAAGAGAAGGCTTAGGGGAGATCTGATTGCTATGCACAACTACCTAATGCAAGGATGTAAAGATGGAGGCACAGTCCCTTTGCAAGGCACACAGTGAAATGACAAGAGGCAACGGATACTTTCTTACCTCAGTGACAATCGTGTATTCTCAGACACTGTCATAACAGGGCCAAAAAAAGACTCTAAAATTCTGAACTGTTTTTTAATATTAAAAAAAATTAATTATGAACTAGCTTACTGTTTTTACTATTTTACATTCTTCTAGAATTCTCATTTTCACACTGAGAGATACATACTCCACACTTTATCCCAGAGAACTACCTATGTGGAGATGAGGTATTTTGAGGAGTTAAAAGTGTTCAATTATTGTTGAGGAGCATCAATTTTCAAGTGTATCAATAAGACAAACAAGGACATAAGATCCAACAGTGAAGAAGCTGCAAAAGCCTCGCTTGGAAGCAATAAGCCTGTCCTAGGAGGAAAGAATTTCCTTGCTAAAAGCTGCACAAATTGAGGTCTGGAGAATCAGATGCCAAATAAGAACAGCCTTCAGTCTAACACTAATAACAAATTTGTATTGCTGGGGACTCAGGGAGGATGAAATCCCTTTGCTTTTAAAGAACCATCTTACTGAATGAGCATTTTATCAAGCTTTGCTTGATAATACAAAAAAATACTAAAAACTGCATGCAAGACTTAGTAACAACACTAAACTCATGGATAGCTTGCTTTCTCTCATGGATCAAAAGAACTTTATAAGATAAACAGTATTATTTCCCTCTTTGAAACAGAAGAAACTGAGATACTAATGCTAAAACTTGACAAGACACCAACTTATCTTGGATTTAGACCTGGATTCTACGAGTATCAGTGCATTGCCCAAGCCACTAACCAACACTGCTTCTAATTGCCTGGCAGTATGTTCTGAGCATGCCAGTATAATTGCATATAGCTTGTTTGTAAAATAATAGGCTTTTTAGTCTTTTATTTCTTGGGAAAAAACAAACAGGTATGGCCAGTTTGTGTTCTAAGGTATATGCAAATTGGCTGATCATGTCTCTATTAAGTCCTCTAACATTTATATAATCCTTAAGAGTCTCAAGACTTTTCTATTTATATAAGCAATCACTGCATTTCACAGTGTGTTCTGTCAGCTTCCTTGAGGCCTGCTACATATCTTGGCAAGAGTTACTATATCCCCAAAGGAATCACTGATTACTCTTTCAAATGGAGCTGCCACTACATTGGAGAAAGTCTTCATAACAATGGGTTATTTTTGCTGTAGATGGACTTCTTTGTTCCCCTTTATAATTAATTTGAAACTAGAACATTCAGCAAAACTGTAAATGCAGGATGTCTCATTTCTCAATGGGAAGGCATCTGCAGTAAGTGTACTCCATATTGAATTAGTTTCTCTATTCAGTAAATGAATGCAGTATACAGTATCATTCAAGTAGGGTTCACATTCAATATCATCTGCATAAAGAAAATACATTGTATTAGCATTCAGTTTTTATGTCTTTTTATGAAAAATTTAATAACTTGTTACCACAGTTAACATAATTCGATGTAGCTTAAAAGGACACTATCACGTGATGGAAATCTTGTGATAAATTTAACTAGGGTTTTATGTTTTGCCATTGTGAATGATGACATCAGCACTGACTGAAGTTATCACAACAGTAATGTGTAAAATAGAAGAGACTGCCAGGTGTTACATTTGACTCCTCTTTGAAGAATTGTGCTTTAAGTCCAGATCTATCCAAAAGTAAACTTAATTAGTAAAGTACCTTGCACGGCTGGAATCACAGTAATATTAGAATATGTTGAGTTTCATGGATTTTTGTGGGAATTTAAATATCTGAGACAGATCTTCAAATTTATTTTCTACACAGAAAGACAGACAAGATGCAGAAGATGTAAAATGACCACCTACCTACTATAGATAGCATTATCATTAGCAACAATAATGAAGAAACATACAGTAGATCAAAAAGCATCCCTTGTATACACCCTAAAAGGATTAAATTCACCTTGCTGCAGAGGATAAGAACAAAGTTAATGTACCATATAATCCCCACATAAGTCCAAAAAACTGTGTTATTTCAGTTGCTTTTCAGTCAGGAAGGCAAAAGCAAGGTACCGCTTTTGGAACAAATAATTTCAATCTTTGAATTGATTTAGCACGCATACTTAGATTCAGGGAAAGCACACAGCATTCATCCTGGTAATTGTTTTGCAATGCATAACAGACCCAGATGAGACACAGAAGACCCCTTAAAAGGTCAATCTCTTCCACTGACTCTATCTCTTAAGTCCAAATAAACAGACAGCATTTAGTCAGCTATGTATGTGCTTTGCACAGTTAACAATGTGCATGCTTAAGATCATGACTGTTCGCTTAAAACCATTCGTGAGTAAGCTTTTGTCATCAATACTGGGGTTGACAGTGAAATCCTAACTTACGAAAATCCAGCTAGTGCCACTTTGTGATCCTACTGCTGAACCAGAACCCAAGCTAGACAGGCCATTGGTTTTGTGCAGTATACAGGGAAGAGATGTCAGGAAAAGCCTTCCCACAGTTATGTGGTAGGACAACAAGGCAGGACAACAGATACACGCTCCCTTAATTCTGAGAATAACATTCCTTAAAGGGGAGAAATAGTGTGGGATGAGTTACAATCCTCTCCATGCCAGACAGTCAAAATGGTCAGTTGGCCATGTGAGGGCATTCTAGGATGTTATTTGTGACCATGTTATTGTGGCTGGTTTAGCAATGTACCTACTGTCTGTCACCCCGAAGAAGCCTGTTCATGTAAACAACAGCTCCTTGCTTCTCTCCCCATCCTTCAAGAAATACAGTAAAGAAGAAGCACAAGAAATACAGTAAACACAATGGTCAAAACCCACCCTTTGCTATTGTTCCACTGGGCAAAGACAGTTCTGACAGTACTAGAAGACAAGTAGTCCCTTCTCTATTACTCAGAATAAGATCTCACAAGCTTTGTATGACCTCTACCAGTTTAAGTCTTCTTGCTGGGCTCCAATTTGGTCTCATCACCTGCTACAGCTCAACTGCAGTCCTTCTCAACCACCAGCATTATAACCACAGATTCTTAACCATTGCCCCTCTGAGGTAACAGCGACAGTATGATTTCCCGAATCCCAGTCTCCTGCTCAGGGTTGTCTGTCTGTCCTAGGCAGAGCTTTGGTCTGTTCTTCTGCTAAAATTTATTCCCAATCTATCTCTTCCTTTTTCAGACTCAACCCCCTTATGTCTTCTTTGATGGTCAGCTTTCTCTAGGAAGCAGGTGACATTTTTTTCTCTCTTTTTTTCCCCTCAAAAATATTGGGTTGTGAAGGTTTCCAGTTGAATTTAAAACATATTAAAAATGGGGAGGGGTGGGGGTGTTATAATCTGCTGTTCCAGGAACAATCAATATCCTCTCCATGGCAAAACCTGAAATATTACATGCCTATTCTTACAGGTCAATGAAAATAGGGGAAAAGACCTTTTTCTTATTGTAAAAAAAAGTAACACCTGAAAGGATAACCACTAGCAGGTGTATCTGCTGAAGCCATGTGCCTGTTGCCTGAATTTCACTTTTTCACTTTTCACTAGATTTCAAGAGCAAATACTTGGATGAGAAAAATAACTATAGGTAATAACTCTAGGTACATTATGCCTGAATTATCTGCCTTCTGCAGAACTGTTGAGAAATTGCAATGCCAAAAATGCATATCTTTGTGAAATGCTTAACGAAATTAATCTGTTGAAGTATTCACCTTCCAAAAGCTTTATGAGTAGCAACATTTCATGTTATATTGAAATAGGATGGTTTTTAGCATGCCACAATCAGAGGTCTGTTTCTATACTCTGCTAGTGATGTCGACTAGGAGCAAATCCTAAATAACCTGAACTTGCTCGGAGTCTTTCCTTTGATTTCATCAGTCTTGATGAAGGCCCACAGCTGGTCAAAAAAGCATGGGCTCTTTCTGTGGTAGGTATCTGTTACACACTTGAACAAATAACTGTAGCTTAAGCTATTGGTCACAATATCCTGAGGAGTAGTTTTTCCTCTAATGCATACAATTCCCAGAGTGACTGCATTGAATACTACTGTTGAACGATGTAAGTGGAAGATGATGGAACAGCTTACAATTAAGTGAGAATCAGTCCTTAGAGTTAATTTACAATAATGCAGTTCTGTGTCAGTTTCTGTACAATTTTGCCAGCTAGTTATGCTTTACTCTATGGTTGTATGTTGATCTTTTTTGGTAACTGGCTGAGAGAAATTCAAAGAAATTCCTTGTGTGTGTGTGTGTGTGTGAGAAAAGATGTGATAAACTGTTAGATGGTATCTTTATTTCAGACTATATACTGATTGAATTAATGACCCAAGATAACTAGGAACCTGGTGTTGATAGAGGTGCTATCTTTTAAATAAAAAAACAGAAATGGGGACCAAAACACATTAGATGCTAAATTTTCATAAATATAAGTGTAACAGAGGTGAAGAGAACCATAAGACAGGTGCATACACAAAAACACACGCACAATTGCACAGTTAGTTTATGCAAGCCATTATTATGATTGCAGATGCAAATGGTAAGTCAGATGTTTAACTGTTCATTTACTCATGTAAGTACTGTTTTCCTAAGCAATGACATTGTATATATGTAAATTGAGAAGCCATCTGATTTGTTAGTGTTATACTCACTTTGCACAGGGGTAAATAACTACCAAAGATGAAAGGAAATAGAAAATCATGGCTGCAAAGTTGAATGGCATTAATTATTGGTGGCACTGCAGCTCATTATATTGCAAAATCTCTTCCTGATTAGATGCACATTCAATAGGAGACACGACTAGAGAGAAAAAAAAAAAGACGACTGCAACAAGAAATATTTCAAAGCTTCTGCAAAGATGATAAATGTCCATTACCATGGTCTGGAATCTCTCAGACAGAAAGACCTCTTCTGGGATATAAACTGCTTCCATTACATTGATTATTCTTCTGTCAGGAACATATGTATTGATACACACCCTGTTTGTTTCAGTAAGAGACTGCTAGTGAGACAGGAATATCTTGCAGTCAAAGACAACATAAGCAGGGATGCCTCTTACATTTAAGATACATCTTTCAGTCAAAATACTATGCATATTGAGCTACACAAAAATTCATGCTATACGCAAATGCAAACCCCAGTGCCTGGGGTACAAATAACTACAAAGATTTCAGTAAAATTTCTATCTCCATGTTTTTCATACATTTCCTGAATCCCTCCATGTGCCTGTCCTCAGAAAGCTCCTTCATACTGTAACTTCGGCTGCTGCTCTGGGCTTTGCTTCTCTCAAAATGCCAACCCTAATCCGAACCCCAACCTTAACATGAATCCTAAACCTAAACCCAGAGCTGTGGCTGGAGCTTAGTCCAAGACCCTACCCATGGCAAGATGAAAAGGTTCTCAGGAGAGAACTCTGAAGCCCAGCACTCGTTTTGGCAGCCCCTTCCTAGCCCTATTCAAGTTACAGCTCTAGGCTTTTTCATTCTCCCAGCAATAAATACAAAACCAACCCTAACTTCAGCTCAGGAGTTGCGACAGAGGCAGAACCTAGAGCGGCAGCTGGAATGAGAAAGGGATTGGTGACATGGGCTCAAAATAAGCCAAGGCAGTGTCCTAGGTATAGTGTTAATGTGTAATGCTGAGGTTGGCAAAGAGAAAGAGAATAAAACTGCAGTTGGAGCACGGAAGAAGTGGAAGAAGCAATGGATTGCAAAAAGCAACTCTTCCCTGAGAACTTCTTCCTGTGTGCGGCTGGGAACCTTGGTCTCAAGGCTCAGTGTGCCTCTGGTGTTAGGGTTAGGGTTCGGGTTGGCAGAGAGTCAAAGCATAGACCTGCAGTTGGTGTGGGGCTAGAAAGGGGCTCTAAGAGGAAGGTGCAGGCTCCACAAGGCCTCTCTCCTGAGAACTTCTTCATATCAGACATTGGGCTGAGCTTTTGGAAAGGCTCTGCTGTTGTACCCACTGGTTCTGTGCTTTTGATCGCTCTTGGTGTTGTGTTGAGTAGACTTTGGGGAAAGCAGAATAGCATTATAATTTTTAATCGCACAATCCCAATAACAATTTCCAGTGTAGTTTAGGAAGGCATTTCAACATGAAAAGTATGTAATGAGGATGAATAGGAATTATTTAGCATAATAACACAGGAAATATGTAAAGTGATGGGCTTGGGGGATATGAGGAGAGAGAAGAAGCAGTACAAAGAAAGTTTAGGCTGAGTCTCAAGGAAAACTCCTTCACATTAAGATCCATTAATCAACTACACAGGTGAAAGTGCTCCTACTTAGGATAATGAGTGAAGGATAGGATGCTAAAAATTAAGCATTTGACAGGGAATATTGGACATGGCTTAATAAGTCTTTCCATCAATCATGACTCTTTAAGGAAATGCAATGTTTTCACACTTCATTTAACATTTTGAAAATAATATCTTTGGATATTTAGGCAAAAACCACAGATACTATTTTGTAGGGAATAAAATTCTTTCTCTGTATGTTTTCCACTGCCTTTAATGGGTGCCATAGACTACTCTCCTGATCAATAATTCAATAATTTTATTTTTCTCTGATTTCCTATCCACAATTTTTGAGACTTTTATGGTAGTAAGGACATCTCTAACTGGTTGAACAAATTTAAAGATTGAAACGCTTAAAATATCAGGGACCAGAAGTTCTAAACAAATTCAGTTCTCAGAAGAGAAGGAAGGGATCAGTCTCAAGGGAAATTTAAGTAGAAATTTAATGCCATCAGGACTATTGGAAGTATTGTTTTCACAATTAGTTTATAAAGAAAAGCTATACTTCCTGCCTAATTTATCACTGTTTCAGGTACATTTATGGTAATAACTATGGGTACCTTTCTTTACATTCACATGGCTTTAAGTACTTGCTCCTGTTTATGATGTCATCATTCAGCATCATTTAATTCTACATGCCAAAACCTGACAAAGTTTAGTGGTTGCCTGTACCTTGTCCACCTGCTGCTTATCTGGACTCTTCTGGAGAGGATTCAGTACTATTTCTGCAAAAGAGGCCTTGCATGGCATGCATGGAATACATTAATTGTGTGTGTGTAACGAGGCCAAAAGACCATGATTCTTTTAGAGACCCCTAAGCGGCAGTTTTGCCTAAGTTCTACTGACTGTTCAAGACAAATTATCTACTACAGAACTTTGCAGGTGTCTGGAGTCAATACAGCCAGCAATCTGGAGTCTAACTCTGCAGCCTAGTGTTTAGATTCCTCAGCCAGGAAGAGAACTTGTCCAGCTGCCACTGGCTGAGAATCACCTCTTCTTCCTCCCCCTTTTCCTACCTTTTCATTATAGCTTTTGGTTCGCACTAGGGGACCCACTACTTTGCCTGCACAACCCTTAACTATTAACCAACATGCAGCAGTTGCCCTTATCAAAGCATGCTCCAATCGGCACTAACAGCATCACAAGCAGGCACTACCAAAAGGGAATCAGTGTGTTATAATGATAACTACATAGTTACTATGGGGAAAGCATTATGTGGGGACTCTGCTGCACTATAAAGGACACCCAGGAGAGGATGCGTATCTGGGAACAGCTCCCTCTCCCTCTTTGTCTTATGCTAGATGCGCTAGGACTGAAGGGGAAGCTTTACTCTCTCTTTGTCCTCTTTTTTATTTTTGTTTTCTTTTTCTCCCTAAAGTTACTTTCACCATTTTAGTCAATGTATATCAGCTATGGACTCTACTAACAAATCTTTGTGCAAGTGAATCTATCTAAGCATCCTTTGTGGAACAGATCCTTTCCTTGGCCAGGGCCAAGCACTGATTTATGAGTCCCAATATGCCCAGAACAATACTATATTATGTCAGTCACACAATATCATAGTGTTCCCCACTTCAACAGCTTAGAGTTGGGCTTCTCCTAACCTCCTTCTCTTACCTCTGAAACTTGTTGCTTGGAGGACTGCTTGGAGTTTCAGTTCAGGCACCCTGAGTCTGAGGCAGGCTCACAATGCACGTCCCCACAGGGTGATTATTCTAAAGATTCTCTTTGTTCTTTTTGAACTCCCAATGTTCTTAGCAACTGATGACCACAGGTTAGGAGTACCTCCTTATGGATTCAAACCTGTTTCATGTTGCATAGGCACTTTGATGCTTAGCTCAGCCAAGACCCTATGAACCTGTGGACATCATCAGAAGCTTAAATGCCTGCAGTGCATTAGGTACAGGGAACAGGGAAAGAAGGAAGGAGTTTTGGACAATATTCTGAACCCATCATGTAACTTCTGCTTAAACTGTACATCAGGACTTGTACCTCTTATCCCTGTCAGTAAATGGGGACAGTCATTAATCTTTTCTTTCAAATCTTATTTATCTTGGCATTTTAGATTTTTCTAGAAGGCTTTTTCCTTCATTGCAGTGACTTATTGAATGGTATCCCATTGGAGGATGGAGCAAGGGTCTTCTAAAAGCTATTGCACTAGGAATAGTAACAATAATTTATACCATCAACTAGTTCTTAAGGCACATCATCTTCACACACAGGACTGCATTTGTGTGCTATTTAATCTGAAAAGACTCGGTTGCAAAACTCTAGATATTTGGTTTTGGGAATCACACAGTTAAAAAAAAAAAAAGAAGAAGAAATTACATTCAGATTCATTGTAAACCCCATACATTCCGTTACTAAGTAATTCAAGAATTGCAGTCTAATTTTTCTTCTCTCCCATCACCATGGCAGAATTATATCACTGAAAGTACACAAGAGAAGAGGTTATTTCTTCTGTTGCTTTGAAGCAATGAACGGAAAAGGGAGCTGAAAATTGAAGCAGCTGCTGCCAAAGTCGTGCATAAGTCTGCAGAGAATCCTTCTGCCAATTACTTTTTTATCCTGCCTATATGGCATAAGTTCCCAAAGTGTCCTGTTGCAGACTGCATCGTTTGTCAGGGAGTCACTCACATGATAAGAACTAGCAAACATCACAAAAGTATTTACATGAACCTCGTTTGGGAAACAAATTTGCTTTGGCTGTGGTTTGCTCCCAATTCCAGTCCATGAAAATTCTGAATGGACACCAGGTCAGAGAATACTCTTGGGGGTATGAGGGGGAAACAAATTTTCTATTTAGCCCAGAAGGTTCCATATTTGTGCCAGAAGTAGCTGCAGTTATTCAGTTACAGGACAGAAAAAATATTCTTTGAGTGACATGACTAATCCCAATAAAGATTCCTGATTTATAAGGCAGAATTAGAGGTTACACTTGTCATTGGAGTCCAAGGGATGTGTAAGCCCCACTTTTTGTTTGTAACTAACTCAGGTAGGTCAGCTTTGCATTAATTCAGTCCTGTACTGATAGCATTGTAGCTTTGTAAGGTAGATTTCCACCACCAAATATTTCCCAGGGCTCCAAACAGGATCATGATACCTATGCTGCCACCACAGATTTTTGCTGCAGACAGACTGGTTATTCCACTTCTAACACATCCATACCAGCTGCAATCATGTTCTCTGGTACAGCAAAACCTTTAAACATATTTTGAATGTTATCAATGTATCAAAACTATGTATGCTCATTTACATGAGGAAAAATGAAGCAACGCCATTAATTAACTTATCTAGTATCCCAGAAAGACCATAGTAAAAAAAGGTTTTAAAGCTCTAGTCTTATAAACTGAATTGTTTCATACCAATAAAATGACATGAGGTAGAGTCAGGGCAGCAGTTTCTACAATACTGATGAAGAAGAAGAAGAATCATGAACCTAATAGCCCAGCAGCTATTCTGTTTCTTTTGATATTATGTAAGGTACATCATATAAATGAAGTAATTCTTGTTCAGAAAACACTTTTAGAGCTTACAGCTTTTGTTGTTTTCTCTTTATGCAGCTTTTTGCTCTGAGTGCTGGCAGCAAAGTGAAATTTACTCAAGTCCTGATGGCCGTGTGGAGCTGGTGCTTCAGTGAACAGAATTTGGGTAAATTCTTCTTTGCTGCCAGCACTCGAAGCAGAACATACAGGATTTCCAGTGAGAACACCACATTTGGGAATGCAAGAAAATACAGATGGCCAAAGGCAACCTAAAAGCTGGGTTATGAGAGGGAAGAAATGGAGCGGGAAGAGGAAAGAAGAAAATTGGAGCCCAGAGAAAGAAAGGAGAGAGGCAAGGAAGAAACAGCCAGGACACAGGAAAGGGGAAGTGTAGTGAACTTCAGCCAGTGCAAATAAGGACAGTTCTGCATATCACCATATGGTTACATTTCTATCAACTACAGCTGAGCATCCAACTTGTAAACACAGAAGGGAAAGGATAATTATTTTTTAAAGTGTCAAATTTTCAATTTGACATCTTGGGTCATCACTGTATCTCACTTTCTTTCTATCTCTTTTTGTAAATGTAGCAATTGCTTTTTCTCATGTTGACAGTCTCTGAAGAAGACACAGCAGAAGAGAGGCCCTTCCTTTTAAGTGAATTCTTGAAGTCTCCTTGGAGTATCCATGTAGGAAAGGTACACTAACTAACTAGCCACCCACATAGTTGTGCTGCTAGAACATTCTAAGAAAATAAAAAGCTGACAAATCTGTTTCAACAAAGTTGTCAGCTGTAAGTTTCTGTGATCCAAGGTCTGTGAAGAGTGAACAAGACAAAAACTGACCTGCCTCATGAAAAGAAAAGAAAAGAGAAAAAATTATTAAATGCTATTTCCCTCTCAAAAAAATTGAAAGGTTTTGAGTTGATTCTAACATTGAATGAAACCAAATTTTGAAACCTAATGAGCTGCTACAAAACAGCATTGTTGTCCCCTAGCCACCTCTCACATTCTTTGGGCTAGTTACAAAACTCTTTCCATTTTAGCAGGTTCACTGTATAATTTTTCCCCCCAGTACGGTGAGAGGAGAGACGCTTTCCTATACCTTTGGTACAGAGATGCTTTCAGTTTATAAAATTAATTGATTGCTTGCCAACATGCATCTAAATCCAAATATTTCTGCAATCCAACATAAATTCACCACCGCACCTTGCTGTGTGTCACTGAGCTCTGTGGTCCAATTTTAATGGAATACTTGATGAAGCCGATGTGCATATTTTCATCCCACAAATACAAATTCATCATGAGAATGATTGCCTTCAGCAAACAGAATACCACATGTGCCATTACAAATTTAGATATACCTTCTTGAAAATATACTAGGAAAAAAAATGAAAGAGATAACGACCAGCAAAAAATCTGCCTGAAATTCAAGCCTCTGAGAAATGTCCTACCTTTGTCAAAATTAGAATGAAGACTGGAGGAAAAAAAAAGAAAATAATAGAATTATTAGAATTATACATAAAATAACTCAATCTGATAATCTGAAAACACAAAACACTATTCAGCTGGTAGACTTCTACCTAGCTAATGGATTAACACAGTTCAGTTGTATGCTTTTCATTCTCATCTATTTGAAAAGTTGGATCTAATTTGCAACCCATTCCCTTTTCAAGTTAGTTGAGGATCAATGTTTCTTAATTTTTTTCAATTTTCTTTCACTGACTAAATATATTCCTATACGTCCCTGGAAGTTTCAGCCACCAGCGTCCCAGATGAATCTTACTCTAGAAAAAGGACTACTTCTTTGTGCTCTTTCTCCTGTCACTTTTAATTTATTCCCTGGATGTTTCATTAAGAGGCTGCAAGTTCCCAAAACATTAAGAGAGGTTTAAATAAGACTAGTCTCCTTCCATTGATCTCTCATGTCTCAGCCATTCAATCTTTTCACCTAACTTGATACCTAGTTGTAAATGTCCTTTTCATGCATGCTGCTTTTCTCGATTTTTTTTTTCTAGTGAGATTGCACACCACAGAAGCAAACACGCACACAAACAAAAGGGACAATTCCTCATCTACAGTAAATCAGCAAAACTTACTGAAGTTGACAGATAAGACCATTCCCAACACGCAGTAATTTTGTAAACAGCAAAACATCATTTATAATGGAAGAAGTCAAGACTGATTCTATTCTCTCTTTCTCCCATGTCTTCATACTCTCCCTTCCTACCAGCTTTTAGGGCTCAGCTGTAGTATACAGTGATACCATTCGGGATAAGAAGTAGCACAAAGCCACACTCTTCCTTTGACTTTTACCCTGGAAAGTGACTGAACTTGGAAAGAGTTCCAGTTTGGTACAGCATATGCTACAGAGCATGCTACCACAGCCAGCCCAGCTCGGCGGAGGGGCAAGCCCAGTCTCTCACGCCAGCAAAGCAGCAGCAGTTCTCTTCAGTTCTCAACCCAGAGCTGTCAGCTGTGATGTGAGCAGGCCCAACAAAAAAGTCATGTCATAGCAAACAGCCCGTTCTAGCAAGGGTGCTGGATTTGGGGGCAGGGAGTGGGGGAAGGGGAGGCTCTTCCTTCACTTGGAGGTATTTCTAATGCATTAGTAGATGTGCAGGAACATCTGTCAGGAACAGAGCCAGTCTTTATTAGATCCAAATGATGAAGAAACCTCTCTAATTCAAAATAAGCTGCCCAATGATATATTACTCACTCTGTTAAAAAAAAAAAGTCACAAGTTTGTAGTTTGAATTTATGTCACTTCAGTGTCCAACAATTTGCTTTGTCTGCTAAATTAAAAAAAAGCATCTGCTATCAGACTTTTTCTTCCTTATGTAGGTACTTTTATAGCAAGACATCTCTTGAACTCCTTGTTCCCAAGTCAAACAGAGTGAGTTTTAATCTCCTGTGATAAGCAGAATATTTCAGACCTTGACTAATTTGTATAGCTCTTTTCTGAACTCCTTCAGGTTTGTCAACCTCCCTCTAAAGGTGCAAATATTAGCTTTGAAGACAGTGTTCCGTTAGTTCATGGTAGCTGGCAATGTTCTGAATCAATGGTTTTCCTTTGGAGAATGCCAATTTGCTGAAATTGAACAATTGTAGTAATGCATCTGGTGTGTCAAATCTTTCAGAAACTGCTTTTCCCTCAGCTAGGCTGTTTTGCTGGCTGCTGCAGAATTAGAACCTATGGGGTTCTGATACCACTACCTCAAACCTCTACAATTTCTTAATGGCAGAATGAATTGTAGCCTCAAATTCAGTCAGAACTTCCTGCTTAGTGATAACAAGTGAGACAGCTCTGTCTCATTTCCTGGAAGGAAATGGGGCTTTTAAGTTTTCCAGACTACTTGGTCCCAGCTGGAACTAAGTGCCAGAAGTTCTTCTGAGATGTGTACCTTGGTTTATTGACCTGCATGATCAGGTTTGCCATCTCTGCTGTACTGGTTATTGGTGATTACTGAAAGATACTTCATTCTCTCCTAACATCTGTGATACCAGCTTTTAAAACTGCACATACAGTTTTTATGCATTCTCCTGAGGACAAACTGGGCCAACGTGCTGAAGAGATGAGCAGTTTATTCAGAAGTCAAAATACCTCTTACTGATCTAAATCTATCTGATCAAAGGTTACACTTACCTTGGACTTAAACGGAAGATAATTTTGAATTTTCCCCTATTAAATAAGGACTGTGTCAACTCTTTGGACAGGAAAGCTGATATCTCCAGTACCTCACCAGCTGGTAACAGCTCCTTCTCATGATGACAAGTAAAAGTTACTTTGACGACAAAAGGTGTGGCTCCACAGGAATTCATCCTGATAACATCTGGTCTAGAGCGTTCCTACTCCTCCCTTGCATGACTACACCATGAGCCACCAGAATAAGCTCATGCCACAAGCTAGGTCAGACTTCTTTGATGTTAAGGAAAAGCTAGGACCATGCAAGCTCAGCTTTAGTGTGGTTTAAACTGCCCTGGAACCATGTTTACAGGCTGTTGCTCAACCAGCTTTTTTCTGTAACAGTCCTTCAGCTCTAATGGCTTCACCTTTTTCCCCCTCTGATGACTTCTCATACCTTATCTCAGCCCTGCCCACTCAGTTGTATCAGTATCTGTTTGTGCAGCTGAGCAGTGAATCAGAGAACTGGCCAGGTTAAAAATAACTCAGCAAAAAGAAAATGGTTTTAATCTGATCAGTTCTCTGATCCGGTTCACTCTGCAGCTGCACAAATAAGGGTAGGAGCAAAACTGGGAAGAGAAGAAAGAGTGACAAGAATAATCAACCTGAAGAAGGACAGCAGACCATGACACCACTGAATGAGGTGCTGTCAACCTACAGCCTCTGTGAGAACAACTTTGTATGATGTTCCTCCAGCCACTGAACTCTGTGTTTTATTTTATTCCTGTAATCAATATATATTACTAATTAAAATTACTATTTCTGACATGTATACTAACCAAGCTATTTTGCATAGGTTTCCTGTGGTTCACGTTGAGAATGGCTTTGAGTCAAAATGTCACTGGATATTTGAAGGTAAATTCCTTCTGGGTAGGTTATGTTACCTGTTCTGTCAACGAGGCTGGAAGCAGCAAAAAAATTAAATTGGTTCTCAGTTACCTCAATCTCTGTCTCAAGATCTAGCAAGTACAGAAAAACTTAAGTTTGTCCATGGTAATGATGTGGGCCCTACACACGATATGAGCATTTTGTATAGCTATATCATCTCCACTAACCCACTGCCTCCCCAGCTTGGTGATTCATGGAGAATTATATGCCCATCCCATCAGTAACTTATCTTCCTTAATCAGTCTGACCAACATTCTCCATTTACCACAGCTGGAACTGCTTTTAGGCAAATCCTCAGCTGGAGAGTTTGATGCTTCTTCATTACACTTAATGCAATTTTAGACCCACTCTGAAATTAGAGGAAGTGTACTTTGTGATTTAAGTATCTACTGGATTGAACTTTTTGATGTTTATCCCACAATTTGCAGAGTTATCTCAGCTCCTGTCAAAATCAGTAGGAGTTAAGAGCACTTAGCACTTGAAGACAGCTCATAAAATCAGCCCAAGTGATATGCCATTTCCCTTTGTTACACTATTTGTGTGAGCTTTGGTGCAACTAATAATTATCATAATCACAGAATCATTCAGGTGGAAGGGACCTCAGAAGGTCTCCACTCCAGCCTCCTGCTCAAAGAAGGGTCAGCCATCAGATCTGACCTGATCTGATCAGATCATAATACTGAATACCAAAGAAGCTCTGATATTTCCTTGTTTCTTATAGTGTTTTCCAGAATTTTTTACAAATGGAATGTAAGGTGGTTCCATAACCAGTGCCTGAGTTGTGGAAAGCTCCATTACACATACTCTCAATATCTAAGTGTAACCTTAATGTAGTGAGAAAATCAAGCAAATCAGGCATAGATTATTTTTCTCTTGAGCACTTTGAGAATCAAGATTACTCTGCCTGACATGTGCATGATTTTCCATGAAGTTGTGTTAAAATACAAAACCAATGTAACCTAATGGCTAACAAGCCAATAGCAGGGAAAGAAATTGTAGCTGAAAGCTATAAATCCCTTGGAACATGAAATCTTCCACATTTTCAAGTGTTTCCATCTCTCCTTTGCTTGCCTCCTGCCCAGTTTAAAAAGAATTTTCTGGTGGAAAAAAATGAACATTAAAAGAAGCTTAAAGAAATATTTATATGTTTCTCTTCAAAGTATACTTTTCTGGTCTTACCCATTCAATTTCACTCTTAACTCCCACATGCTCCAGTTCACTACACTCTTTCAATGCATTTTCAGCAGAGATTTCTGACACTGGACTGAAGCTACCTTGAGTTGCTGTAGCAGAGTCAAGTCTAGAGTTAATCCTTGCCAACAAATTAATTGTATGTGGGACCATTCACGACCACTGAGGCCAACTGGCATAGAACAGTCCATGTTCCTGTTACTAAACACTACTCTAAGCTGGGTAATGATATCTTAACTAGCTGCTGATAATGGTCCCTGATCTAAGCTAACTTCTGAACAGTTAGTTCATGGCAAATATTTGGGAGCATGAAGGTTGATCTGGGCCAAAAGCTTGCCAGGGAATGTTCTGGCAGTATGACAGTACATACATTTAAGTTGTGTTTCTGGGAACAGACCTCAGGCATGTCTATATTATTAAATTAAACAGTGCCAAGTAAATGTCATAACAGCAAAGAAAAGGGCTGAGGAATAGACTTCTGTTCATGTTCCTGTTTACTGCTTTGAGTTTTGGCTGAAAATTACCTCTGCTACACTTTTAGGAAAAGTTGACTTCAGGACAGACCTGGTAGCTTGGGCTGTAGTGTACTCAGTCCTTCTCACGCCTTATCTATCCAGACCCCATGAACCTGGACTAAGACCTACAATAAGTATGAGGAGAGGCTGAGAAAACTGGGTTTGTTCAGCCTTAGAAGGCTAAATGGAGCTCTTAACTGCCAGCAAATACTGAATAGGAGGATACAGAAAGGATGAAGCCAAATTCTTCTCTAAGTACCCAGTGACAGGAAAAGACACAAAGGAAACAGGCTGGAAAACAGGAAATTATATTAACATGTAAAGAACTTTTCCACCAGATGTGTGGTCAAATACTGCGCCAGGTTCCCCACAGAGGATACATAATCTCCATCCTTGGAGATACTCAGAAAATGGATGGACAAGCCTTGAGAAGTCTGACCTAGATCAATCTGCTTCCGACAGAGCTAGATGACTGCCAGGGATCCTTTTCAGCCTGAATTATTCAATTATTCTACAATTCTAAGAAAAGAAACAAATCTTTCCAGGTCCTTTCTTAAGGAAGACCTGGAGCTTGGGAGAAAGTAGCTCTTAGCATGTGCTTGAGGGTTTATCACAACAGGTATTCTGTTTTGAGAGTGAGCAAGAAAGCACAGTCCCATACCTTAAATGGCTTCACTGGTTTGGTAGGGTTTTTTGGGTTTGGTGAGGTTTTTGCCCCCATGAAAACACAATGAAGACAACAGCAAACTAAACTACAACGAGTGCAGACTCACTCGCTAGCTGTGATACAGCCTGTGCATGAAAAATAATGTTCTATGACATTTCACTGAAACAGATATTTTTATTTCTTTAGCTTATTCACTTGCCTCTTTAGTTCTCTTCTTCCATAAGATTTCACTTATGTGTACATAAGCTTAGTCTCCTCTCTTGTTTGGACTGTTAGAACACTCTGACGCCCCTTTTAGGATTACAGCTCTATCATGTACATCACATTTCCAAACTACCCTTCATATCTTTCCATCTCACCAACTCTCCAGCTATTTCCAAATCTCATTTAGAATCAGGCATCTTTCCTTCTTTAAAATTTTGTTTGTTTCCCTGCCTGCACTCACAAATATTTGGGAAACATGTTTTTGTTTGCTTGTTTATTCTCCATGATAGCCTCTAAAATAAAGCATGGATCCTGTGGTTCATGAAATTGCCCCAATAATAGCCCAAGTAGGCCCTTTTTCCCCAAAACAAGAATCTATAGAATGAACCCCATTGTACACATCTCAATGCCCATCCCTCCTCCAGCCATCCCTCGAAAAGTCCTGATTTGGAACTCATTCCTTTTAGGAAATTCTTTAGTTTAACTGCCATGAAACTGGCATCAAATCAGATTCTAGTCTTTGAGCCACAAAGACAGATAAACACTAACTCTGGACTCACTTTTTTCATGGGCATTCATTAAAAACATTTTTAAGATGCCAGCACTGAAATTACTCCCCACTTGCAGGTATTGCAGTAATTATGCAGCACTCTGGTGCCAGTACACACAACAGAGGCTCTCCCCCAGGTCTACGTTTTGTGCCACTTAGCTGTACATTTTCCATTATCTGTTATTTTTATTAGCAAACCTAGCCCTGACTGCCAGTCAGTCAGCCTGCATGTAGACAATGTGCTGCTCCCACAGACAAGAAAGGCAGAAGAAGAATTTTAAATGAGCTGTTTAAAAAATGTTTACCATCTAAACGTACTTCCCAAAGTGGTACTGCAGATAGAGTGCATCCACCTACCTGATTTGCTACCTGGGAGTGAATTTCCACCAAACACAAGCATCTATCCAGTGGGGATAAACAGCCTTGCCATTCATTTCCATGCATTCCTTATTCATTCAGATCCACATAACAGATTTTTTTGTCTCCAGTTTGGAACATGGCTTGACTGAAAAAGCTTTCTTCACATGAATCTCTAAACATCTGTTCAAGTTTTTCTCATTCCCAGTCCCCATCTATTAGAAACTCTATGTACAGTCCATGGAAAGTTTACTGTATCTTTATCAAATAGGAAAGAAAAAAGCCCAAACAAAACAACATCAAAAACCAAAAACCCCACCAACTTTCTTCACATCAAGCAAATTCAGCCCCATATAAAGGAATCAACTTAAGGCCAGCAGTTGAGTCAAATGCTGTTTAAGTCTGGAAAGACAGAATTTAAGAAGGTTATAGGCAGTGTTCAGGCCTCAGTGCAAAACTGAACATCATCCATTATGAAAATTTGTCTTGGATCCTTATGAAGTTTGTCTACTAGTAGGCATATCTAGGTCAAATGTTCCCAAGAGCTGGGTTGCTAATGAAACAGGTTGAAATCTAGTTGTGTTTTTATTATACATTTCCATACATTTTTTATGAAAGTTTGTACATGACCAGTAGAAAACGCAGCACAGCCTTCTTAATAGAAGTACTCATCCAACTGAGATTAAAATGTAGGAGTAAGTTAGTTTGGCTTTAATATATCAATGAACTTTTTGGTTTTGTTGATTTTTTTTTCCCCATTTGAATAAAGCTCACAGTGTGAGGACATATTGTATTATTTCTAAGATATTTATGTCTTTATTGAGGTCAACTCTCCATTCCACCACAACTTTCAGGTGCTTCAGAGAGAAATATCAATCTGTCCCTCTTGCTAGCTTATTCTACTGCTGGTTATTCTATCTCAAGGCACTGCAGAATGGTACTTCAGGAAGCTAAAAAGATCTCAGCCTCTAGTTTTGCCAAGGAAAAAAAAAAAAAAAAGACAGCCACCTATGTATCACACCACAGTATTTGAGTGCCTCATATTTAATGTATTTATACAACAGGCCAGTAAGGGGGGCAGATGTGATACTGCTACACAAGCTGGGAACTGAAGTACAGACTTATTTTTCAGTGTTGAGGAACTTAGCAGAAAAAAAAGTAATCAAAAAGAAATGTTCTGCCACTGAGCTTTTCTACCATTGCCCTGAAATTGTCTACATTGCTCATGATGTTTTATATAGTACCTCATGCAAGAGGAACCATCAGGTCTCAATACCGTTATGCTAGCTGAACTGTTCTGGAAAACATTAAAATATCTTCATCCTAAAAGGATGCAACACATCCTAGATGCCACATAATTCTCGCTTTGCTCCTGCTACCTTAGGTAATAAAAACCAGAGAACAGGCCCCAAACTGTCAACACGCTGCATGGAACAATGGTAACTGGATGAAAGAGGCTCCTACTCTAAGTACACATATACATCTGACATAAAACTGTTACATACCTAAATACTGTGGGAAGAACTAAGCCAAGAGAGGTTGCTGAACTTGCCATTAGCAGCTGGCCGAGGGACCCCCGCTATGCCATCTTCCTATTTCACAGTGGAGCTCAGAGACAAGTTGGGAGCTATTATCATGCTCTCCCCTCTGTTTTCCAAAGTGTGTTGTATCTATTTTATGGTTTTAACCATATAATTATTTTGGTATTCATATATTGCTACTGTTTCAATTAGCGCTGTTCCTATTTATGTAATGGATAGATTTTTTTATAAACTGACCACTCTAAAACAGAACCATGTATGCAACAGGAAAAGTGACAGCTCATACTACAATGGCAAAACCTACTGGTGCAAAACATCCATTACCTAGCCTTCTGCAATAAGCACCCAAGGTATGACATTTCAGAAGAAATGATGGGGAGGAGGGGAAGTGTACTAAGTACAGTTAGTCCATATGTGAAATCTGGCAAGTTGTATGATACCATAATACAGAGTAAGATAAGCTATTGAAAACAGGACAGCAAGGTGAGTCAGAGAGAACTGAAGATGTTTTCTGCTACCTGCCCCCCGTTCCACTGGTGAGATTTCCTGTTTCCTACACCCATCTCCTTCAATCAAGAGAAAATTTCTTTAAAATCTTGGAGGTTGGTGTTATTTTTGAAAGCCAGTTCAAATGAACAGAATTTGAACTTGCTATCAGCATTAGAAACTGCCTTCTTTGCCTTCTCTTTCTTTTCAGTTACCACTCTGATCATATCTGTGGCCATTGGCCCCTACTTGGTAACTCATCTGGCTTGGATGTTGCTATGGTAGCCAATACTATTTTCATTAAAGTATATGACTTTCCCAGTATGTTTCACAGATATTTCCCAAAGTGTTACCTGAGCCAATCGTAAAACTCTTTCATAACTGATAAAAATAAAGCATATCTTAGACTGCCCAAGCTGCAACTGATGGATAAATCTGATGTTCACCTGTTATACTCATTTGTTAACTCTGGCCACTGTAGATCTCTTTCTTACTCTATGGAGGTGCTCCTACATGCCGAGAGAAAAAAATTTTGAGAGATAATCCAGTCTCTGTGAAACCTGACAGTTCTTCCAAAAGCATGGAATTCTCCCCTGGATGGAGGTAACACTAACTTCAAAGTCACCTCACCAGAGAAAAAAAATGAAATGAAAGAATCCAGTCTTACAGTATGCTGTTCACTGAGTACAGTGGACTTGCTTCATAATGAGCAAGGAATTAAATGAAAGAATATGAAATACTCAAGAGGAAAGCACACAAGTAGAACAAAGCTGCTCACACATTTTCAATGTGTCAAAAATGTTCTTTCTCTGGCCCCCATAAAACACAGAAGGTTCTAGACTGCTTTCAGGGATGTGACAAAAAGCCATCAAACAGAGGAACAGACAAAGTCACAAGCAAACCCCTACAGAATAATGATCCAAATATCATTCTCTTTATTTTTTTTTTATTGGGTTTAATTTATCTAGCTTTCAACTTTTTTCACCCATTAAGCACTATGCTAGGTAAAAAGACTGGACCAGAGAGTCCCGTTTTCTTTTAAAGAAACCACAATAGCTTTTGATAACACAGTTTTGACCTTATCCCATTTTTTACAGCCTATTTGCTATTTCTAAGGTATTATTCATTGCCCATTATTATACTAATAAACTTTATTATCTTTTATAAAGCTGCCAATGGTTACATGCTTGAATGGCCCTCACAAAAGAAAGCTATAATGACAGAACAAGGTAAACCTAATAAACCATTCTTTGTTCTCAAAGTGTATTTGTGATAATGGGTCATTACCTTTTATTTATTATTCACATAAATGTATGATGGGATTTGTACCCTCTCCAGTATTAACTGTCTCATCTTGCAGAGACCATCCAAGTTTTTTTGTTAACTTTGCTGTGAATTTTTGGTCTCTTTAGTAAGAAGATAAAGAATATGCTGAAAAAAATGAATTTATTCAAAATTTTCCCTTAATAACCATTTTATAGTCTCAGCAACTGTATGCATGTACTCTCATCTACATCCTAAACTCACTTTTCCTAGTTTCACACTGAGCTAATACTACCAGCTTAAGTCACTTAGACATGTAATAAACAGGCGGAAGATTTTAGCAGGTGAAAAATGGTACTGTTTGGACCTTTGAAATACTGCTGAAATTTAGCAGAATGTTGCCAACTCTACAGTTTTATATTAGAAACCAATATTAGAGCCTGTATGGATGCAACACAGGCAAAAAAAAGAGCATAACTAAAAAACTGATAATAAACATCCATGGTGCATTTAGTTCCCATATCATAATGTCAAGTACTGTCTTGATACATGTCTATATACAATTTATTAGCTTCCTATGGATGTTTTTCCTATAGTTATATGAGAACAGACAACCTCTTTCTTTGTCATATAACTACTTAAAACTGTTTATTTTAATTATGTTCAAAGTCCTTTTCTACTTAAGTCTGTTAAGTATCTCTGTATTAGCAAGATCTAAACTGTTTCTTCAGTTGAGTCAAACAGATATGAAATACTGGACTGAAGTTTCATCCAAACCACAAGATCTTCACTCTTCAAATTCCACTGGAGAAAAATACAAAACAACACCAAAACCAAACCAAAACAAACCCACAACAACAAAATCACCCAAACCAGACATACAGCTCAAAAGAGACTTTGTATTTCATAAAGGTCTCTTTCTCAGTGGTATGAAAAATCAGAAAGTAGATTTTTAATCCAAAATCTAACCCAAACCTGTAAAAAACACCTGGGACAACAGCCAGAGCTATCAGACTAGACATATGCTTGGGCTGCTCCTCAGCAAACCATGAGATCCTCCATAACTTCAATACACTCCAGGAGACATCACAAATGCAATAAAACTGAGCTCCAAGGTGTACATAATCACATTTATCCTGACCTCCTTTTCTCCTACACCTCTTCATGCTTTCCCTGTCAAAGTAGTGGTACAGGATGAGCTCGTAAACAAGAAAGTAATGGCTCAAAAATACTCTATGCTAGGTACATTTTGCCATAGAGCTCATCATTATCAGTTTTATTTTTGTGACATCAGCATCTGCACACCATTTCCATCAGCTGTCATACTGAAAACCAGTGTTAAAGACGGGTAACTCACATCTTAATTTGAACCAACACTCTTCAGCAGCATCTTGTACAACACAGGCCCAGTGCTAAAGACTTCTGATGTAAATTTAAGTGGAACACTCATCAAATGCAAGACAACCATTTTTTGCAATCAGAATACTGATACAACAGAAGTAGGCTCAGACCATAGCTTCATATAATATACATTAGTCAGCCAAGTAACACATTGTAAATTATTCTTGGCCTAAGCTTATAAAAATCTTGTGAAGATTCAGACTATCTCCTTTTTGAAAAGCACATGGAATTTTCTGGCTAAAGTAGCATCTGTTAGCTGGAAAGAAGTTGGCAGGGGTTATGACGCTCCAATAATATTTTCTTAGTCATGTTAACTCTGTGTGTGCTTGTTCTCCCTTTAGAGGTAGCCACGGGAAATACCCCATTGTACAATTCATTTCTATTGAACATTGCAGTAGTGCATTTATTTTTCATAAGTATTTCTGATGCACAGTACAAAGGATAGAAGGCAATATATTGTCTTTCTGATCAGACAGCATAACACACCCCACAGAACCTCAGCCATTCTCTCCTTGGATCCGGTTGTGCCACAGAATACATTTTAGAGTATCTTCTTATTTTGTAGGTCTTGGAATAACAGACAATCTGCTTCATACTCTTGTAGATTGTTCCATTAGTTAAGTACCCTAGCTATTAAAAGTTCATCCCCTAGACACACACATCACAGTCAAATTCTCTCCTAAGCAGGTAGATAACCTAAATTAAATAAATACTTCAGTCTCTCACTATTATTTTCCTTTTAGATTCACATCAGTGTTCCTCTTAATTATTGTAAGTTATTCTACTGTATGCTAAGTAACCTCTAACAGGATCTGAGACACACATAAATATGCTCATTACTATAGAAAAGCAATATTATTTTTAAAAGATTCAGGCTGGTAAGGACAGAAAGAGCTTTCCATTGTTCTTATCTGGGGAACACAAAATAGCAATGAATATTATCAAATCAATATTCTTCGAAACAACATGGTTCTGCTTCTCATTCAACTCTAATTACAGGTAGACAGCAGGGAACACATAGCTGCTCTGCCATTTTTTTGTCAGTAACTGCTTACCCAAATGATGGTACAGTGTCATAATTTGCATGTGAATTATCTAGGTTTCTATTATTAAGCCAGCTCTGCAAACATTCAGAAAGAGACACTGACTGGCAAGGTTCTCAGAGATGCTATGTGTCCTTTGCATAGGCCAAAAAAACCTGTCCACACTTATTAACAAAAACTGTAATTTAAAGACATATAGTTGTCAGCATTTGTAAATTATTTCACATAAACTCCCTATTCATCACAATCAATCCCAACTGTAATACAATTTTTAAAAATAAAAAAATCAATTAAAGCAACTTACCAAAGCTGTAAGTTCAGTGCAGGACTATACCTGACTGCATCCTTGGCTCCCTAGATGTCCCTTCTAACATCACAGAATTCTGCTTAGGAAATCTGTTAGGAAATTACAATCAGTAAGTTTCAGTTTCTCAGGTTGAAGGTCTCATTCTGCATCATCCTGAGCAGTAACTGTGAAGTACTGTGTGAGCTCAACAGCTCACAATACTGCTGGTTTCCCTTCATAGAGCTATAATCAACATCCTTTGGGGAAAATGCCACCGGAATCCCAGAACCATTCAGGCTGGAAAGGACCCTGGAATGCCCTCTTCAAAGCAAGATAAACACTGAATTCAGACCAGGCTCAGGGCTTTGTCTAGTCTGGTCCTGAAATGCTGTATCCTTGGATATCCAGTATCCAGACCACTTGTTCCAATACTTAATTATTTTTATGGAGATTTTTTTTCCTTATATCCAGCTTGAACCTCCCCTGATTCAATGTATGACCACTGTCTCTTGTTCCCCTGCTGTGCATCTCCATAAAACATCCTGGCTCCGTCTTCTCAGTAACCTCGTCAAAGGCAGCGTGCCCCCCAGCATATAGAACTGCACCCTCTGTTTTGGTGTCATCAGCAAACTCAATGGGACTGCAATTCTGTTTCCAGGTCATTTATAAAGACAGTAAACGACCTACATCCCAGAGTAGATCCTGGGGAACTTCACTTGTAACCAGCCTTCAGGTAGAGTAGAAACTATTGACTACCAGCTTTTGAGCCCAGTTTTTAACCCATTCATTCTTTGTAGCCTTTTATTTTGCAGAATGCTAACCAAGGTCAGATTTAACATTATTTAAGTCAAGAGAAAAAACTGTAGGGCTGTCAATGGAGAGTTTATTTCCTCCAAATGACCATGTACTGTGAAATTGTTCTAATTTACGATGCAGACTAAAGTGGTACCTAGCTCCTCTGAGGACTGAATAAGTATGAAAATGGCCCTAAGAAGACCTAAATTCATTCAAATGAATGTTTAGGAAAATGAAGGTTTCTGATTTTTCATCAGCTTATTACTTCAGAGTATTTTCCCTATTATTTAGCTAACTGCAATATGCAAAGATCTTATTCAGCAGATGGGTATGCAGGGTATGTAAAGACTTTGGGGCCCACTGTGCAAACAGACAAAGAATAGCTTGAAACTGAGTCAATAAGACTGAAGAAAAGACATTGGAAGGAGTGAAACTGGTGACCTTGCCTCTGAATACCTGCTGGTTTGGACAGCTTCACCTCTCCTTCAACACCAAAAGCATATGCATCAATAAGCTTTAATAGCCTTGACCAGCCTCACCTGAGACTCCCACCCACACCCCCTCTGCCTGTTGGCTCAAGATGGTTTTTTATGCTGAGGCCTGGGCACCTACTCCTTGCCTGAAGATATGTTGTAGGTAGGTATATGCCTGGACTTGTCTGCTACTGCTGCTGAGCTTCCTTAATGACTGGACTGACTTATCATCTTGCTTTTGTTAGGTGATCCTTGAATTATTGTTTAAAACCCGTTGCAGTCCATCAATCCTGCTCTGCTCACCCTGCTTGGAGATGTGGAACTGCACCTGGATTGGTGATGGTGCTGTCCCTGGCCAAGTTGCCCTGCTTTGACCCCTGGCTGGTCTTCCCTTCTGAAGCAGCCCCACTTTCCCTGCTCCTTGACAAAGAGTACAGCCAGTGTCCTGGTGGTCTACACAGCATGACCACTGTCCATTAAACTAGGAGGGAGTTAACAGCAGAAATTTACTCAAATTCTGATAGCTGGGTGGAGCTCGTGCTTCAGTGAGCAAAATCTGACTAAATTCTTTGCTGCAAACACCCGGAGCAGAGCATACAGGATTTCCACAGATGGCTGAAGGCTACCTAGAAGATAGGTTATGAGGTAGAAGAAGGGGAGTGGAAAGAAAAAAGAATTAGGATACAGAGAAAGAAGGAGAGAGACAAGACAGACACAGACAGGATTCAGGAAGGGCAAAGTAGTGTGGTGAACTTCAGTCACTTTCCCAGGCTTTTTCTCCTATCTGTAAGTGAATCACGGCAATTTCTTTCTGTCTTTTTCCCCCTGGTTTCTCTCTCACTGTGGAAACTCCTGTATTTTGGCTCTTACTGCCAGCCTGTAATTTCCATTTTTTTCTTGAGAATCAACACAGCTCCCACTGATGGGTTGGACCCAGGATATGCTTGACAAAGACTACTTTCCAGGGCCAAAACAGGCACTGTGACTTCAAGTATTTCCCTCTTCATTGTCTTGGTGGGTAGCTCCAAGACCAGCTTTCCATCAGCTTAACGACCAGCACTCCTGCACAGCAAAGTTTATGGAATGAAGCTCTTGGGATAGCAGTAGAGAAATTCTCTTCTGCCCAGATTAGTAGAGATGTTTGGCTTCTTTTTCTAGGTTAACATGCTAAATGCCTGACAGATCCATTGAACTAACATTTGCTTTTACCTCCCATCTATACAGGCAGAATAATCAAAAGTGAGGGAAAATAGCAAGGAATAGAAGCCCCTAAACATATCGCCACTCTTGGAGACTATGCAATATTCCATCTCACATTTCACAATCTAATAAAGGAAAGAAAAAAATAATTCTAAATAGCACATCAGCAAGTCCAGGAAATCCTATCCCAAACCCAAGAAATACCAGAGACTCCATGGGCCACTCAGGACTTCGCTCACGTGGAAGGCAATGCCAGCACCTGTCTAAAAGAACAGTTTCCGGAGGAGCCTGTGAGTGAACTCTGTTCTCCTCACTTGCTACCAGTGGTGTGGTGGTATCATAGCCTGCTTGGGTGGTACAGTGGTGTTTGGTACTTTACTCCTCAGAGAATAGCTGGGAATCATTTGGAAGGGGTCTTCTGGCCAAGGCTAAGCCTTTCTTCTAGGTCACTGTCTGAATGGCCTGAAATTGGCTATTGGGGGAAGCCTGAGGCCTTGCTAATAAAGGTAGACTTAGGCAGTGATTTCACAGTTATTCAAAATTTACTGTGATGAGTGACAGCATGAAAGCTGAAGAGAGACATATAAACCCCACATTTTTTACTAACACACTTTTCATCACAACCAAAATCAACTGAGTTCCACACTGACCCAAAAATGCATCTTCTCTGGTACGAGTCAGAACTTCAGCATATCTTTATTCAAAGCAGGATGGGGATGAGCTTCCCCATTTCTGTGTATGCATAAGGACCTGCTTTCCAATAAGAATTCTAAGTTCCAGGAGCAGTATAAATCTTGACACACACACAAACCTTGGTGCAGAATATTTGCCTTCTGTTTAACAGGTTTTTCACTGGAAGATATGTAACCTAATCACTACAACAGTGAGAAAGCATGAGTCTTATCTATCCACTACATGGGTTGCAGGATGAAGTAAAGCTAAGTAGTGAACCGCCACTTGCAGCTTAGGCTTTCTTTCCTCTGCAGTTCCAGTCACAGCAGGACCATACTAACTCCTAAACACCACAACCAGAGCAGTGGGGCAACAACTACAAAACAGCACAGAAATGCATACAATTCTTTCAGTGCCATCTAAAACCAGAAGCAATGATCCAAGTCCTTACATGTAGGAAAGTGCTCACCTGTCTGTCAATGCTAATAGATTAATATTTCTCCAGCTTTCTATTAAAACAAGGGAAAACTCATGCTTGGATCTTCATTTATCCCTCCACGTTATCTTCCCAGAAGATGTCTTGGAGGAACATTTACTAATCAATATGCACAGTCTGTCTCCTCATTTCCTTTTAGTGCACTTAATACGAAAGAAAAAAAGATTTTGTTCTTCATTTCATTTTTCTATGCTACATGAAATGAAGAGGACACAGAAGTCAGCTTGTAAAGATTGATGCAAACCTCTGAGTAAACTCAAGAGCACAAACTCAGTAGGCAGACAAAGGGTGATCCTTCCCAAACAAGTAGTTGTAAAATTTGGTGGTCGAGGGAATAATGCCATTTCTGTATTCATTATTTATATGACTCCAAAAACATTAATTTACCTGTCTCTGAAATATTTTTAGTGCTTTCTCACTGGTACTTAAAGCAATATATAACTCTCTGGAAATGGAGGGTAAGTACCCCCTTATGCCTTAAGCAACTTGATACCACCCTCACCCAGCCACCCACTCTTCCTACATCTCCAGTCGTCTGAGGGACAATTCTTAGCTCTATGCAATCTCCTTGGCCATTCCTCAGTTCCCTGGTGAGCTCTACCCCCTCCTGTCACCATGTTGCATTGAGCACAACCACCAACAGCATGTAAGGGCCATAAAAGAGTCAACAAAAGACAGCTTTTAGAGAGAGCTTGGGTAGAGAGACAATGCCTTCAAGAACCAGTTCAGAAAGAAGCATCTGTCAAAGTTAAGCTTACTCTTTCCTGCTTTCCATGACACTTGTTTGACCTTACGAAGGTTTCCAGTACTTCGGTAGACAGTATAAGCACAACACAGCAGCACAAAGAAAAGTCAGCTAGGCAGTCTCAGAAGCTGCATGTATTCCAGCACATATTTTACACACAGCCAAGTGGACTGGTCTTCCCCTTTGAGGTGAAATATTTTTCACTTGGCTACAAGTAAATTCTGTCTTAAAGTCCACTCAGGTGAGACAACTGGTTTAATAATGTAGCACACATACATGCTTGTATCAGCAAGACATAAAAGAGCAAGATGAATTATTTCTGCAACGTGAAAACTGCACATGACAAAGGCCATGCAATGCCAGGATGCAAGAAGAGAGGTGAGCGGTTTGGGGTTTTTTATTACTATTATTATTATTTTTAATGACTCAGAAAAATAAACAGAAAATGCCATGGACGTTTTCTGAGTCGAGCTAGTTCTTGTTACTTTGTTCGCCTAGAGTGGTAGTATTAAACAGCTATTCACAGCTGCTTCACATTCACACTGTGCTGTCATTTAGCACCGTTACTGGGCTTCTGGGAACTCTTGGAGATAATGACACATGCTTTCATTTTAGATAGAATAATCTGCATGTTCTTGAAATCCACAAGAGAATACATCAATTAACATATCCCAGATATTAATCCATAAAACATGCCTGCATTTTGGGGGGTTGATTTATTGTTTTTAAACAGTCTTATTCTTTATGCTTGCATTAAATCATTGCTTATTTAATCAAAGATCTGCTGGTTTATTTAAAATAAAAAAAAACCAAACAGGGACAAATTCCAAAACTCCTGAGAAACAGAGGAAATTTTACTGGGGAGAGGCAGGAAAGTGAAAAGAGAGAGGTTTTGCACAGCTTCTATTTAAATATGCTATACAGAGTAGAGATGCAACAAATTATTTTTTTTTCTTTAATCATCAGATACTTTGATATATATATACATAAGATAGAGGGTAAAAAATGCATCTTACTTGTACAAAATGGTATTTTTGATACGTGTTTCTGAATTCAAGGTTTTTTGACACACTACATCACCCTACAAGGGCCAAATTGTACTTGGGTCCTAAAGCAAAACATGGAAATGGAAGTTGAAGAAGCCTATCCCCATATACCTGTGTCCTTCTAGTCCTTTTGCTAGGGATGGATGGGTACAAACTAGTGTCAGTAGTGGCACAAGTCTAAATAATTTTGGTGTTTGCAGGTAGCTCTCCAATTCATCTCCTCTCTGTCAAACAGTACCAGAACTTCCATCACAAAGAAAATATCTTCCACCCTCCCAAAAGAGGGGGCCATGGCACAACCCTCAGAAATATCCCCTGCAATTTCTGCCTTTCACAGATAAAAGCATTTTAGGAACTAACAGATGCTGTGGGCATTCAGCTTCACTAGAGACATTGAGATAAGTCATACTGAGTCCCAGAGGTGACAGAAACTGAGTGCTGCAAAATCCTGACTTATTGGGTTGTTTTGCAGGATTTTGCAAGCCTTTTGGAAAGCTTTCTTGGATTTAGCATGAATTTCTGATCAGAAGAAGTAAGAGCAGTAGCCTGACAAGTAGACCTCTTACCTAGAATGAGAGAGGTTGATGCTCATGGCCTTGGTCTGACTGGGTAAGACTAAAAACTTCCTGTGCAATGCTACCTGCGTTCTTATAGCCCAGCTACAGGTTATGGTAGTGGTATGTGGGTAACATATATCCAGTAAAGGAGCTCAGACATTCTTGGGTTTGACTTAGTATGGAATTGGGGAAAGTGTATATATTTAAAATGTTCTGTTAGGAGAACATCCTTTTGACTATGGAACAGGTGCTGAATAGAAGACAAGTTTAGTTCATAAGTTTGAAGCTTGTTGTTTTTCTACAAGATCAATATAGATTATGTTGTAAGTATAATGGCTGGCTTTAAAAGTGCCAACCAAGCATTTTAAAAACAAGATTATGATATTTCAATTATGTTCTTAAGAATGCATAAAAATATTTTGTGAGAAGTCTGTGAGAATGATATGCATTAGCCATTATAAAAAATAATTTAAGGAAAAAGCAACCAACAACAAATAACCAACAAAAGACTTTCTGCATTTCTGGGCAGCAGTTTGTCAGATGTTTCATCTTCAGCACAATTAAGGGGGCTTTAAAGAGAAAGGATCATTCACACAGGGGCAGGTTGTCAGCACATGAAATCTTGATTTTTATGCTAATACCACTAGCCACTAGGGTCTATAGACCTTGTGACCAAAGACTCAGTGAAACACAAGGTTCACGCAGCTGAAAAATCTGATAAAAAAATTCAAAACATCTCCATTCAACTCTTCTTCGTAGCCATATCATCGGACTGTAAAGACTGTAACTGAACATTGAAACAGGCTCTATAAAATGTACTAGATAATCACAAGATAAGGACCAAACAATCTCAGAATATTCTTTTCCAATAGCTGTGTGTTTGGTGCCTGCTTCAGTAGGATTTTAGTCTGATTCTGCAGGTCCTACATGCCAAAGCAGTGCAAATACTACAGACAGAGGTCCTCCAGTTTGGATACCTCTGAGGAGAATTAATGAGAAAAAGAGCAAGAATAAGGGTGTCTCCTGGCATGCCAAAGTCATCCTGCAATATCTGGGTAAGTACATACAGTCCTTCTATAAGAAATGTTTTCATGTGTACAGTTAGTTATTGTACTTTGGACACAGAAAAGCATTTTCATCCTAAATAATCACACCGTCTCTATACCAAGATGTCTAAATGAATGTGTAAACTGAGTATATACTGGCAATAGGCCTATGAAATGGAATAATACTGAAATAACATTTTTTCTGGGAAAGAACGCAAAAAAACAGTCTTGCCCACGTCATAATGACAAAAAATTGTGACGCAGGGAGCAGAATTTAGATTTTTACAGGCTAAATGATTCCCCTACTAGAAAGATTTCTCTCATTACTGAAACCAGGAACACACAAAATGAAGAAAAAACAGAGGAAAGCTCATGGATCTAAAAGAGTTCTCAGAAATCATTCTAAAAATCTACAGAATTTAACAGAAGGCAATAACTATGCTATTATTTTTGAAATTGTGCCATAAAATTCTACTCAAGATATTAAAAGGCTCTTAAAATTTAAATTATAATTTTAAAAATCCAAAGGGAATTTGTCATCCTTGATTATATTCTAGGAAAGTTTTCTACAAGTATATCTAAAGTGTACAGAATGGGAAAGCTGGACTAATATATCAGTTTACCTCTGATCCAGGAAACCACAGAAGTGGATGAAAAACAGACAGACTGAAAGACAGATGTTGATTCAGATTCATCAAAATCTGGACATACATGATATGGCCAGTCATTATTAAGGACTTCATTTAATGCATTAGATTCTCAGCCTAGTTATTTTCAAGATATAGAGGATCACCTGAAGAGTCCATTCAGGATTGTGATTCCTCATTTTTCTCAAATACATAGACAACATGCACAGCATGTGATGCAGCTGTCCAATGACTTACCAGTTTAGAACTTATGCTGTTTTGGTAAAAAATGATCTAAAATTAATTGCCTAAAGATTTTTCTTCAGCCAAAGCTTTGTTATTTCCAGAGATGCAGGAAGCAGCAGATTTATCAATGATAGGGTACAGAATGTCGACAGTCACTATGTATTCTAAATTGCAGAGTTACTGGAATTTACTCCTTGAATACTCTACATCCTCCAAAGCATCTAAGCACCAATTCTAGTCACTGAGATTCTTGTGCTATCTATCTACTCAATACTTATAACACTCCAAGGAGTAATAGACAGCTTGCTCCCTCTTGAACATCCAGTGTGCCTCTTTTTCATATAATAATGGAATTATTGGAGATAATTTTCACTTCTCATGAATTGCTACTGAGACTCCTTCAGAGGTCTCTGGTGTGTCTAAACGCTGGTTCAGCCCCCAACTGAATCTCAAAGATGCCATTGATTGGTGACGAAATGGAAGGGAGTTTCAGGGCTTGACATTCTAATGCATATGAGGTACGAATTTCCATTTGGCTTGTTGATGTTACCAGAGTTTGCTGCAGGCTTATTTTATTTCTCTAGCCCAGAGTGAAATGGTTAGGAGTCTGTCAGTTTGAAGAAACTTGTTCACTCCAGTCTGAATTCCGGGAAAACTGATGTAGAAATCTTTGAGGGGGGGAAAAAAAAATCCTTAGATGTCTTGAACAAATACATTCCTTTTTAATCTCTGCAAAAAAAATGTGCAGGATAGCACTAAAATTCCTTCAACTTGCAAAAGGCTACCAGGTTGGGAAAAATTAAACATACTTTAGCTCAGCAAGTCTTGCCTTCCTCTTTCACCACAAGGATAATTCTGGAGTCCCTAGATAGTGACCAAGGTAGATCTCATAGAATTAATGGCAACTGTTATGGCAATTATAATACCCTGCAACCACATTTTTCATGTGGTGAATATCAGAAGTACTGCAGTAGTGTGGAAACCAACCGTGACCTGATCAGCATTGATGTAAAATGGGAATAGATTTAGTCACACTGATGAAAATATGCCAAAGTGTACCTAATGTTAGTGACATCAGCAGCAGGCTCATGATGAATGGCATGTTGTGATGCTGTCAGTCCCCTTCTCCCCACCCCAATCAGTATGTGTGCTCCAGAAAGTACAGCAATGACAGGAGCAAAGCACCAAGCCATGGAGAGATTTTGTTAAACTAGACCTGTAGGTCACATTCTTACA
This sequence comes from Haliaeetus leucocephalus, assembly GCF_000737465.1. NCBI lineage: Eukaryota > Metazoa > Chordata > Aves > Accipitriformes > Accipitridae > Haliaeetus > Haliaeetus leucocephalus. The sequence continues at coordinate 229,026 of NW_010972981.1, read as the reverse complement.
GTGTTTAAATGTGTTCACATTTGATATTACTAAATAATATCATGATATGGACAGAGGTCTAAAGCTCAACTTGTACTACATTTTATTACCTTATTATTATATGGTAGGTCAGTGAGCATAAAATGGACTGTAAACTTTAAACAACCCATTTAATCATTCTGGATTTACTGTGACAACCACGCGTGAGACAGGGATGCCCAGTGATGGCACCTAGGCTGACCATAGTGTTGCCTGAAATCAAACTGTAGCTAAGGCAATAATTTGTAATTCAACAAACCATATCAAACAGTGAAATGGATTTATGATGGTGTTCTGTGAGAGAAATGAAGGTCAGTTTTTAGCAGTGAAGGTGCTGTTGACTGCAGAAGTATGTGATGAAATTATATATAAGTTTCTATCATCCTTAAAAAACAGAAAAGAAGCTGAATGAACTCCTGTTGCTCTGTGGTTTAAAAGATTCCCTCTCCCTCCCCACAAGACAAGCCAGATGATCATGTCAAGAGAGTGATACGTTATTATTCACCTTACATCAGCTAAAAATAAAAACAACATCATGTCTGGCTGAATCTAATGCTGGGATGCTATTTTGTAAATTAGATTTTTTTAGCATTTCACCAATAAAATTAATAATAAGCTTAAAAAAGAAAAGCCATTTTGCCATAGATATCTTCTGCACAGATGGACAGAATCTTGCCAATAGTTGTTTTGTAGATTACTGCAAAAATTGGGGCATTTTGGAACTAAATGTTATCAAAGTCCTGGGAGGGGAGAGAGCCTGCTGCCTAATATCTGAAAAACTCCTTTCATTTTCTACATTATTTCTTATTATGTTAAATATGTAACTATGATAGGAGCATCTCACCACCTTGTTTCACCTCACAGCTGCCTGCCAGGATCTTTTATCTACAGATGCTCACCTGCATAAATATCTCTAAAGCTGTCAGTATAAATATAGGCAAATCTTCAACAGATGCACCAGTGCACCTTGGGAAGAATTCTTCATGGACGTAAACCCAACAGCTCTCCCCTTTCCATCATATTTTTTTCTTTTTGATCTTGAGGTGCACATCTGTGCCATCTTCACTTTAACGTTGTGCTTCGCCTCTATATAAAGGGCCCCATCCCACTTTATCCCCACCTTCTGGTCATAATTGTGAAAATTCTTTTGCACAGATTCTAGATTGTGTTTCTTTTTAAAATGTAAGTGAAAAAAATATCCAAACTTATATAAAATTCTAAGGGAGGGATAGCAGAGAAAGATAAAATGGCATACCTTTGAATCAGACAGCCAGGTTAGCATGAAACTTCTTTATTTGAATTTTAAAAAAACAACTTGGAACTAGGATAAGTAAACAAAGAAAAACTGAAAGTCTCACCAACACAGAAAAAATTCTGAAATTCCATATAAACCCTCCTGGCAATGGAACATTTAATATAGCAAGATTTGAGAATTATTCATTCCAGGGAACTGAAGTTTTCCAAGAAGACTGTCCAAACCCTAGCTGGGAATTTTATCTGTGGTCCTACCAACTCAGCTCTTAAAGCACAAGCTATAATGAAGGCTCAGACCCAAAGCCATCAAAGATTCAAGGATCAACTGTTATCAGAATAAGAGAAGCTAAAGTGCTTAGCAATTTGCAGGATCGCCAGAAAGAAGTATGACACATTCATTTGATTATTGTACATAAAGAATGTGGGCTGAATCAAATAAATGGTGGCTTTTTATTTAGTCCTTGACTGACTACACTCCAGACATGCTGAAAGCATAAATTAATCAAAACTAGGTCTACAGCTGAAAGGAAAAAGGTCTGATCCTTTTGTAAGTCACCAACGTAGAAATAGAGTACTGTATGGTGCAGCAACAATTCTGAACATGTCTACTTACACAATTGTGCTGCATTCTACAACAAATGCAATGCCTTATCTGTATATACTCTCTTCTTACTCTAGACAAATGTCTGTAGTTCAAGACAGTATTTTGCAAGAATTACATTGGAAGATCAGTTTATATTTTAGAAAAATAAATCTGAAAGGTATCACATTGCTTAAAAGACTTACAAAACTTTAGAAGCCCTCCTAGACCACTTGTATAACTGCTTGCTGGGGATGCTATTCACCCACTGTGGAGGGGAAAGTTTTTCTGATTTCAGCAGAATGATAAGAGGTCATGCACAGAGGATCTAAACAGCCAGAACCATTTGAAAGGAAAAAATCTATCAACTGATTTTAAATTTATGAAGGTGTAAGGAGCTTTGCAGAAGAAGAGTCCACTGTATACTCCAGGTCCATTTTATAGAAGTTCAGCAATGCTATGAAATCTATTTGTAAGTTTTAGTAAGCTGTCGTGCGCTGACAAAGTTTACAATTAAAATTGATTTGCAATCCAAAAACCACAGATAGTGCATATAGCTCTATTGTGATTTATTTGTCTTATTTTTCATTTTGTATTAAATCCTAACCCGTTGTGGAAATTGTGTTACCTACACAATACATCTGGAACTGCTGTTTGCATCTGCAGAAGTGCAGTTACTTCTACAACCACCTCCCTAGGTAAGGAGTCTGCCTTGCGAGCAGACTCTTACTGGATGACAGGGCACATAAGGGCTACAGCCTTCCCTTCAGAACTGTCCAATGCCGCAAATCCATAACTGCAGCCATGGGACAGCAGTTGCCAGCAAAGAATTCTCGACTCTCACAGTACAAGCGAGTGCTTCTGGGAAGCCATCTGTTGATGGTCAATTAAAGGGAGCACCAATGAGTACCATTGTTTCATTCTCCTCCTGGGATCAGGATAACGTGGGTTTCTCTTTGCCTAAGGAGTATAACTAAATATCAGTATAAATATTGATATGATCCTGGCTACTGCAAACTCATTATATCCTCATGTAATTATAGACAGAGGTGTATAAAATGGAGCCTTGACTATACCCCCAATCAGATATATTGCTGTTTTATATCATTTGTTTGAAGACACATCCGTTAAAAGAACTGCATTATTGCATTAAAAGAACTAATTAGCAAAATCTTTTCCCCAGTCTCCAGTATTGGAAGAAGAAGGGTGAAGGGGATGGGATGGTGGGCTACAGGATGCTGAGGAAGCCACCTATCTGTTTTCCTTTGCTTCTGATCAAACTACAGTGACAGTGGTTTGGGGGCAAATGCACAGAAATCTTTTTACCTCTCAAATGTAATTCAGAAAAATGCCTGCAGGTGAATCGTCACAGTGTATGCAGAATATGCATAGGAAAGAACAGGTGTCTCTACGTAAGTGGACTACTTATGCTGACCTTGATAAAGTGATTGAACCATGCATCATTATGCTCCACAGTAAACTTATGTTTAGTTCAAAACACAGTTTGAGAAAAAATCTAGGAAAATGCACAAAATGCCAAAGGAGATCTGAGCTTGACTGAATGTTACTTTTAAGCCTAAATGCTTCCTTTGATGCAGGCTTATAAATCCAATTAACATTAATGAGAAATGTGTTGTGCCCATATGCAAACCATAAGCTGAGATCCCTTACTGCCTGTCCAAGATTCCTTTGTATGATTCAAATATTGAACTGTTACATTTAAAGCATATTTTGACTTGAAAAGTTTCAAAGTTTTATGTTTATTCTGCCTTAATAAAAATGAATAACAACAAAATATAATTGCTTCAGTAATGTTTTGCAATAACATCAAGGTCTTTTATGTTTCTGCAGTTTGAAAAAAAACCCCCAAATAATGTCAATGTATTTTGCATATATCACATAACCTACATTGTATAAACCACAAAGTGGTAACAGTTCTGTAAATATTGTTTTGTAAGGTGTTCAAGTCAGATTTCTAAAGAGACAAATAATAAATCAAATGGGAGTGGAGGGGATCCCTGATTTGGAGAAAAAAATTAACCAGAGCTTAGATCTGCAGAAAAACTATTCCTGGTTTCAAGACAGCATTCTTCAAAGAAACAAAAATCTTCAAAATGGAATGAAAGACTTCAATTGTTTCCTGAAACAGATTTTAAAATGAGGAAAGTAAGGCACCTGCATTATTAATCAGAAAAACACATCCTACGAATTTTAATACTGTATTTGTTATTTTCTACTGAACACAGTGTTCCTCACAACCTGACAAGGTGATGATCCCAGAACCAAAACAGATGGTCTTTAAAAAGATCTACAGATCCTCTTTCCTAATGAATCTCAAGAATCCTACAGGATTTATAATAAAGCTACTCATACATATAAAAAGAAATTTACTTCTTCAGTAGCTTCCTTGGCACTATTTCTATGAAATCAATTACCTGTGTCTGGTGGGTTTTATGTTTAACTTAAGAGACATCTCCTTGCTGTTCCACAACTGGTGTTGCAATGCTGTATTCTAAGCTTTAATTATTCTACTTCCCTTCCGGGTCAACTTTTCACTTTCCCTATTAGCCCTTCCATGACTCTCCCATTCTACTCTCTTGGCATGGAAAAAGGCCAGCATCAATTTCTCAAGCTGCCACTGGGTTCTTTCTCAATCCCTATCACTGCTATGAGTCAACAGTTCACTCCTCTCTTATATTAGTTAGACAAAAGCCGACCTGTGACTTCTGCATTTCTGCCAACCTCTGCTTCTTTAAAATTACCTCCTCATCCCAGAACACCGTGTATTTTGTTCTAGCTGTTACATCCTGGAAACCAATTATAGTCTACACCTTGGAAAGAGACTGTTATTTTTGTGCTATGGCTGTATAATGAATCCTTGAGTGCCACTCCTTCAGTCAGCCACAGCAATACAAGTTATGATGGAGTGACTACATCAGTGGATAAGGGAAGAGCTACGGATGTCATCTATCTGGAATTCTGTCAGGCCTTTGACATGGTCCCCCCCAACATCCTTCTCTCTAAATTGGAGAGATACAGCTTTGATAGGTGGACTGTTCGGTGGATAAGGAACTGGTTGGATGGTCAAATCCAGAGAGTAGTGGTCAACAACTCAATGTCCAGATGGAGATCGGTGATGAGTGGTATCCCTCAGGGATCCACACTGGGACCAGTACTGTTCAATATCTTCATCGATGACATAGACAGTGGGATCAAGAGCACCCTCAGCAAGTTCGCAGATGACAGAAGTGCAGTTGACACAACTGAGGGATGGGATGCGATCCAGAGGGACCTGGACGAGCTTGAGAAGTGGGCCCACGTGAACTTCACGAGGTTCAACAAGGCTAAGTGCAAGATCCTGCACCTGGGTGGGGACAACCCCCAGAAAGCCAACTGTATCCTGGGCTGCATCAAAAGAAGTGTGGCCAGCAGGTCAAGGGAGGTGGTTCTGCCCCTCTACTCCACTCTGGTGAGACCCCACCTGCAGTACTGCATCCAGCTCTGGGGTTCTCAGCACAGGAAAGACATGGACCTGTTGGAACGAGTCCAGAGGAAGGCCACAAAAATCATCAGAAGGACTGAACACCTCTCCTAGGAGGAAAGGCTGAGAGAGTTGGGGTTGCTCAGACTGGAGAACAGAAGGCTCCAGGGAGACCTTAGTGTGGCCTTTCAATACTTAAAGGGGGCTTGTAAGAAAGATGGGGACAGACTTTTTAGTAGAGTCTGTTGTGATAGGACAAGGGCTAATGGGTTTAAACTGAAAGAGGGTAGATCTAGATTGGACATAAGGAAGCAATTTTTTATGATGTCGATGGTGAAACACTGGAACAGGTTGCCCACAGAGGTGGTGGATGCCCCGTCCCTGGAAACATTCAAGGTCAGGTTGGACGGGGCTCTGAGCAACCTGATCTAGTTGAAGATGTCCCTGCTCATTGCAGAGGGGTTGGACTAGATGACCTTTAAAGGTCCCTTCCAACCCAAACTATTCTATGATTCTATGATATTAGGCAGTAAAACTACTTAAGTGCATGTACTTTGTATATTGTCAGTTATACCTAACGAAAGAAAGTCTTTCTTAAAAAAAATACTGTAATAACTATCTTATATATTTATTTATATTATTCAATCAATGATTTAACAGATTTTTACCAGGTAGCTGGTTCCTGAGGACACCTGCAGACAACTCAAACCTTCTGTACAGTGTTCCTTCAAGAGCCAAGCGCTCCCTGGCCTGGAGAGCTATGGCACTGAATCAACGGGACTTCAAATTGCTTCAGGTTCTTCTGACTGAGCAGAAGGGAAACCAGGATGAAATAAGTACATTGTATTTCACAGAGTTTATCCAAGCATCCCTATGCTTTTCTCATCATCAGTTCATTATTAGAGTCCAAACACAGCCAAAAAGCCAGCGAAACTCTTAATTCCAAGTTTCAGCTAGCTTCCCACTGAAGTAATATGAGACTTCAAAACTACAAAACCCCTCAAAAAGAAATCATAGCCCAATGGAAATCAACAGTGGAAAAGATTTATTAAATCATATAACCTAGCACACTGACAGTATGTTATCTATCCCTACTATTTTTGGTGCTTTATCCAGCGTTGTTTTCAAAGTCCTACATAACCACTGTGAAAACATTTCAATGTTTCTTCAAAATTACTGAAAAAAATATAATTATGAGTAGAAAACGGATGATTCCCGAACTTTTTTGCAGAGTATATATCTCATTTGAGACATTGTAATGGATCTTTTGCTGCTAGGAAAAGGTTCACAACATTTAAACTACATTTTGGTGGTGTTGGGGTTTTTTTTATTTTATCTAACTGCTCCTATATGTACACCCTCTGTACTACATAGAAATAATTTTCTACTCCTGAAGCCCTTCAGATAACTGTAGAGAACAATCATGCAATCCCTTTTTACTGAAATACCATATATTTGGCTCTTTTAATCTTCATTCAATCCTTCCTCTCTAACCTCTGTTGTTTGTTGCTGGTGTTCACTGTACCCTCTGTTCTTTGTGATAATGTGATGCTGTTTGTAATTTTCCATAGGAATCTCTTCCAAGGATTAGATTTTTAATAAAATTTTAAATCAGTGTATTTTACATGAGGTTTGAGGTCATTATAGAAATGATGTGGAGCTCCAATGTATGCCTTCTAATAGCCCTCAGCTAGTAGAAATTCTCTTGTTGTTCGAGTGGAAGAGGCCTATGATTTCAGAGAAGAAAGTTGTAATTTCCTCTTCATTCATCCATTCAGTTAGCTGGTAAATGTGATTTCTGAGTATACAAGCATCCATGAATGGCTTTATAATGATCCTGCAGTAAATTAATGTGATTTAATCTGAAGAGACTTGAAGGCAGCAGCTGCATCAGACGATGTTGGCCTCCTCCTGAAATGCAACAGTAGTTTTGGTGGTATATCAGAAAAGCTATCTTTTGCAGAGGGGCAAATGGAAAACAGGACAGACAAAAAAAATCTAAAGGCCATCATTTCAGCTACCTTACTAACACTAGAACTGGTGATTAGAGAGTATAGTTTCAAAAAGAAAAGAGGTGGGCAAGTAGAACTGAAGGGAGGGAAATGTAGCCAGGAGGAAAATAATGCTGTTGAGTTAGAGCTTGCACCGTGAAACATTAAGAAGCAGAGAGCCCTTGCGAAATGTAGCTGAATGAAACCTGCAGGGCATAAACATGGCCATGAACATGAAAACCTGGACAATCCATTCACTCATAAACACTGCAGATTTTCTTGAAGGTAGAACAAGATAGGGAAAAAAGGATGAAGAAATCAAAATTCAGAGAAGCTACTAGTAATGCAACCTCAGAAAAGCATAGATAAAGATGTGTAATATTATCTCTCTGGGAAGGTAAGAAACTACACAGAGAACCTGTCAGATATCCCCTCCATCTCATTTTATGGACTATCTTACTCTACTTTGTCTTCCTCAGGGACTGACCTCTTTGGTCTCCTGCCTTGACACAGATGATTCTGCTCTTCATGAATCCTAGCTCATCGATTTCCTTATAACAGACCTATGAACATGCCACCAGGAAAAAGCCATTGTCCCAACCACTGTAAAAGAAACGAGGAGAGGACATGTTGCATGTAACAAAAAGTGAAAATAATTATTTTCTCATTTCCATTAGCAGTCAGAGTCAGTGGGGATTCTGTTAAAGAGCTCAGGATTCTAACTCAGCCTTCATATGACGTCTAGTAAAGGGTTAAGCACTCAAACTTCTGAGAGATCATATGTGCTAATCCATTTGACCAAAACCCTCTTGTGCATGTACAGATTTTGCTTTGCAAGCTATGAATGATAAAACACCCACACATTTCGAAAAATGCAGTGGTGTATAGTAGTATTACACATTACTGAGTTCCTACACACAGAAATCAAGACCTAGTGAAATCAATGATTAGAAAAATGCAGAGTGGGAGAGGGTTAAAAATAGTATCCAGTTAAAGCTGATGCAGTTTTAAGTAACAGATGTTTTTAATGATGTTTTCCAATGAATTACAAATATCAGTGAAAATGAATACACGCACTTATTTTTCATTTCAGAGAAAACTTTTCTTTCACAGTTCACTGTCTCCATTAGAATATTTTAATGCACTTAAAGCACTTAGCACCTTTTGTAAAATTCATTACTTCAGACATGCATAGTATTTGAAAAATAAAGAATGCTTATTTTTACTAACCCTTCCAAAGCATTTGACTAATACTTCTATGCTATGGTTGTTTCCACATTCAGACCATTTATCTTCTCTTAATAATTAGTGGTAACGAGTTGGTTTTCTGCACTTATATGCATGCAATGTAAATGAGGAACAGTCATTTCACTGGTAAAAGTTTAATTTGCTGAATTATCTCCACACTCTGGCATTGTACTGTTATATAGCCTCTGAGTTAATGTGCAGCATATGAGAGCAGTCCCATGAAAACAATTATAACTCCCTATTTATTTATTTTTAATCAGAAAGATAAACAAACTCATTTTTCCTCACCATGAAACCAAGAGAAACTCTAAATCTAAAACCCCACTCTAAACAACAATATATTAAACCATGCAAGTATTATTTGCACATACTTTGTGTATGAGATCAGTTAAGAAATAGACTTATCTCATGGATAATGGACATACACCAGTCAGGATATTTTTAATTTGGAAGGATGTTCTGTTAAAACAAAGATAGCAGATTTGGAAGATCACATATTACTGAATTTATTTTGTTCTGTGCAAACATTCTTAATGAACAAGATAGTAAAGCAAAAAAACCCGGAAAGTACAAAAATATAAAAAAACAGAACAGACTGGCATCAGCCACCACCAAGGAAAAATGTTGCAACTGGATTGGAACCTCTCCCACTTCTTTTATATCACCAAATACATTTATTTTGCATAATTCGTAATAAGAGCTGGGGCATAAATGTGTCAAGTGCTCTTCTTCCATAGAGAAGCAATCAACCTTTCTCTAGCAATTTAAATAAAAAAAAAGACAGAGGGAACATATAGAAGCTATAATTAAAAAAAAAAAACAAAAAACAAAAAACCAAAACAGAGTAAAGGCGAAGTTTGCTATCCAGGAATCGCCATGTTTATTCTGTCACCTTATATCTATTTGACTAAGGACTGTTTTATTTATAAAAATATAGTGGAGGGTCAGGTGGAACTCAGGGTTACAGCAAAGGAAACGAATGATGGGAAGATCTTGTCAGACTCAAAGGAAGCAAAGTTCAGGAGTGAAAGGCAGAAAGCTCAAGAGGAATGAAAGTGTCTGAGATGAATGAAGTCTGCACAGCAGAAACCTTTAGGGAAAGCATGGGATGGGACAAAATGGGATGAAATGGGTTGGGATGAGATGGGAAAGGACAGAAAAGAATGATGAGAAAAGAATAATTGAGAACTATGAGAAATTATGAGAAAAGTAAAATGGACCAAGATTACCTGGTACTCAGATTATTTATGTGCCAAGTGAAAGCAATTATGAAAGCCTAGAAAGCTTAAAACACCTCCTGGGTCATGAGCTGCCTGAAGAAACCCAACATTTTAGAGAATTATAGTAGCATATATAATTTTGCAGTTGCATATACATGTGAGTGGCATAGACGTATTTTGAGGTGAATGTGGTATGAGTTATTAAAAAAAGGTATGGATTGATGTATTGTGTTTATGTGGCAACATTTTGGTAGTGGGGGGACCGCAGGGGTGGCCTCTGTGAGAAGAGACCAGGGGTTGCTCTCCTGTTGGACAGATCTGGTTCCAGCTAGCTCCAAAATGGATCCACCGCTGAGCCCATATGGTGGAGCCTCTGTGAAAATATATTTAAGAAAGGGCAAAAAATGCAGTGCAGCAGCTGTGGGAGAGAGAAGTAAGAGAAATGCGAGAGAAACAGCCCTGCAGACCCCCAGGCCAGTGCAGAAGGAGGGGGAGGAGGTGCTCCAGGTGCCCGAGCAGATTCCCCTCCAGCCCGTGGGGAAGACCATGGTGAGGCAGGCTGTCCCCCTGCAGCCCATGGAGGACTATGGTGGAGGAGATATCCACACTGCAGCTCATGAAGGACCTCATGCTACAGCAGGTGGAGATGCCCTGAAGGGAGCTGTGGCCCGCAGAGAGGAGTCCATGCTGAAACAGGTTTGCTGGCAGGACCTGTGGCCCACGGGGGACCCACACTGGAGAATTCTGTTCCTGAAGGACTGTACTCCATGGAAGGGACCCATGCTGGAGCAGTTCATGAAGGACTGTATCCTGTGGGAGGAACCCCCACACTGGAGCAGGGGAAGAGTGTGAGGAGGAAGGAGCGGCAGAGACAAAGTGTTATGAACTGACTGCAACCCCCATTCCCCATCCTACCCCGCACCACTCGGAGAAGGGGAGGTAGAGGAGTCAGGAGTGAAGGAGAGAAGGAGCCTGAAAAGAAGAGAGGGGAAGATGTGGAGGGAAGGTGTTTTTAGTTTGTTTTTTGTTTCTCATCATCCTACTCTATTTTTAATTGGCAGTAAATTAAATTAATCTTCCCAAAGTCAAGTCTGTTTTGCCCATGACAGTAATTGGTGAGCAATCTCCCTATCCTTATCTCAGCCCACAAGTTTTTTCACCTTGTTTTCTCCCCCTGTCCTTCTGAGGAGGGGGAGTGAGAGACCAGCTTGGTGGGCACCTGGCAGCCATCCAAGGTTAACCCACCACAACTGAACATGAGGAAGAGAACTTGAATTTGGTAGCAAAAAAAGTCATATTAAGATTTATACCCATACATGAGATTCAGGGTTTAAGGTAGAACAAAGTCTGCCATTCTAGTATATGTACATTAAAGTACTAAACTGCAGGAAGTGAATTTCCTACAAGAAGAAAAATCTGTCTTGAATGATCTGTCTCTTACCCCCCCACTGCCATAGTACTTAACGCTCCCATCAACAGGAACACATTAATGTGAAAACAAAGAAATGCTGAAGGTGAAATTAGATGGATTTGTAAAAAACAATATTATGCTGGCTCCATGCCATGTGTCAGGAAAACTCACAGGATACACCCTTCAGGACTCTTCCTGAAAGGAAAGAAAGTTTGGGTGGAGTTTGGCAAAGCATAAAGCGGAAATCCCAGGCATATCCGTGAAAGGGCAGAGTGCTTAGATTAAAAGCAAATTTGCTCCTTCCAGGAAGTATCACATCAGTAGCGCTGAGACTTGGCTAGCAAATCAATAAACGGACTGGAGAACAGAATGTTACCGAGTCGTAATTTTCCTCCTAGGAAGGAGGAAAGAAACTATTTTTTCTTAGGAACCAAGTTAAGAGGAATTTTTGGACTACCATTCCTATGTATATATATATATATATACACATCTACATAGTGGAAATACATTTATGTACTAAAGTATGACTAACAGATCTTGGAAAAATAAGTAAATACAACTAACATAGATACTAGAAGATTACATTTCTCAAATCCTAGCAATGTGCCTAGATGAGTGCTACTCAGGACCAAGCTCTTAATATTTCTGGTTGCAGTGGAATGTGATCCTCTTTGAATAGGAACGTTAATAAGTAGCCAGAAGGGACAGAGTGCAAAATATTTACAGGGAATAATTTGGGTCTCAGATGTCTTCATTATGCTCAGAAAGTAGAACATCAAAATGTGTGCATAGGCATGTCGGCACAAAACAGACATAAAATGTCTATGTGCAAAAAATCTGTGTGCAATTCGCTCTCTCACTGCAGGAATACCCGATAGCTATTCTCATTTTTACGCATTTTAGAAACGTCTTCCTTATTTTAGAGACTTAACAGAGGGTTAAAAAGCAACAAAAGCAACATTTTGTATCTTTAACTACAAAGGTTTTAGAAAATTATAATTAAGCCAACACTGAGCCCATTTTAAAATCGTGTCTCACAAGTGCTTCTGCATAAAGGAGATGACAGTAAGTGGGCTGAAACATATGATCAGGGATTTCACTCAGTCTTTGATTTCATGAATATAAAACCTGAATAAGGACTATAGGATCACAATCATAAAACTCAGGAATGTTTTCCCAGGACCTAGTGAATTTCAAGAATTAACAATTCTAGGGCTTTCCTCTATTCAATAAATCCTGTAAAGCTTAATCCAATTCTCACAGAAGCCACAGACAACCTACTTGTTGCCTTTTAGTCACCATGGATTAGATCTTTTGTCATTGATCATCTTGTAAGGAATACAAGGCTCTGTTCATTGATGCAAATGATACATTCAAAATAAACCCTCATTGTAAGACTAATTGCTATTATATGATAATGCAAATGACAAGCTTATTTTCTAATATGCGTGTTTCAGATGATAACCTGAATGCAGTGTGCTAATGTGGTGCATTGAGGTATACTGAATTACTGAAGGTCAATTTAAACAAGTTACTTAGCAATGAGAGTATATAATGACATTCACTAAGAACAAAGAAAGTAAGTCTTTTTCTTTTTAGATGAAGAAGAGCAGAGTGCATTTTCCTTCTGTGCATGTACATTATTCAGTACATTGTAAGACTAAAAGAGAGGGAGCTATGTCCAAGCTGTTGTTAGTTGCTGTTTCCTTGGTAGTAGTGACTCCTTCATTAACTTCTTAGGCAAGAAAGTACTTTGAACACTTGAGTATCTTAAACTCAACAGGAATTTTCTGCCAGCCTCATCTGAGCTAAACTTACAGTTTACTGTGAGCTTGTTTTTGAAGGACTTTCACATGAAGTTTAACTGTTGAGATTTTTTAAAATTCTATATTTTTGTAGGGTGATTTATCTCAGTATCTGTCTTTTAAGCAGTATGGAGCAACCTTAGCTAATGAAGGCAGAAGCAAAAGAAAACCTGCTTTAAATTCATTATTGCTTCTACTCCAAAGAGCCAGGTTTTCTATGATACTGTTAACAATAGCAAAACCCAGAGTCAAATAAAAATACAAATAATTTGACAGGACCTGGTTTTTAGAAGTGCATCTGTTCTGGAGAACTGACAGAATCTAGAGGGCCAGTTGATGGAGGTTCGCCAATTCAACTGCTTTTAATATATACAAATCAGAAATAAACATCTAAAATCAGTTTATGGCAGTAAACACCATGAGCAAAGTTTTGGAGGAGAGTCAGCTGTGGATTTCTGCATGCAAGAAAGAAGAATTAACTATTTCCAAATAAACCTGTTTGGGTTTGTTTTGTTTGTTGGGTTTTTTTGGTGGGTTTTTTTTTTCCTGAACGGAATGTGTGAAATGTGTGATGTATTCTCTGGGATCCCACAAACTAGTTTCTCCCAGTCAATGCAAAACATGTACTCATTATCATGTATCACACATAGTGTATACTACAGCCACAAGGGACCACTCTGATCATAGATCTCATGATACCATATACTGAAGAATTCCACTCCCATTCACTAACTTCTGCATCATGCTGGCTACCTTCTGGTTGAACAAGAAAACACATCCATCTCTCTAAGCCCCACTGTGGTAAAGATTTCAAGTGTTGATAAATTCACACCTTTCCATGGTTGATTGTAGTAATAACTAAATAAATGTTAAAGGAGGTATACTTCAGTTCCTGCTTGAATTTGTTTCATCTTATTTAAACACAAAATGCTTCAAACTAGCAAGAACAATCCATTTTGAAAGCATTTCTGTTTCATAACTTGTCCACTTTTAAGTCTCACAGGAAGGACAGATTTTGCTTCAGTAATGCTGAAAAACAGCACTGGTAATTATCCTGGACTGAGGAAAGGCCTATTAAATGCTTTGAGTTTGACCAAAAGAGCCTTTTCAATTCCCTCTTTTAAAAACAAAGTTAAACACCTTAAAACTGAGCTATGCAACAACAAAACCATTACATACAGAACTAATATAAAATCCAAAGTATTTTTTGGCAACACTTTGAGACTTTTTTTTTTGTTTGTTTCCTCTTAGAGATCATCAAATTAGATATTGAAATACAACCCTCTGCAAACTCAGACCCAGGGTATTTAAATTAGATTAAATCCTACACCGAAAGTTTTTGGAGATTAACTCCAAAACTGAATCTTACTTTCAGCTCCAATTCAGAAGGAGTAGAAATCCCACATCACAAGAAACATCATTAAATATTTCAGTCCAACATGGCCTCTCTCTCATGATAACATTAAAAGGAGTCAAAATTGTGTAGAGATAATCCATCATGAAAAATGTATCTAGGAATTTGTACAGCTGGAAGAAGCTATTTGTTCAAGAAAATTTGAATTAATTTCATTTTCACAAAGAATTATATAAAACATAGGCACTGGTACTTTTTGAAAATATGGTAACATTAATTTGAACTGATTTTAATTATTTTCTTAGCCTCTGCTGCTTCCTACTGCAAGATTGGAAATATGTTGGGTACCCTCTGGTGGACAAAATAACATATAACTTCTTACGTTATCATCCAAAAAAGAGAATTTGTGCATGTGTTTCAAGTCAGTGAAATAGAATGGTTTCAAGCTTTCTGCTATAATCCAAAAAAAGATGTAATTTAAAAAAAAAAAAAAAAAGATATTTAACATTTCTTTTTGCTTCTAGAGTAAACCATGTCACCAATGCCAAACAGCCAGTTTCCTTTCTCTCTCACTGGCTGGAATGACCCACTGCAGTTTCATGGCATTGATCTGACAGTTTAGTCCCACAGTAATGGTTGTGTTTTTTTCAGAGTTCTGTCAATAAAGGCACAAAAGTCCCTTTAAAATGCAAGCTAAGCAAAAACTCAGCCTGGGAAACTATAATCTATTTTTGTAATATACTTTGTAAGAAAGTACAAAGTGAGGTTAGTATTTAAAAACTACATTTTTTTTACAGAGATCCAGGAGTCCCCAGCTTCTGCTGAACTCAGGTTCATTCACACACATTTTTTATCTCACTTCAGCTACTCACTAGCCATTCAACATTGGTAGATATGGAGCAGACATTGTAGATTTTATTGGTTTTCTCTAAAAAGAAGCTGTGAAAACTTCACAGATAGGATTGAGGATTATTGTGGTACATAGATGCTGCAAATATTTTTTCTTATAACGGACATTAAAAGGCATCACTGGGTGAACTATTACCGGCTACCTGGAGCAAGCAGTAAATCAGATATGGTATATTTAGGGGTTTTTTTTCTGTAATTTGTTCTTATATATCTTATCTGTCAACTTCTTTGAGGAATGCAAAATTGCTTTTGGCATGTTTTGATGGTCACTACATAATTTACACTGATTAATTTCTCTTCCTCCATGCAACTGACTGACATCACTGGTTTGACATCAGTTAACACTTTGTCAGTCTTTCCTTCCCACATTCTTCATTAGTAGGTCACCTTCATTTATATACCATCATTATATCATTTCATTGCATAGCTATTTCCATCATTAATTTGAAATGTATATTATAAGTGTTTCTGGTTTTTTGGATGTAAATTAGATTAAATATAATCTGACTTGGAATTCAAGAATGTTTCTCTCCTCACGTGTTAGAAAATTTCATAATACATATTTCATGTTCTCTTTGTCTCAGTACTTCCTTTTTTATTATCAGTTACCTGGGACTGCAGACAATAACGGATTTATGTGTTTACAACCAGTGCAGCAGCAAAGTTACGTTCTTGAAAAAGGAATAGAGCTTCCCAAGGCATGGACTTGGGTATCTCAGAACGGGATCCAAAATAGCTAGTACCCAGACCTGCTGTTAGCCAATAAGAGTTCTTAGACAGGAGGATAACCAAAATCAACTCTTTTGAGAGCACAGATTCAGAGACTCCCTCCGTTCACAGCCTGATTCATAGACTAAAATCCTCCCCTCCATTTTCCCACTTAATTCTTTTATTTCCGAGGTGTGAGCCAGGCTCACTTCTGGAGCCTGGCTGGGGAGAGTTGTAGTGCTGCCCAGTTGAGTGGCATGGCAGACAGGCCTTATCTAGGACATGAAAAGCTGGAGCTTTAACTTTCTTTTCAGATTCAGATGTTTAAAATTCTATTTTTTACCTCCTGGGAGACTGCCCTAATCAACAAGCAAATATGCCTATCTGAGCAGAGCATATGCCTTTCTGCTGAAGTTGCACCACCATTTACCAAACGACATGCGGGTGGCGAGCAGAGCAGGATACTGCAGCTAGCTGCGAAGCAGAGACCTGCGTTCCCTGCCCCTGTGCAGCTACTGTTCCTACGTGGATGTTATATTAAACAGCTACTGGTTACAATGAACAGGAGACAGGCACAAGATATGCTGTTACTATGGCTAATATCATTGCCTTTGATTTTAGAAAAATAAACAATCCTGCTTATCTCAAGGAAAGAGTAAAGTTATCCACATGCCATATTAAAATATTCTGGGGAGCATTCTGCTTTGTCTCTTATTGCCTCCCCTCTCCGGTCCATGTGACCAAACTTTTCTCATGTGAGAGCAGTGGAAAAACCTCTCATTATCTTGAAAAGAAAAACCCTTGTGAGGGGACAGGGACGTTTTAGGACAATCATCTTTCAGCCACAAACAATAGATAGATGTATCCCAACAACAACAACTCAAGATTAGATTATAAAACCACTTTTCCAAGGTTTATGCAATCTCCATATTTCAGGCAAAATCTTTTGTTCATCTTCACATTTGAAGAAAAATAAATAAAACTTCCCTACCTCTTGTAACTTTTTTCTCAGATGTTATGATATTCATATTTATAGGGGAGTTTACATGTATGCTATACTCCTGGGAGTTTCTCTCCAGTCTAAAAGGCTGATTAGTATTTCTTTCATGCCTGAATTGAGTTCAAAATGATCTCAACTAGAAGTAAGGGAGGGGAATCCAAATCTTTTTCTCTAACAAATCTCTTGAGCTTTACAAGGGCTCAAAAGGTAAGGCGAAATAAGAACTCCCATGTAGAGCAATTGTGTCACTATTTTGCTCAAAGAAATGACACCAACTGTTCTTAAAATCAAAATCAAACTGCTTGTACTAACCCAGAGAAATAACTAAATTTTGAAAACCAGTTTAATTTGGTTATTTCTATGGCTAATCATTCTTTAACATAATGTGTTCTATAAATATCCCAGCTTTGTGTAGCTCCTCTGTTTTGCTTTCTATATAGATAATTTTAACATGTGATATGTTTAGGAGACTGGGATAAATGAAGCCTGCTTCCTCAGTCTAGAAGTCTAGTGGTAAGTCTATTTTTGTGAAGAGCTTAAAAAGCTTGGCTTAAATTTTAATCCAAACATTTTGTAAAATTAAGCAGATGGCTGCTAGCACTATAGCATTATCTAACTGAAACGAGTGCTAGAAACTCTAAACACTTGTACAGGCAATGAAAATATTACTGAATTTAAATCATCAAAACAGCAAGCTCTCCTCAAAAATAGCACATCCTTTGGTGACAGAGTAGGCATACACATACACCAAGGAAGGAAGCCTGCTTATTGTAAGGTGGTAAATCATACTGAAATAATAATGGTTTAATGCTTCTAAAAAGAAGGGCACTTTAAAAATGACAAGACATATGACAAGACATACAAAGATGTTAGCCCATTTTCCAGTGAGTAGTTCAGCAGAAATCTATGCCTACTACATAGCTGCCCTATTCATTTTTTGTTTCATTTCCACATCGGTAGCAGAAGGCAGAGTTACTAAGGGGGTTGCAGGTTCTGTTCCTTTAATATAAATATTCTGATTAAGTAATTACTGAATTGATCACAGCAAAGAGACCATTTCCAGTATCTTTAAGCAAAGTGCTTGTCATAGCCTTTGAACACATTTCTAGCTAGTTTCACCACTTATCTGATAAGGCCACTCACAGGAATAAGGTTTCCCTCCCATCAGGTCACTGGAACTGCCTGCTCTGTATCCCTGGAAAAAGCTTAAAGCAGGAAGGAAGCTGATCTAATAAAGGGCAGAGGCATGATATCACCCTCTCCTCATGTTGCAAAGGCATGTGAATGCTTCTAACAGACTTCCTCCAGCCACTGTCAAAAACCAAGAGTAATTACTGTCAAAGAAATGAGTTTCCAAGGTGGGTTGCCTTGCAGGATCGGTCCTGGCAATGTGGGAGTACTTCTCCTCAGTTCAAGCTCCCCTCTCAACATAACCCCTCCGAACCTAAATCAAAAGCCGGGTCAAAATGAGTACCTTCCCTTGCCCATAGGTAAAATCCTCATATGTCTGCAAGGAATCCGTTACTGCAGTGTTCACCTGCAGTTCTCCATATTGATACCTTGCTTTCTCTCCAGGCTACATTTCATGATCTTGTCACCTCCTCCACTCCCCCACAGTCTGAGTCCCTGACATTTAGGGACATCTCAAACTGTGGGACAATGAGGCGAGACCGTGAAGACTGGGAAGACTGTGAGTAGAGGTCCTTCAGTCCAGCTCTGCATCATTCTCAGACCTGCCTCAACCTCCTCCTTCAGGCCTTCCTGGGCCAATGCTCCCAAGCAAAGGCTTTCTCTGCACTTTCCTACCCCTCCTTCACCCAGCCCCAGTGATGTCCTCCCTCAGTTTCTTGCTCCGCTTCCAAAGATTCTCCTGCAGTGTGCCCCCAATCCCTAGCTCCTCACACGCATTCTGTACCCCTTGTCTTTAGAGTCACTACCCCTTGTCTGGGTAATTATGCTGCAGGAGACAAGCACCAGCTGGCTGCTAGTATTATAAGTATTACAGATCACTGGAATTGTCCACTAATTTTGAACTCTGGAAGTCTTTCTGTTTTCACATGCCCAGTAAATCAATCATATTTTTTCTCTGAATGTGTGTATTGTGTCACAGTAGTCTGCATATTTATTTTGCTTTTTTATAAACAGACTTTTGGTTTTCTTACTTTTTTTGCAAAGAGCATGAATTTCTAAAAATTAATGATCTGCAATCCTCCACAGACAACACTTCAAAAGAAATACAGGTGGGCAACATATGTTCTCTTCTTGCCAATCTCAGCTAATCTAATGGCTTCTGATAATACCTAGCAAAGTTCTCACAGCCCCCAGACTGCAGGTACTGCCGCTTATGGAATTTGACATTACCTATGTCAGTTGTGGTTTCCTCTCCCTGACTGGCTTGTCTTATCTCTAAATGAGCCAGAAAGAATCACTGGTTTTTAAACTCTTGGAGAAAAGGTGGAAAAAGCAAGTTAAAGGCAATCTAGGATATTACAGATGACCCCAAATATTTTCCACCCCTCTTTTGCTAAAGATGGCTGCTTTATACTATGTTCAGGGCCCCTAGGCTTAAAGATACTTGAGTGATTCCCTAAGACATGTGGTAGATAATTTTATTGCCTTGAAGACAGTCAATCTACTTTATTTCCTTATTTATGACACTACCCATGCATTCATCTGGATGTAAATACTCCTGGTTTCCACCTGTGAAAAGCAAGTGGAACTAGCTCTTCAGCCACAATTTTGTCTTCTTATGTTGTTTCTCAGCAGATTCTGTGATTCTCTCTGTCCTCTGACCAGGAATGCTGTCACTGTGCTGTCACCTTACTGGCAATGACAAAAAAAAAAATTGTATCTTTCACAGATCAATCCTCTGAAATTAAAACATCTGGCTAGGGCCAGCCTCAGGGGCTTTAGGGTTGGGATTTTTTATTTTTTTCTTTTCTCCTTTCTGTAAAAACACTTTGCCTGGGAAACTTCTTCCAGACTACCCATATTACAAGGATCCATAATCTTGCAATCATGCACCAAATACAGAAAAGTAACCTCTTTATTCAGTCCTTGACATATGAAACAACAGTGGTGTTTTTTCCTCTGTGAACATTTGCTACTGTGGACAGACTGTCGGAATTCACACAGACTAGCATGCCCATCTTTCGCACAGCCCCTTTTTAGATTCAGGTGGGTGACTTGGCAAGATGCTATGGGACTGCTTGATGTACAGATGCTCTGAAGTGTAACAGATTTGATTAGGACAGTAGGCAGCTTGATTTCTTGTACAAGATTATCTCACAGTTTCTCCCTCATGTGCCACAGCAATAAATGAATGATAGCTCTGAAGCTAACTGGATGCTATTCAATTTAGATAATGTTTGCTTTCAAGTCAGAAGTAATACAGACACAAAGACAGGAAAAGGAATCTAGACAACATTGTGTACCTGTCTGACCCAGGTACTGAACCTGAACAACCTAAAAAACTATAAAAATCAGAGGGATAATATTTTAAATACTATTTGAAAGCTTCTTTCTCCTATTTCTCAGTCTTCAAATCCTGCCTTCCAACCCTGAACAGACATTTTCACTTCAGCAGATGTTTCCCCTTTGCGCTTTTCCTATTTAATATATTTCAAACTGAAGTCTCAAGCTGCTTGCTCACCTCTCTCTACTTCAACGGATCAGTTAAGATGGAAGGAGAAAAATAGCTCAAGCAGATGTTTCAGAAGTTAGAAATGTTAGGAAAAAAAGTGGAAATTGCTAATGTGGATTTTATATTTGTGTGTGGCAGCATTAACAGATGCTCACAGACTAATAACTACTGCTATCATTTTCCATGGAAACTGATAGCAAATTTGAATTTTAAAAAGTTGCTTTGAAAAGCTCACATGGAGTAATATGATTTATTACATACAGTGAAAGACAATGAAATTTTGCTAGAGAAGCATTTATTATATTTCAAATAAATGAAAATGACAGACTCTTGCCCCAAGGAATTTAGCAGGTTGTGGCTTCCCTGTGTGGGGGTGTGCAAAATGCTGAGAAGGAGAAATTAGCCTCTCTGAGCTTCACAAGACCCAGTTAGTCACAGACCTACACTCCTTTTTGTCTCTTTTACTTGTAATATAATAAAAGTAATACAAAGACAGCTCAAGTATTATCTTGGTTGCCGTGACTATGCCTCATATATGAACAAGCTGGCTTAACGCACGTATTTGTACACATTCTCCTGGTTTGATTGGCTAATGGTGACTTCAAAAATGCAGAACACCTTGAGCACCACCAAAAAGTTTATAAACTATTGAAGGCTATCCAGACCTTTCTATAAGTGATGCTCTGGTAGGTGTTTAAAAAAAAAAACAAACCCAACAATTTATATCCTAGAGCACAAGTCTAAAGAGGGGGTACAAAATACGGGAAAAGCCAAGCCTGCTGATGTACTTGTTAACGCTCATCTTCCTAGTCTCTCTTTGGACTTATGTTTCCAGGCTAAGGACTAGAGTAGAAATCATTTCTAGGGAGCAACAGGAGATGGCTCAATGAAAAGGGCCATCTCTGATAAAGACAAGCTAGGAAACAGAAGCCATTAGGAGCACTATTTTAGGGTATCTTTTGCAGTCAAAGAAGGCTGGTGACAGAACAGTGAAAGTTAACACAGGATACAATACCACAAACAAGTTCGAATTTGGTACCTGATGGATTAGTTATTGCACATACAAGGCGTATGGAAACTATTCCAACCTACAAATATATTCAATGAGACAGTGAAACTAGGTGATTTGCCCAAGGCCAGATAGCAAACTGGCAGAACTGAAAACAAAAAAAACCCACTCCTCTCACACACTCTCCTGTCCTACTCTGAGTCTCAGCCATGGACCTTAACTTTGGAAGACTTCTGCCTTGCAACAAAACCGTACAGAATCCTACTGAAAACCTTGATCTGTTTCCCCTTCACATCGATGGCTGCCCAAAAATACTTCGATTTCAACAAGATCTGAAGTGGATCCTTTACAAGTGAAAAATTAAGAAACTAGATTTTTTTTCTCCTTCAGTTTTCAGTGATAGACACTTTCAAACTACATATTGGTGTAAAAATGTTAGTCATATGGTAAAAGCAGCATATGCCGAACTGTTGCGGGGTTTTTTTTAATGCGCTCTTATAACATGCTTTGTTTGCTATACTGAGAGATGCAAAAGCTTGAAGCACCTGAGAGAATATGAAATGCACAAAGCTGCAGGGAATATACTTCAGAGAATAGTCATTATGTAAGCAGCAGCAATTATATTTTAGCATAAGTCTAGTTATTTGTGAACCAAAAACTATGTTTTAAGTTTTGTTTGTAGAGTAGAAATAAATCTTTACATGGGAGAAAAACAGATTGTTACAGCAGCTGAAAAGTTCAATGGTCTTCAAAAAATACTACACATATTTAAATTCAGACCTATATACATAGTTGGCACTGTGGGAGGTTTGTATTATCTTCCTCTATTTTTGAATGATAGGGTGCTTGAAGCATTGTTAACATAGACTAGGATGTAAACATTTATTCTCTTTCTCCCTTGTTTACCTTCCTTCTCTTCCATTTATTCTTTGGGTCAGAACTTGCATCAGCTAAAATTAACTGCACATAATTCATTAACTTCACATATGCAGGATTGGGAGATTCTTTTCTCCACAGAATTTCCTTTTCAGCCAGTTTTTTTAAGAAGTGAAAAGGGAGTAACACTGCTGACTAGATTTAGCAAAGTTACCTGAGCACCACACGATCCTTTCTGTGTAGTAGTCTTTTGCGCTATAATTTCAAATAAAAAGTGCACAAAGTTGTTCTTAAGTGAAATTGTGAATTCATAAGCTAAATCTATAGCAAATTTCTTTTACACTTTCTTTTGTATACTTTAGTGAAAGGGTATTACTTCATGAAAAAAATCAGCAAGATGGACACACACTGTTGTTTAGCTTAGTCAATGTACATTCTTAATTCTGAAGATACATTTAGAATGCTGTGTTTAGACACAGTGGCACTTGACACAGGGTTATTGATCAGAATATACCTACCCACATCACATTAAAGGTACAGTACATGTTGCAAGCCTATGCCCCAAGCTGGGCCCACTCTGAGAAGGGGTTGGATCACATGATTTCCATTGGTCCCTTAGTGCTTATACTACTCTGTGATTCTCTGCTGAAGATTGGTATGAAAGCCATTTTTAGCAATTAATTTTCTATTTATTTTTTAGCTATTAGTGTTTGGGAGCAGGTGATAAAAAATAAAAGGGTAAGTCAACATTAGTGACTGTGGGCATACTTTGAAGAAGTCAGTGTAGAACTATTTGCATTATCCATTCCAGACACTTGCCTGAGTAATGCACTCTTTAATCCTATGATCCTGGGATCTTACCATTCTATGAAAATTAATTAAATCAGAAAATGAGTGCTGGGTTTTACTTAGAGAAGAATAACAATATTCATATTTTCAGAAGTGAGTTCTTGTATTTTCATTGGAACGAAGAACATATTCCAGCGTGTGTGCTTTCAGTATTAATTCATTCATTAAAATGGTATTAAAATAATATAAAGGGACTGTTCTTGAACTCACAAAACCTTACAAATACTTAATGAAGTGAAATTTGCACACAGCTGTGCTTAAGTATTATATAGTGGTTTTCCTCTGAAATACAGTATGACAGTGTTCTCAATATAGCATTTGGGCTGGAAAATAATTACTTTAAAATTATGTGATTGGACTTAGATAATATAATTTCCTACATTTGTTATATTTATGCTTTAAGCATTTAATACAATAATTTAAGAATTAGTAAAAGATTTTTTTTAAAAAAAGTAAATCTGTGTCACTAAAAATGATTTTGTACTACAAAAAGGATCCAGAAATAAGTTCACTTTCATATTGCACATTAGTCTACTTTTTGATTTAATAAAGAAACAGTAATGACAAAACTTTTAGTGAGCTAATTCCTTACAGAACTATTGATTGACAACACTCCCAAATTCATTCCCCTAGTCACAAACCAAAGGAAAAGTATCTGTCTAGTTCCTCTATCTCAGACAAGTCTCCCTTTGTTCTCGAAAGGCATACCTTTCCTTCTCCTGGTCATTCTTCCATCACTGACGGGTACTGCTGATAGGAAACCAGGCAGTACCTGCCTCTCAGGGTGTAAAAGCTTGCCTCATTCCTGCCTACGCTCCTGTGAATCAGTTCTATGAAAGCAGGCTGTTCAGTGATCACCTAGAGCCAGAGCATCTGACAGACGTCATAGTATCGCTGAATAATTTAGACTGGAAGGGATCTCTGGAGGTTACCTCATCCAACATCCTGCTCAAAGCAGGGCTGGCTTTGAAGTTAGATCAGGTAGTTCAGAGTCAAATCCAGTCAAGGTTCAGGCATCTCCAAGGACAGAGATTCCATAGCTTCTCTGTGCAAGCTGGTCTGATCTTTCCTCACCCTCACCCTGAAGAATTTTTTCCTTAGATTCTGTTGGAATGTCTCTTGTTGAAACTTGTGTCTGTTGCATCTTAACCTCTCATTGTGCACTTCTCAGAAGAGTGGCTCCATCTTCTCTATAACTACTCATTAAAGGAAGTTAAGACAGCATTTAAGTCTCCCATATGTTTGGTTACGTAGCCATAACTCGATTTTACTCAGCTGGATAGTACTTCACTTCCTCAGACTGTCACTCGGCACAGAAACCTGTAAACAGACCTTACCAGGGGAGAGCTCAGTGGGAAGTACCTTCTTCATCCACGCTTGCCTTCTGCCACACTTGCTTGACTTCCTGCATGTTGGAACAGACAATTCTTCTGCTTTGAGGAGGTTGATCTAGAGTTTTCCTTCTCTCACCTTGGTGTTCCCTTTGCTGTCTCTCACTCTTCACCTTCACCACCATTCCTCTTTCTCTCTCTGCCTGTCTTCTGCCTTTTCTTAAATGTGTTTTCCCAGGGACACCACCAACTCCACCAATGGGCTCAGCTGCGTCCTGCAGAGGGTCTGTTGCGGAGCCAGCTGTGTCCAGCACAGGGCAGTCCCTGATCTTGACACCCCTGCAGCCCTCCCACTACCAAAACCTTGCCACCTACACCCAATACAATACTATATTTCTGTGTACTTCCAAAAGAGTGTGGCAATCATAGTTCTTACTCCTGAAGACACCCTGGGACTTTGGGGGAAGCATACACTTGCATCTTTCTGAACTATGATAAATGCTTTAAAATGCTTTAACATCTTACAGTGATGTGAATACAGATACCTACCATTAAAAACTGGACCCAAATCATGACTTGCAGCATGTGACTCACTGGAAAGTTATACATGCTGTGCAAAATTCAAATGGTGACTATTTCCGTTAACTTTTGCTCTAAATTTGCAGTCTGTAACCTAAGATCTTAGTCATTGCTCACCTGCATCACAGTAAATTGGTTTAATTTGATTTACTTAATATAATTGCTTGCAATTTATACTAATTAGTATCACCTTCAGTTTACTTCCGACTCTATATATCACTTTCATTAAATCTGTAGAGATAGATGCATTTGTTCTTTTGAGGCATCACTTAAACTGGTAAGGACATTTCCACTTGAAATAGCTTTTTGCCAGAACACAGTTACAAAACCAGCAAAATATCAACAATACATTTCTTTCAAATGTACTGATTTAGGATTTTGTAAAGTAAAAGGTGCATGGAATTTCAAAATTCTGGTTGAAAAGACTAGTATTTATTCATTCAGTGTAAAAATATGGCATCTATGTTGATAAAGGGAGGATACTGGGGTGTGAGTGGGTGAGTTGTTCGGGTTTTTTTTCACTTGGACTTCAAAGCGCATAAAAAGGTAACTACAGAAACATATTTTCTTTCGTATAAGAAGTGTTCTGGTTTTGTGGATATTTACAGTGTATAACTGTTAATTTTTATTTCTTTGTGTCCTGCTGTGGCATAAAATTATGGTAGCAAAAGGTCAACACAGGTTTCCTATACTTCTATTGCTTATTAAGTGATTGTTCCGTTGTGCTTCCTTCTTATTTTTTTTATTTCTCCAAATATAAGCTAATATTTAGACCAACTAAACTCTTTTAGGTTGCATAACAATATTGAAACTGTGAGTTCTTTAGCCTCCAAAATAACCCCACAATACTTCTTTCCTGTGCCAACATTTTACTTATTATTGGCCCTCTAGGGCCAAGGAGCCAGAGCTACACAAATCCTGGATTCTCCATGCTGCAGAGCTAAAGTAATCCAGCTGCAAAGGGAAGCTGAGTGAGTGTGAGATTCCATCTCCAGAGCAGTGCAAAGCCACAGACTGGCTGTGAGAATCTGATCCAGAACACATTTCCTTTGATCCAGGGATTTTTTTTGATCTAAATGCCTACACTTATTTCTCTGCAGTATCTGTATTTGTATCCCCAAGTCATATTTTGTGATGTGTGCTTTATCCTTTCAACCTCATAAACGTATTAATTTATTTGTATGCCTTTGAGTTTTCACCCTGTCTTGCTTGCTGTTCTTATGAACCGCTCCTTTCACATCCACAATCTCATTTCTGACATGCTAGTTTCATTTCCCTTTCCCCACTACCTTATCCAAACAGCAAACCAGAAATAACATAGCTCAGAAGGTAAATTTGATTGTCCCTACCACCACCAAACGTTGACATATAAGGAAGCTAACACATTTAATTTGCATACTCATTCCTTTAATAATGTAATGTCTGTTTAACCTAAGCAGCCAAAAATGGAAACAGGATTCTTGGTGTAAAAGCAAGGCTTCAGTAAGGGAAAGTGTTCACCCTGTGCCTTTAACAGGAAAAGCAACAAATAAAACGATGAGGTAGCTACTCCACCTCAGGAAAGGTTTCCTAATACCTCCCTCCCTAAGTCTCTTTTTGTGGCTCTAGGCAGTAAAAAGGAAGTAGCAGAGAGCATAGAAGCAAGAAAATAGGTCATTCCTTGTTTAAAAGTTCATGCTGCGCAGCAGTTCCTGTCCTCAAAAGCTGTTTTATTGCAGAAAAGCAGCAGGCTGAGTGCAACACATTGTGCAAAAGTTATTCACTGCAGTCTTTCAGGGGTTAAAACAAAACAAAATACACAAAAAAGAAGACCCTACCAAACCCAAACCACAAAAGACCAAAACACAGAATAGTTGCCATAGTAAAAGAAGAACCTGTGTTTTGCTAGAACAAAGCCAACATTGCATAATGCAGTTCTGATCAACTCTTCTTTTGATAGAACAGTTTGCTCTCAAGGGAAGAATTTAAATGATTTATGTAGATCCATAGATTTTATCTTGATTTGACTTAGAAGAACTACTGTCTGGAAGATGCAGAACTCCACTGACTCAGTAAGCATGCATGTTAACTATCTTCTGTCCTCTGGTACTTGCTCACAGATGACAAACAGTAAATGTATAAATGTCACAGACAAGGAGGAACAATACAGGTGTGGTTGACATTAGCCATACACAGAGTAACAAAAATTTAAAATAATTTTCTGGGGTTCTTAATTATTTTTATGGCGGTTGGCATTGCACTTCCCCTTTCATTACACTGACACTATTTTCATCAAGATGCTTAGCAGGTTGCAATGCCTCCCCAGTCAAACCTCTAAAGTACCAGCTATGTCTGCATTACATCTCCTTCACTGGTAATGTGATACTGTTAACCAGTCTCCTTCCTGAGTTCTGTAGAACTTCTCTCTTTGACCTTTCAGGCACAGGCTCAGAGAGAAGAGACCTAACTCACAGTGCTCCTTGATAAAACTTCCATTCACTGATAGCTGTATTTAACCCACAGGGTACACCAATCTTCTCAGTAATTCACCTGTTGCTATTCAAGTTTCAGCAGTAAAGTTATGTGATGAACACAGGCTGATTCACTTCAAAGAAGTACTTACCATTCAATCTTCCTCTCTTCTGCAGAGAGGCTTTTGTCTAGTGAGGGGAACATGCACAGCAAAGTTAATATGCCCATGAGAGATTACAGTGAACGGGACAGGACAGGGAGAAAGGAAAAACATCAATAGATCATAGATATTTAATGTGAATCTAAAATGCATCGCTATGGATTTGTATGATTTCTAGACTAAGCAGAAGCAATGGCTAGACAAAGGTGCACAAACTGCATCCAGGCATAGCTCTGAGATCACCATGATACAAATATAGTGTATCTCACCAGCTGCTGAATGCTCCACGACCTGTGCTGCACATAGTGCTCAAAGAGTCATGAACATGCAATGAGTCTTCCCCTTCTCTTACTAGCAAAGATCTTATTAGATCTTAAGTAATCAAATACCAAGATCAGCAAGCGATTGTACCTGGTACCCATACATTAAGAATCACATACATGTATTACACTGTATAAAAAGACAAGGACTGAGGCAAGTATCAGATAGACAAAAATAGGCAGGCAGAACAAAAGGCAGCAGCAGATGCAGATACCAATATTAAAAACTCTTATGAAATTATTTTTAGTTCAGCTCAACACCAGTGCAGGTTATTTTTGAACACCAAGGAGAAGTAGCATGAGTAACATAGGGAAACAGACCAATACAGGGAAATAGAGTAGATGCTACTAGCAGCAAGCTAAATTGAGGAAAAAAACTCCTGCATTCTCTCCCATTGGTGTCAAAAACGTGGTGAGTTTTCTAGTCACATTTCTATATTTCTTTGGTGATCCTACTGTAACAGCAGACAAGAAAAAATTGGTCTTTTCCATATGCAGTGTCTCTGACTTAGGGGTCAGAATTTGGACAAAAGTTAGGTTGAAAATCAGGCTCTAGAGTAAAGTCTTATAAAAGATCATTAATATGCCATGGAAAGGAACAAGTCTGAAAATGCCCTCCAGTCTGACAGTCCTTCTAGCTCTCAGAATCCTCTTCAGCTCTTCTCTTTAAAAAGCCACATTTTTTTACAATGCATATCATGACACAGGCCTAATTTGCCTGTATTGTGTCTTCATTCAATTATATTCCTCCACACACATCCCATGGTCTGCAAACTTCATGTGCCAGTTTTTCCTTTGTTCTGCACTTCTATTCATATGATCCTATTTTCTTTCTCATCACTATGCCTAAAATTGGAGCATTTTTTCAGCCATTTTAACCTCTTCCAATTTTCTACTTAACCAAATTCAGCACCCGCCATTAATTCCGCTCTTTTATTGGGTGCTCCGATCAATGTTTTACCAAGAACCATATAGCCCTGCTTTGAAATTCCAGCCTGACAATTAAGACAAAGGCAATTTTAAGGATCAAGAAAAACATAATGATCCTACAGTTTGATGAATATGATGATTAAAAGTCTCAAGTTAATTAATTTGAGATAATGATGGAATAAAAACTTATATCTTAATGGAAGATGATAATCTAATTGTAAAGCTGCTCCAGATGTGAATATACCAGAGGGAGATACAAGAGAGTGTCAAAGTTCAGGTTTATGTTGCTGCAAGAAGGAACATAAGGTCTTTTCTATGAATTATACAAGAGTAAATACATCCAACTTACATGGTGAACTGCAAAGCACCCCATTAATATTGCTATTCAGAGCCTAGCAATACCTACGAAAAAAACATTTAAGGAAGAAAGGCACCTCTCCAGACCTTTCCTGAAATCCCTCCCCAAGCCACCAAGCAGCTTTCCTCTCCCCTCCATCACTCCAAATATATTAGGTTATTGGAAAACCCTTACTCCCTTAGGACCACTTCAGATTTGTGATATACATCCTGTGCTGCATATTACAGCAGGTAAGAGGATCTTTTGGCTTGCATTCTAACAGAGAACAAATAAAAATCAAGTGCAACAGAATAAAAACATGTCTCAATACAAGACATCCTTCCACACAACTGAGCTCAAGTATCAAGGTCTCATCAGATTTATCGTGACATTAATAAGAAGCATAAGTCTCGCACAACTTTTGTCTAAGCCATTTAGTAAAGTATTTCACTGCCAAAGTTTTCCTCAGAGACTTATCTTCAAAAGGAAATTAGAAGGCTCTCCAATTCCAGGGTCACAAATGTTCAGTTCCATGTCTTTCCCCCTCAAGAGTTACTACTTTTCCGGCACAGTTAATAAATAAAAGTTAAATGTGACAAATGAAAAATTGAAAGATAAGACCTTCTCCTACATACTAAAAATAAATTTATTTAATGAAATCTTACAGTCCCAAAGCTGGACTGTCCTAGTGCTGACAGAGGAAAACCAGAAAGGAGAAGCAGGCAAAGACTAGCCCTCAGAGCCTCAGTTAACTTTCATTATTATAGGAAAAATATGGCACTACACCGAGATCCCTTTTTTCAAATACTAAAGAAATCTCAAAAGTAAGAGTGAAATATTGCATGCAAATTATTCGTAGCTCTATTAATAAATAGAAATATGCAAATCAGAGATGTTTTTCTGTTATGCTTATTTTAAAAGAATATTGCAAATTGCAATATACATGCAATAACATTGCCTTTAGTATATGTTGCTTACTTTTTGGGTCTTAAAGCAGATACAGGAAGGCTAAAATCAGGGAATTCCTATTTATGAGTGGAGCTGGAATGACATTTCACATTTGTTTTTGAGAGAGATACAGGAGAAGCTGTGTATCACTGACCTTCAGCTCATGAGTTCCCTGCCTTTTGAAATCTCTTTATATTCTACAACTGAAAATGATCTTTTTGTGGCTTCATGAAAGAGAATCCCGTTACTGAATTTCAGGGTCCAAACCATTTCCTGTTGTATCTCTGTTTTAAATGCACATTCTGTTTTATCAGCTCACTATTTATTAAAAAAAAAACCAACAAAAAAATTAGTTTTTTTCAGATACTCATTTCTTTTAAATACTTGACTTCTGTACATATTGAGATAGTCTTTATCTTAGGTTTTTTTCTGGAAAATGTTCAGAATTCTCAAATCTTTCCCTTTTACTTTCACCTTGAAACATACTGTATTGCCTGCACATATATATTAAAAAGTATTTTTAGCTAGATTTTAACACATTTCTGAAGGAAGCAAAAGTATTTTCCCACTTTCTTTCTAGCATAAAAGAACAAGACTAATGGAGTGAGAAAAAAATCAGATTTTTTTCCAACTGTTTCGAAACACAAAACACTTGAAAAAAAGTTGTCTGAGAAAAACGTTTTCAACAGTGCAATTGCTGTTGGAAAATGTTTGGTAGAAAAATCAGTCCTGCTTACAGATCTTCTGGAGATATCCAACTGCCTTTCTAGTCTAACAGACAGACTGTTTAGAGTGTGCATAAAGCAAGAAAATACTGCAAATGCTGTGTGAAAGCCACCTTCTTGAGCTACTGGAAGGAAATTATTGCCCTTCAAAAAAAAAAAAGTGCAAACACTTACCTAATCCATTTTTTCCCCCCAAGGAGTTTGATTCTTAATGTTATAAAAAAGAAGCTAAATTCCATCTGATTACTAGCTTTCAAAAAGGGACACAGTAGGTGAACATAAATTGTTTTTTAAAATTGGAAAATCTTGCAAAGAACAGTTAAAAACCCCAACTTAACACTGCAGCAAACCACATCATATGAGAATTAATCTACTACGGAGTAATGTCCCATTTTTGCCAAGACTCACACTTGCTTACTTTTATATTTGTCAATTTTGTTGACTTCAGTGAATAAAACTATATAGAAGTCTTTCCAGAGTTAAGATCTAATTTATGAATTGGAGAAAGTAATAATGAAAATACAAATGACTTAAGATATCTAAACTTAATTTTGAATTCTGTTTACAACAAAAAGATGGCAGTCTGTCTAACTACAGCGGAAACGTAAAAGTATTTTCTTTATTCTGTCTTGTCTTTAGTATTTGGAGTGATAAAAAACCCCACAATATACAAGTTTTTCAGGATATGCAAGTATACCACAGAAACAAATCTGCATTTCAAACTGGAATTTGTGCTAAAACACTATTTCACATCATGATTTACAAAGATCAGTTCCAGGTGTTCTCTAATTAGCAGAGTAGCAGACTTTGCAGTTGCCATTCACATTATCTGTGTCCACAGATTTACACTGCATTCAACAGCTTTTAATCCCTCAAAGGCATTTTTTAAAATGTAAAGGAAAAAGTAGATTATGAACTCTGAAAGATTATTGTAACCTATTTCAGCTCAGCCTTTCTTACAGAAGCTTTATCCTTTTCTCCCTCAGAAACATCAAAACTCACCTCGTTTTAGCAGAGCACAAAAATTCTGTCTAAAAAATTTTTTGTCACATACATCTGTTTCTCCTGCCAGAAACTTTCACCACTTCCTTTCCTTGTGCAAACCATTAACATTGGATCAATTCTGCCATATTCTGAAAATAGCAAATAATATCTTTCCTCATAATTCCTTTCTCCATCCAAAGACTCAGGGAACTCAGGTAAACAAGAATGAGTTAAATTACAGTTCATAAATCATAGGAAAAACCCCCTATTTTCTGTAATAGCAGAAGACAACGTAACACTAATAGTAGGTCCTTTCCAATGTATTTAATCACCTGTATATATTAGTAAGCTCTTATTGACATTCTTGTCTTCATGACATTCAGTCATGTCACCCTTGCGCAGATTCAGTCTGCTGGGTTTTTTAACATCTACCACATTAACTAATCTACTCCTCTCACACTGGCACTCAACTGGAATTGGAGTCCGAGTGGTAAAATAAAGCTGTCGCTAATTTACTGCAAACATATTCCCACTCTAGATATTTAATTTACTTATGTCATCTTCAAAAAAAAGCCGTAATAACAAAATATTAATATTGAGGGGGGGTTACCATGCATTTTTATATAGTGTTTTCCACTGCTGATCTCAAGACAGTCTTTAAAAGAATTTAACTATAATTGCCCTCATTTTTGCTCTAGACAATCAATTAAATACAGTTTTTATGAGCTGTTTACCAGTGAATATATTTGAGTTTTCTAAACATGAACATGTACTTAAATACTGCTAACTGGGAAACTCTTGTGATACAAAACCAAAGGTATAAATGTGCAAATTTATGAAGCATTTTCCATAGGCTGAGTGCTCAAGAAATATTGAGGAGGAAGGTGAGGTACAATACTATTTCATTCCTTTTATTGACTCAGTGTTAGTACCCCAAATCAGTGCACTTATCATTTTGGTATTTCCTTTCCCATTGATTAACTCAGAATTTGGTCTTCATAAGCTAAAAATTAGACTATTAAGCTCAATGCAGTTACATTGCTATAAAGTCTGGGTTAGTTATCGGTTTTAAATATTTCCAGATCATTAGCCGTGTTGGAGGTTGACATTTCAAAATGCAATTAAAGGCTGGGAATGCATCAGGCCACATGCAAATAACACTTGGTGTGATACGCAATTTCTACTGCTGCTTCAGAGATTCTATATTGACTTCCTAAAATGTTTGCCATGTTACCTTTTCTTTTACTCTGAAGAGGAATATTATTTCTTTATCTTATGCAGGCATCACTGATTAACTAAGATATTCTCTAGAGATATGATTCATCAAAGTGAAAGACAAATAAAGGCCACACTGGTGTATGTACAATAAAAAGTGTTGCCTAGTTGAGGCTGGCTCATTACAAATCACCTCACCAGACATTGGCATTATCCCTTTTCTTAGCCTCAGTGGGTCATTTCTACCTCCAGGTAAACATGTTTTTGCAGGTGATGTTTGCACCCAGTTGGTTGATTTGGAGTTCTTGTGCAGAGTGAAGGCCAGAGTTCAAATTGCAGCCTCGGGCTTTCACTGAAGATAATGGGAGCCATGAGAAAAAGCCCTAGCTTTTGAAAGGCAAGGGGTGCCCTTGAGTTAGTAGGGTAACACATGGGTTCAATAAGCTAAAATCCTTACAAGCAAAACAGGATTGTTTTCATCATCTCACTGTTATCACTGACACATGAAAAAACGAAACACAACAAATGAAAGTAGATGTACATCCGTTAAAGCCAGGTAGTGACATAAAAGAATAAAGAAGTAAATGCATCACATAAGAGCAACTCTTTTTCTTCAGACCTTTTTTCATGATAGACTTTAAAGAAGCATTCATAACCAGAGCATGTAGCATATGAAAATTTGGTGTTATAGTGCAAGAACTAAATACCTATTTCATAAGTATAGCTTAAGAGAATAACAGAATTAAGCACAGTATAAGAATTTATTTACTGTACTACACTATTGATTAAACTTGTCAAGGAAATGACCGAGTAAATGAAATCTGCTGTTTAAGCTGTTCTTACTAGCCAAAATATTTGTGGAAATAAAGTTATATTATGAACACATTTGAAGAGGTAAAAAATATTCAGAAAGTGGGGAAAAAATGTAAAGGATTGTTGACTACATTAACACTTCCTCAGCAAAGCTAGTTCCATGCTGAATTACATCCACTGTCTATCCAGTACTACAACTTCTAAAAAAAAAGATCAGATGCAAACTCTGTTTGCATGCAATGTGAACCATAAATTGTATAATACAACCTCTGCTCTAGACCACTTTACAAAGAAGAACTAGAAAGAACTTAAGTGCTCAGTCTTAGTAAAATAGAGAAATCTCTTCATTTTAATTGAGCTATTCAGATTCTTCAGCATTTGTAGGAAAGGCTGGAGCCTTAAACAGTATATCAGAAATAATTTAAAATTTGTATTTGGCTGATTTTGAGTATGGATTCCAAATTATTTAAATCTTCAAATATTCTAAATCATTATAAAATGCTGAGAATATTCAGTATATTCTGGAATTCATCTTTCTCAGATGAATCTGACAACAATATTTCTGTGGCCATATGCCATGGGCTCTTACAGATTAAGAGCATGCAGGTATCTTTGTTCCATAAAACCTAAACCATCAGCTCATCAAAACTACTTATTGCAGGTTGCTGTGCTATATGACTACTTTGCTGTTGTTATTTGCCTTTAGGAAACTGAAAAATCCAAATAATTTTGTGGCTATTTCTTGTAGGAACAAATCAGGAACTTTCCAGAAAAACATTTCAGCTATGTTTGCTGGGGAAAGAAACTTGTCCTTGGCCATCTGTGGATTAAAAAATGGAACTTCCTGGTGCCATGAAACCAAGCCTTGAAGAAGCACTAAAGCCTCTTACAAAATTCTATATATCTTTGACCCTGTTAATGCTTCAATGTGAGAATATAATCATATTTGATGCTATAATTATTAACATGGCTATATATTTCAAATGATTGATGAGGTTAACGCAGTTTATTAGAAGGCTAGTAAAGTTTAATCTTATTCAAACAGGTGCAGAGTGCACAATCTTATGAAGAAAAAAGTATTTACAGCTGTTGTGAGTGAGCCTAAAATAATTATGAAAATCATTAATCAGAGCCAATTGAACAAATTGTGTTTAAACTACATGCAACCGCGGGCTCTTGGCTTAAAACAAAATTGTGTGTTTTCTTTGCTTCTCTCACACTTTCCTTGCTGTTCTCTCTTCTTTTAAATCATGAATCCCTTTATATTCTTGTATTCTTTCAGGCAGAGAGAGGTATTTATCATTCAGCTTCCTTCTACTAAGCAGGACATCTGTGCATGTTTATTTAACCAGCTTCAAGACTGAATCTGCAGTTTCATTATTTGTATGGTTATTCCTACTGCCTCCAGTGGAGATGGCTCTGTAACAATTTGCAGGCATTGTGTTCAAAGCCTGTTCCTTTTCTCCAGAGTTCACAGAATTCAGTACATGCTTTTAGGTACAGAGATTAGGAAGTCTTGTAAAACAAAAGAATTTCTTGCTTCAAAACAGCAAGAAGTATAGATATAGAAAAGATGTCTCAGGTGGCTGGATAGAAGTAAAATATTTGAGTCCTTATCTTAAACATATGCTTTGCCAAGTAGCCAATTTCCTCACCTATTTCAAATGGGCCTAAAAAAGGAAAGCTAATGAACATGACATGAAGATGCACTGATTAAGACTCCAACACTGGGATAGTCAGACTTCTATTCCCAGCCTTACTTTTGTTTTCTGTATTAACAGCCATTGGCTAAGTGTAGGAATAGTCTTACAAAGAGGGACTATGAATATTAAACCCTTTGTTAAGTAACAACCTGACTGCAAAACCAGAGATGGGGTGGTCCTTGCCCAATGGCTGGTTGAAGGGCAGCCTTGCAGAACACAAGGGTCTGAACTTCCTCAAGGGAGCCAGTAAATCCAAGGTCCTTGTTTTTATCCTATTAAGGCTGGGGAGCATCAATCTCAGCTGAATTTTTTTTTTTATATAGAATCTGCAATGTCAGTATTATGTGTATTCCAAGCAGAGCTGTCAATTTTAGGCCTTTCAAAGAATTTAGGCTCGGGGATGGCTGAGCTGTAAATTTCAGGCAGGCGTAGGAGAGAGACAAGTAACAAGCACACAACTCTGCTGCGAGCGTAGCAGTTCTGCGCTTGCAAAGAAGAAATGAAGGCACCTAGGAATTTGGTTTGGTAAAACTGAGTGTACTGTACAGTTTTACATGTATAACTAAGGAATTCTGTGGATTTGTTAGCCACTTAAATTTTGCTGATTTAGTACACAATGAAGTTGCTTATGAATATCATCAACAATTAACTCTTGGTCTATAGTTAATTTGGGGGAAAAATGCTTCCTGCATAGTTCTCTATCTGTAGAGAAACTGGAATAGTTTGTAAGTATCTGGCAATTTGTATAGTTCAAGCATCACAAATTGAATTGTTAGTATGTACACAATTTCTTACCAAAAACAAATGTAAGATTTTGACTATTAGTACAGAGAAATTTATCTATTAAAAAAACAGTCAATGAATACATTCAAGTCAGGGCTCTCTTTAAAATTCTAATAAAACTAATATGTACACATAAAATTGTGCATATGAACATCATATTACATGCTTTTAGCAGCAGACAAGATGACAGTTGGATTCAGGTGTACCAAAATATTCCGAAGAAGTCAATGGAATGTTGTTTTTCACTGCCTCTATTATGTTCCTTAGTAGTTTATTTGAAGAAACAAGAGCCTACAGATAAAATTATTATACAGTTTTTGGGCAACAATAATTAGCTCCCCTACAAAAACTTCCTGACAATTACATGTCATCACAGTTGTGTAGTAACCCACCAAAAACAGTAGTTCACATGGTTTTCCAGTTTTATTACAGGAGTCCAACTGAAAAAATTCTATCAAATTGAACAGATTTTGAAAGGCAATTTCTCTCCCTCAGAGAAAGCTCAACCTTTCTGCTGATGCTAATTCACAACTTGTTGAAGCAGAGCTTAATCCCATATGAACATCTTGAGAACAACTGGAGAAAAAAAACAATAAGGAATGCCTTCAGTTACATATAGCATCTATCTGCAAAAACTCTGCCAGGCAAAATACCTACAGTCTTCTACTTATCCCAGGTCTCTTCACTCTTTTTCAAGACAGTACTTGACTGTGTAGTAATCAGGTGCATATTATGATTCTGCTACTTTAATATCTTAAATCCTCCTTTCTGCTAAACATAGACCTATGTATGAGTAGGTAACTGAGTAGGTAATGTCATTGTCATGCAAGCATTTTCCTATATCATGGTCATTAATCTTAGCATATTTCTTAGGAACGACCTTACTAGAAGAACAATAGTATTCAAAACAAAAACTTGGCATAAAAAAAAGTGGCTATTTTGCTTTTTCCTTGAATTCTGTATCACTTTAACACATAAAACTGCTTTTCTTATTGGCAGTTGTCAAATGCCAAATGTTAATTAAATTCATGACATTAGAATCAGCTAGGTTCTTTCTTACATATGGTAACTGGCGGAAAAAATGAACGTGGTACCTATACTAGTTTTTTTTTATAAAATGTTCCTAGTTTTCAGTGATCATATAATTTTATCCTGCATTACATAAAATC
This sequence comes from Haliaeetus leucocephalus, assembly GCF_000737465.1. Classification (NCBI taxonomy): domain Eukaryota; kingdom Metazoa; phylum Chordata; class Aves; order Accipitriformes; family Accipitridae; genus Haliaeetus; species Haliaeetus leucocephalus. The sequence continues at coordinate 191,222 of NW_010972981.1, read as the reverse complement.
AAAACAACAGACATCCAAATGAAAACATGTAGATATTTATCTCATCTCCAACAGCAAAAAAAGAAAATGCTAAGGAAAGAGTATAAAACCAGGATTATTGTCCAGATTATACTTTGTATATAGTCCCTCAAAATAGTTTCCAAACATAAAATTCTCATAAGTTTCAGATTCATTAAGGAAGATAAAGAATGCTTGTCTTTTTCAAGGTCAAATAAATTACTCTGGATCTTCCTTATATCTCCTGGGACCAAGATCTGACTAGCTGACATTAACAAATCTGATTTACCCTGATGAGGTCTGATAACCCTTAGAACTCATTTATTCCTTCAAGTAGATTCCCCGTTCATAGTGACTGGGAAAAAGAATGTCTTCATTCTTCTTGCTTAAGTACAAGAGACTGCATACTTTCACTACTTGAGCTAGTAACATATCCCAACCCAGGTTTTTGGAGTTTGTGCACCTCAGACTCAAAACTTTGTATGAATCAGGCTCTTTGATGCACTGTTCACAAGTTAAAATCTCATTTTTAAATGCAAAGTCTCATGAACTTCTGAACCTCTTCTGTTTCACCATGAAATTCTATTTTAAAGTGATAAAAACTGCACTAATTAAAGTGGATGTGTTAAATTGTGTTATAGACCTCTTAAACCACTGTAGACATAGAAAGGGAAGACTAACATGACAGCGGTTGGATTCTCAGTAAATACTTAGAATATATCAGCATACAGGAAAAATAATATTTTTACAAAAAGTAGAATAAAAGATGAAAAACGATGAATCATATGGAAGCCCATAATCTTATGACTGTCATGTCAGCCTGGCAGGCATTCATTTTGGATAAGTAATCTTAATATCACAGGATAAAGATTATATAAAGGAGTTGCCAATATTTTGTTATGGAAATGAGAATATTGAGGGTTAAAATAGAGCCGAGCGATTTCTTTTCATCACCAAGTGAGAAGATCAGCAAAACCTCACATGGTGCATCTTTCTGCATCTCTGTGGGAATTCTGCTTCTTGTGATCTGCTGCTGCCACATTTAATGTGCTGAATTTATTATACACAAAGTTGTCTGACTCACAAGTCCTTTTTATTTCCTCAGCACAGATACTGCTTTATGTTGTTGTTCAACAGCATAAAATGGTTAACTAGTACATGTTTTTGCACTATATATACCCTACAAAACAACAAAAAAAAGACATGGGCTATAAAATATATTAAATGTGTACTAAAAATAAGTGTCTGTGCCACCTGCATGTTATTTGCAAAACAGCCTCTAATTCCTTCTCCAGGTTCCTCCTTAAAACATTCATCATATACGACGATTCTTGTTGTTGATCTGTGACCACATCACCTGTCATCCCTGAGGAAGGCATTAGTCTGTTCAGGACAAGAAGTCATTTTTTCTAGTTGTCAATAAAACACCTGAACAATTAATAACATTAACATTTTTGCTCCGTTTTCTTATTTGAACCACAGTGCAGCAAAGCGCCAGCTGAGAGCCAGGCCCCCTTCTTATTGGGATTAGTGATATCACTGCACCACTAAGTGGCATCAGTGAGGAAACAAGGGTGGGACTGCACATAACTCTGCTGTAGAGAGTCACTTTTATTTGGGCATCTTTTACACATAATATACACAATTGAAGATTACTCAGATATCATTTACTGGCTAACACAGTAGATAGCAAGGACTAACATACACATAGCATAAGCATTAACCTCCTTACCAACTCCCCCACAGGGACACATAATACAGCTGATGAGCCTCTCCCAGCCAGGCAATTGTCAGGCCAGTGGGCAAGGGCTGGATCTGTTTTTTCTTGGAACTGACTGATGCTTGATGTTGCCGAGTTGCTGTCTTTTAATGCTCTGCTTTGTCTTGTTTGTTTTATACTTCTTCACATCACTACTTTTCCTCTTGTATCCTTGAGCTGCTGACTACTAGTATGTCAGCTACTGCACTTCTGTTTGTGTTTTTACTTTTCTTATCTTGCATAGCTTTAGTTCACATACATTCTTATTTACAATTTTACTGAGAATAAGAATTTTCTCAGTAAAACTGAGCCTTAGTCACAGAGCTGTCATGCACCAGACTAGGCCTGGATCACATTCAGCTGAACCCTTAGGCTGTGGGTTACAAGAACAGCAGCATTCACAGCTGAACAGATTTACTCAATGTTAGTGGTGAGCCTCGATTATACTCTGGCCATCCCTGCTGAGCTCAGTGCCTTATCTGCTAGGCCACATTGCCTGCCTTCAGTAATGGCACATACATTGCCCAAACCACTGTGCTGAAGAACACCATTAAGATCGCAAAGTCATTATTCAACACTTGCAGATGCTGTAATTGACTTAGTGATATCACCTAATTCACCGCCTTTTCTATTTATACAGTCTGATATAGACTAATCATATGATCACCTACTCTTTTAAATATGAGTCCTGCATTATTTAGCCCTCATTTAGGAAGGAGCTCTTCAATATTCTGCTGCCTTCCACTTCCAGCACCTTATTTGTTGCACATTATTAAAGACAATTATTAACTCCTTATGGCATTCCCTGTGCAGTTCATCTCTGCAGTTAACTACAAAGTTTAACCACAAATTTTGGCTGTGCCATTCAGGATAGCTGGGACCTCACTTCTAGACCAGAAGACATTTATATAACACTTAATTGTTGTTTCCACTCATGCCATTAAAATACAAAGCTCTAGCATCAAACAATCTTCAATATTACTGTGGTTTATTCTTGTACCAATAGTAGCTTATAGTCCAGTGTTAATAATCTACTACCCCTTTTTCTTCAATTTTTGAATGTCACGAAAAGTAAAGGCAGTCAGAGTCAGGAAATACCTCAGGTCTGTAGGAAGTCATTTAAAATAACAAGCCTATAAAAACAAGGCCTGCAGCATTGGTGTCAAGTAAGGATTTAACTGTTGTACATTCTGCTGTTTGCAGGAATTCTCACTCTCTCTCTATGCCTGCCCAAGGATCCAGGGGGAAAGAAAGATGAAATGAGAAACATTGAGGGAAACCTATCGACAAACAGTTTAATTCATTGTCTGTGAATAAAAATCACAGACCTTTAGGTAATGGCTATTTCCACAACTCACTTTCACCTGAGACATTTGGTCAGAACTTGAGGCCTAACTCCTTTTAGACTCCAATTACTTCTTTCTATCAGTACAACCGGGTCCAGTCCCAATTCCAGTCTGAGTTCCTGAAAGGTGAATCAAAGCACTAAATATATATTTTACATAAGCAAGGGATGTTTATGAAGTAGACAACCAACTGTTCTCTTCTAGTTTAAGAATAAGCCTTTATTGAGCACATCACTATGGCAATGTAAGAAATGCGGGTTGAAGAGGAAAACCTTGCGTCTGAAGCAACACAATAAAAAGCAGGTGTCCAAATCTCACATATAACTACAGTTCAAATAGGTGTATTTAGTGTCCACCAGTGCTCAGTTCCTAATGTCTTCTTTCTTGTCTCCAGGAGCCATGTAAACAAGACATCACTACCCAGATCTGAGAATTCTGGATAAAAGGAATCAAAATTCTCATTTTATAAAACAGGAGTGAAGAGGTAACAGTTGTCTGCAGAGAAGTTTACTTTTGCTTTATACCTTTGGCCAAAATCAGGTGTTTTCCTGAATATAGTTTCAGTTGTGTATGTGATCAGCATATCACTTGCCTAGCATTTTTGTTATATGTTAGTATCTCCAAAAACCTTACTCTTATCCCTGTCAACCTACAAAAATCATACTGTCATAATGCACCAATGTAACTATGTCCATAGAAACCTAAGAATGAATACTGTTCTAGCAAAATAAATGACATGTATATTTTATTTTCTTTCCCAAATGTAACGAGCTATACAGATAAAAATAAGCTCACAGAACAGAGGGCTATACTGTTTCAGTAGGAAATCAAATGCTCCGCTAGGTCACTATCTCATTAGGTCTGACTTTCCCATTTATAATAAAGTTTCCTTCCTCTGATTTATTTAAGAATTTAGAAAGCAAGCTTTCTGGAGTACAGACTCCCAATTAATTGGTTCCAATTAATAATGGTATAATTTGGGGATCTATTAATTAGTAATGAGAGGGTGTACTTTCCACAAATATATTAACAATTTTTCATTTTAAAGATTATAGTTTTCACACTTACACCACCTTTTTTTCAGCAAAAGCAACATAAGCCACATATTTTGCTTTCTATTTGAAGAAACTCCCTATAGTTGCATGTAACTTAAAAATAAGTATGCCCAAAGTTTCTTGAAGTAAGGACTATTGATTATTTTTTCCCTCTTGTGCAGCTCAAGTTCAGTGTCATTCATCTGCTGTACTGCATGCATGACGTATTGTCTGATACAGGGTCTTGATTTTTTAATAAGAATTTTGCATTTTGGCAGTCAATGAGACTGTCTCAGATAATTTATGAACTCCTTTGCTCACGAATTAAACTGATGCAGTTCTGGAGAAATCCATGGACAATTTTTTGTGTGTGACAGCGTGATGCATGTTTTCCATGATGAAGGGATACTCTCCTAACCCCTCATCTTTATGTAGATATTAAGCACTGATAGTCTTCACTTTGCTGAAAAGGACCTCTCATTTATAACACTCATGCTTACTAATTTAACTATAAAGGTCAATTAACTGGCTGAAGTGATCAAATGGGTCAGTAGTAAAATAGCCATTGCAGCAAGGACTTATCTACTATCAATGTAAATCCTTTCTCCGTTTTAATAAGACAAAAAAATTAATATCAGCTGTCCATTGCATATGTCTTGTTCACTGTTTCAGGTTCAGTTTTGTATGGGGCAATTAAAGTTATGTTTGCTGGAATGTATTTCAACACAATTTAGCAGGAAGCAGTAGGTGGGGAAAGTGAAAAGAACACGGCCACAGGTTTGGATTAACTGAGCACAACCTTTGCAGTGGACTCAGAGTTTAATAGTGAACAAATTATTTTTATGTAGCAGGCCAGCAGAATGTAAAATACAAATAAATTCCCATAATAAAATTAAACACAGAAATGAAGATTACCCTGCTGATTTTCCGGACATGAGCATTGCGAAGACATGAGCTTTCATAGAGCTGTTGTTTTGGTGTTTTGTTTGTGGTTTTTCTGGGGGGGGTGGGAGGGGGGGTTGACACTGCTTTACCCTACCTCTTCTTTAGGAGGTTCAGCATTTTGCAGATTTGAAGAGTTTACCAGCAAGAGTACTGGGAGTGTTACATTTGTCATTGAATCAATTCTCTACTTAAAAGATGCTTAATGGCTTATATTTTGTTCCTTCCTGTGCCCTCGCAGTCCTACCGATCTAATGAACCTAGGCTCTTTCATAGCAACGCATCAACATGGAACTGACCCAGAGCTGCTACCCAGCTCATTAGAGTTTACACCTTCTTACCTGTCTTTACCTTGCAGTTGTATAGTGATTTTGGAGGAGATGAGGGAATTATCTGCAAATTGGATACATATATTTTGTAAGGTAGCCAAATTTATACAGGCCTGTATAAGTAAATTGCTACTTTTTAAGGTGGTTTATTTGGCTGAGTCTTTCCATATCCATTCTGAGTACATATGCTCTCCTTAAAGTACTGTAAATCTAACTGTCCCCTAAATCACCTTGGAGACTTCTGTCAAACAGAATAGGATTAAAGCTATCAAGAGTATTCCAAAGTATATGTCTTTCTAAAAATCATAATACTGGTTTTATTTTACATTTATGACAATGCAAAAGAATTATTGATTTATCCAAGGGCAGCAAAGAGACTTTCTGAAAGTATTGAAAGGGATTCTGAATTAGAACGATGAAGTGCCTAATGGCTGATACTCTGGCAGAAAGCAGCACTCTATCATTACAATATATGCAACAGTCAGGCTTTTGCTAAAATGTGTTTAGCTTTAGAATGTATTATTTATTAAATAAACTTGACTTTCATTTGCCTCTCATTTTCTCCTCCCTTTTCCATTATTCTAGGATATTTTATAGCCATTTGTATTCAAAACAAAATGTTAAGATTGTAGAGCGTTTCCTCCTAGATGAGTGGTTTAAAAAGTCCCAAGAAATGTATAACAAATGGCAGCATGTATCTGGTGAAGACTTGCTAGTTGCTTTTTCTTGCAAAGTTATATGATTTTGTAAGCCTGGCACTTCATTAAGTAAATGTCTTCAATTTTAAGAGGTAGTTGCCTCACTCTTTAATTTGGATACTTCTGATGTTACAGTAAAGATTTTTTATGTTGCAGTTACTGAAAATAGCTTAGCTATCTAGCTTCTGAATCATTATTTTAATACTTTAAAGTATAACCATAATAGAATCACTTTGTTCTCCTGTAAAAATCCAGGAGTGAAGCTAAAAGAAAGCAATAGGATCATCCAGGATCGTTAATAATGTTAAAGAGTGACTAGACTGAGAAGAGGATAAAGAACATCTTGGGATATAACTGCAGAAGGAAATGGCAAGGAAAAAAGCAAACACCATGCAGAACTAGGAGAGCTAAGCTCTAGGGGAAAGTTTTATAATGGAGGTCAAAATGCCATTTCCACCAACACCGCTAAACAGGATACTTAATATTGCTGGAACAAGAATCTTTGCTATTGAGCTAGAAAGACTAAAAGACAAAAACATCTGCTTGAGGCTTTGAAAGCTAACTAGAGAATTTATCTATACAGCTCCCAGTAATTGGTTGCATTGTTTTTTGGGGTGGTGTTTTTTTGTTGGGTTGGTTTTGGGGTTTTTTTTTTGGAACGTTAAACAGCTTAACCACATCCTTGTCTCAGTCCTACTTAAAGCCACGGAAGAACAACAAAGGCATTCCTAGCTGCTGCTTCGTAGGTCTAAAGACAATTAAGTTCTTTTTTCCCCAGTATCTCTAGCTTGCTGAGTACCACTCTTGACTAAAAGAGGAAGGAAACAGTCTAATAATGTACATGCTGGAGTGTACTTAGCTATTCATAGCTCAATGTCTTACAGAGAAGACAGGTTTAGTGGCCCAAAATACTAGGCCAAATTCAAATTCTCTTCCTTCCCTCCCATGCACTAAAGAGCAACACATGTGCATGCATGCAAACACACACACAGTGATTGGGGTGTCCTTCACCCTGGAAAAAAAAGCTGTATAAAATATTAGGCAAAAAAATTAGAAAATAGTTGCCTAAGGGACAATGAGCACATAAACTCATCTATCACGTGGGCTTCCACTTACTGATAGAAAGATGGGAAAATGAACTGAATGGGCTCACAGCTGCACAAATACACAAAAATAAAGGTAGTTTTCTACACCAAAGACTTAACTCAGCATGTATTCAATCAAGATTGTATTCTTCTATCTTGGTAATTAGGCTGAAGAAAAAATGTACTTTCTTCTCACATTTCTGCTTTTTTTGTACAAATAAAACTGCTGTCCTCCACTACACTTCCTATGTAGTTCTTACTTAGTTTTACAAAACTTAATGAACAATTTATTATCCAATAAGTTACTCTATGCTGCATTTCATGGAAAAATCTTAGCATGAAAGCTGAATGCCATTGTATTATTTTGCAAACGTAAAAAAAAATTTAAATAAGGAAACTATCTCAAATGAAATTAATTGTGACAAAGCACGTCAAAAAGAATCAAAACAAAGCAAAATAAAAAAAAAACCACACTCCGCCCCCAAGTACAGAAGCCAGGTTTCTGAAGGTGGAACCTGCTGCTGTAAAGCACTTCTAGGCAACAACAGCAATAGCATGGATTCCCACCCCTGTGCCAGTGCATAGCTGTGCTCGTCCCACATTTGCACAGCAGTGTCACCACTCCTTACCCTCAATATTAAGATTTCATGTGCATGATCCTCTTTACCTCTCCTTCTGAAAAGCAGGACCCAGTCCCATCCTTGCCTACCTTCACTCCCCTGATATTCTGCCCAGGTTCTACCACTTCATCATCTCTATCCTTGCTATGTCACATTAGCTTAACTATGCCTCCATATTCAGAATGGAAAGTAGAAGTCTTCTGCAAGCAAAGGAAGCTGGGGAGCAAGTTATCTACATATAGCAGCAATTTACCAGCAAATAAAGTTGGTCTTATATAGAAGTTTATCTTACAGACCAAATGCAAACCTCCTTACAGAAGATGCCACTACTATCACTTTGAAGTGATCACATTCCATCATTGGTACATGCAACACAGATTCATAACAGCTGCTAGTGTCACACTGAAATCTTCTAAAATAAAGATTAAAAAAAAAATATAGCCAGCAGTCTGAAACACCTTATCTACAGTGTATTAATGATGCACTTAGGAAAGTTTACTACAAAGGACATAGCACCAATTCACAACTCTTTCCAAGTTATCTGTACCATGTGTTTAAAAAAAAGTCATCATTTAAGACCATGTATCTATTTTGCATATGTTAAAAGACTGTTTTGTACTTGTGGCTTCCAGGGGTGGGGTGGGGGTACACAAAACCAACATGGCTTACTCAAGTTCAGAAGAGGTACCACTCAAGACTAGTTTCAACAAGATCCGAGGATCACAGAAAGACTCCTGAGGCTATTTGGCTTCAATCAGCAATTTACAGACCACTGGGAATCCATAAATTATTTTTAAGAGAGTAGTGAATTTATCTCTAAAAACCATGATATTTTCATTAGACTTCAGTGTGCCAGAAAGGGTACAGATATTCATGGAAAAAAGAACTCTTGGACCACATGAAAAACAGACTGGAAAATCTCCTTAATGGAAATGATTAGCCAGCCTGCAGCAATAGAAGCCCCAGTTCATCAAGATGCACAACCAAAAGCTTGAACATAAGCAGGTGAGTTGCATATTTTTTGATCTGATGAAGAATCCAGCACTCTAGTCCTAGAAAGAGCACTTAAGTTTTCAGATAGGGGTAACACATCAACATCCTAGTCTTAAATTATGTTGCAACTGCAGTGAGAAACAGAATACTCTGTTGGAATAAGCATGTTTGTTGAGGGGTGGCATGGTTCATGAATGTGTTACAGGAGATGATTTCAGCTGCACAAAGAAACTAGGAATGACAAGCTAAGTAGTCTTGAAATTTTTGTGTGTGGGCAGGGTGTATTCTGCTACAGCCTTTACCACTGGAACTCCCCAACAGCCCTGGCTGCCAGCCAACATTCATGATCCCTTGAAACAGAATCAGTAGGCAGAAGACCCATTTCCTTTTTTTTTTTTTGGCTAATAGAATTTGCACTTCAGCCAGCTGGCTGGGGTCTCTAAATGCTCTTAAAATTTGCATAGAAACTCAGTGTAACTAAAAGGTATCCAAGATCAAAAAAGCCTACCAATGCCATTAATTCAAAAACAAGGTTCCCCCCTCATCTGCATTTCTTGCTACTTCCATTATGTTAATTTCAAATGGTTTTAACAAAGAAGGTCTAATTTTGAGCCTAGTGCAAACTACTCCCTGTGAAACAATGAAAGCATCACATATATCCAATAGCAGACCTTAGTTGTAAAGGAATAGGTTATTGGATTGGAGGAAGCTTCATATCTTATTTCTATAGACTTACATAAAAGGGATAATTTGAAGTGTATTGTTGTGTAACACTGATTTTGATTTCATGGATGTTCTTTGTTTTCCTGCATAACATGTTTCATTTCAGACAATAGTATTAGCATAAGAAAACAATCCTAGTAATGAAAAGGGAAAGACATCTGTCCTTATTCTTAGGGACAGAGCTCGTGACAATGTTTACCAACAAGGTTGTCCAAATTTCCCAAGCAAAGACCTATTTTTTTACTTGCTCATGCTATCATGAACTTTGAAGTCATTTAGGCTGGAATTTTCTGTGCTCCAAATGCCTATGTCAAGTGATTTGTGCGTGCACGTGCAAGGAAGGCTTCAGCCCAAACAAGATCAGAGTGAAAGACCTTGTCTTGACAAGCTGACCAAAACCAAAGAATTGTACATTTAAGGCTTACAAACTGTGTGCTTTGTTGCAGAGTTGCAAAGCTTATTTTGTATATTCTTTTCACTCAGAGCATTTGATCAGATTTAATTGAATGTCTCTTAACCACATTTTTCCTCTTCACAATGTGTTATGGACTACTGCAGAAAGAGTCTGAAGCTCTATCTATTTGCTGTATCTAAGTTACAGGGGGCAAAGAAAAAACTTGTATATGATCATTAGAATCCTGCTGGACTTGGGTAGCCTAATTATCTGCAAATTGTGGCTACAGCTGTCAAGGGTTTTGTATGGATTTCCATTTCCTTACTGCTCTAGACCATGCTGTGTGCAGACTCTAGACCCAAGAGGAACACACAAACAAGATCTGTCCAGTATTTGTAGTGTCTCCATCTAAACAACATCACAAAGCAGATAGCTACCTTCATCAGCTGTAAAGCAACATAGCATATCAGAGGTGAAAAAATGGGGGCAAGTATCCTGGGTGAGAGATTGGGACTGAAGCTATGGGAAGTACTAATGAGGGAGAAGACCCAATACACATGATGAATGGCACTGACTGAGGCCAAAACAGATGACAAAGAATAATATATGATCCTGTAATGATGCATATACACCCATAAAAATCAGGAAGTCACATTTACATATACTAAAATAGGACCAAACAGACTACTTCTGTCATTTTCAATTCTGGGGTGTTTGTCTTCAATTTATTCTCATTTTTCCTGTTTCTCCTTTCCCTAACCCAGAAACATTCTGTGTATGTGCACATACCCACGTGAAAAAGACAATTAAATGAGTTAGTAACTGTGACATTTGGTATGCCTGAGTTATAGTCTCTACTCAAAGCAGTGATTCAGCCCTTTTGTTAGACTATCTCCCCAAAACATTCAGCTTTCATTTTCAGGACCAGAATGAGTTGGTGAAATTAACTAACAACTGTATCTTTTGACTAATTTTGGGAAAAGGCCCTTTCTCAGAGTTTCATCTTTCCCTCTCGTGATACTATTAACAACCACAGATTTAATTCTTATTGGAAATCTTATGTTCAGGTTTAACTGATGACTTTCGACTACAGTTAAGCTAAGTTGTTAACAGTTTATTGCTCATCTTATTATAATGCTATAAATGGGCTCTGCAATTATATTAAAAAGGAGACTGAAAGGAGACCCTGCCACTCACAAGCTTTCTTCTACTCATAATTTGCATTGGCAAGTTTGTTTGTTGTGATAATTCAGTAATATGGCAGAGGCTGGAGACACCTGTCGAGTTCTTATCAATAGTTTGCTACTCCCATTTGCCACTCTAGGCTTTGGGCTGCATGTTACCATGAACACTGTTGTTCAGAACTTGTAATTACACTTCTATAGCTGATGCACTTCAAACAAACAGCAGCACCAGGAACACTAGAAGGGTTGTGGAAGATATATTTAATCTTGTAATAAAAAAGGTTGGTTGGTTGTTTTTGAGAAGGATTTAAGGACGTTATTTCATTAGAAATAACTCGGGTTAACATTTTCTTGGGATTTAATTTAGGATTAGTATTTATGAAATCCACTGTTTTGTAGGAAATATAATTTCCCCACAAAATTATTATATTCACCTATAATTAAAGCTGATAACATATAAGAAACATAATTTAAAGAGTAATTTTCCCATAGTCAAGTTATGTTAATCCTGAGAATCCAGACTTATGTTTAAATTTCAGCAAAATCCATGAACTCCATAAAAAAACTTAATCAAAAGCTATGTAAAAAGTACAGAAATTAATGGGTTTTGCACATCCTAATGAGGTACATCCACACTAAGATTTTCTTCAGTCTATTCCTCACATGATTTTAACTATATATTTCCCAGGTTTGTGTTCAATTCAGGGATAACTGACATATTCAGCCTCTATCTTTTATCTTAAATAAATGCTAATGTGGCTTGAGCTAAACTGCAGTATTTTTTGACTCAAAAATGATAACACAATTTGACTATGTTTTGGAATTCAGATTATAAATTACAAGTTAGGTTTTTAAGTCTCCTATTTGTTCCAATAGAAATAAGTAGAAATAAGTTTTTAAAATGTAAAAATACATGTTTTTACAATCTCACAAACTTCCACATTAGGAACAGTGAAGTTAAAAGCAAGCCTTACACAAGAAAAACATTTTTAGAGAATTTGATAAAAGTAAATCTTATGTGCATTTTACCATTTATAGTCCCTTTTCAGGTCTTTCTTTTCACCCTATTTGGAATGGCCCATCTCATTTTCTTTTAGACATATTTTTAAACAACTTGGTAAACAAAATATTGCAACATCTGGATAATATAAGACTGAAAAAGAAATAGATTTCTGTTTGAAGTTAGCAGCTCTACAGAGTATGAAGACAATTCTGCTCATCCCAGGAGTATTTACAGCATTAATTAGGGAAAAGCTAAATTTTAGTATCAGCATGATTCTCATCTTCTTAATATTTTAATGGTAAGTGTTTCTCAAGTAGAACTTTTACACAAAGACTATTTTTACTAAAAGTAGGAGTATTATTTAAAAGTTGGCTCTTCCTACATTATTTGCACAACTGCCAGAGGAACTGAACTATTCTGGATGCAAAAAGAAAAAAACAAAACATGTCAAAAATCAAATGCTATAACAACAAAGAAAAGACAAAGTTCTTAAGTTAGAAAGATTTAGAAGTTACTAGGCAAACCATAAGAACACAGCCTCAGATTTTCATCAGTTTATAAGACAGCTAGAGATACAGCCTTTAAAACAGCAACAAGCTTAATGTACTGCACATCACTAACTAAAACAGACCACACACAGAGGCCCCCAAAAGCCTCTCAATGTTAGTTTTATTCATCATATGTCAAGAACTGCCATCTGTCTTAAACTGCATGCATTCTCTCATTTGGTAAAATCAAAATAGGGCAGCAAAACATTAGCTCAGAGCCCTCCTCTCCACTGCTTTCTACAGCTGCTCCCCAAAGACCTTTAAACTTAATAGCTAGAAACCTACAAGACCAAATAAATAAAAAGAAATACTTGCCATGGTTTGACAGTTCTTAGTCACACATGTGAGAAAACACTATACTTCTCAGCTACAAGGAAAAAGAACCAAGTAAACTAACACTACCCCCTTCATCTGGTCTGCAAGGCCACAGACAGTATATATTCCTTCCTCTTAATCCAAATTAATTGACTCCAGGTGCCCCTCTGCAGGAGTGGCGATGGGAAGAATCACTGATTTAAGGGTTTGACAGGTCTTATATATCATTACAGCATTCAGACGCTTCTATGTATTAGTAACTTACTCTTCAAAATGTTTTTGCCAGCTTAAGTGCTGTAAGACACTGTTTTCACTTTTGAGAATAAAGATGGAGCAACTATTTTCTTTGGGGAAAAAATATAAGGTGAACCAGAAAGGTTAAATTCAACAGGAACCAGCTTGTGGAATCCTAAGGCTGTTTGCATGGGAAAATTGCCAGTGTGTTAGAGGGATAAATAAGACACAGGAAATAAAACCCTCTACAGGTACTCAGTGAATTCACACTTCCAGTTACAACATTCTTGTTCCACCACATATAAAAGCTTTTAGAGGACGAGTGCAGGCTGATTTTATGTTATGGCAATGTAATAGCAAGTTCCAATGTTTCAAAAGTGACCCAGTGACTTAGGACTTCCTTTGTAAATTACATAGTCACTCACAAGTTCAAGTTCTATGGAAAGCTCTTTCAAATGTATAAACAAGAATTGCTGACATAAATCATGCATATATTTTTATATATATATATGTGTTGATATACATGACAATTTAAATCACATTGATTAAATCAAAGCCACATAATGATAAAAACTAACCCTGCATATTTTTGAAACTCTGGCGTTCAGAGGTCAAAAAACAGTAGAAACAGTGCAGTATCAATATACTATTTCCTACACTGCAGGGAAAGAAGAAACCATTAGAACATGTACACTCATTTCTAGTCTGCAACCAGATATCACACCTTAATCCAGATCTTCTTTCTAACTAGATATTTAACTAGATATTAATAAAACTCAGAACTAACCTTGGGACTGTCTAGACCATACATAAAAACATTTTTGGCCACTATTTGTAGTTTCAGACAGCAGTCCTGCTCATAGTCTAGAGCTCTATAGAGATTCACGTCTGTCAAAGGACCTCCTTGCATACAAAATTTACTCCATTTAATTTTAAACAGACGGAGATTAGAAAAAAAACAATTATCACTCATAACCATGGCTGGCATAGCACAGATTGGGGTGACATGGCCAGATGATTCTGCTACTTAGAGATGAGGACATTATTTTCTTGACTGCAGCTCAAGTAACCCGTTCAAACCTAAAAAGGTGAGCAAATTACGCACGCCAAACAAGCGTAAGCATCTCTCTATAACCCTTAGGGCTCTGGTCCATTGTTCCCACATCTCATCTGTAACAAACCCAAATAGTCAGGGAAATGGAAAAAAAACCAAACAAAAAAAACAAACCCCAGAACATATCCTGACAATTTGTAGCTTCTACAGTTGTCCACGCCAAAGCATGCGATAGATTCCCTAGTCATTTATTTTGCATGCATTGAAATGATGCATCTAGGTCTATTTTGCAGCAAAAGCTCTCCCTAAGACAACTAAAGCAGAGTGGTAAATATAAGCAGAATATTGAGGTTTGGTCCTTTCTTAGCCCTTAAGCTCTCATCCAGCCCACAACCACTTGCCATATTTTCAATCTCAATCTATCTCATCTATTGTATCATAGTAATAAAGAAACCATGAAGCAGAACTTTCGAACCTTGAAAGTAGTATTGAGAACATATCTTAAGAAAATTTTCAAACTGGTAATACTCAAAATGTATTGTGAAAATCCAAGAATACATCATTCCCATGGGGAATTTCAGGAAAAAATCTGCTATATAAACATAGTCTGATAAAAGAAACCTGGAAGGCTAACCTTTAAAAAAAAAATTACCACTTTTCCCATGTCATGATGTCATGCTACAACATAAAAAGTGAAAGAATAGTAAAACAATCCCAGTATCTCTAGAACAGCTCCCAAAATCTTTCAGTTACAAACCCCTGACTGAGCCCAATAGAATAATTCGTTATTTAAAAGGCAAAGTAATAAACTGGATTTTATACCAGGAGAGCAACCTAATCAAGGAGGTGTTGGATGCTGATAATGAGACTTTACCAGGAAATCTGGAAATAGGTTTATTACCTACTTACATGTTATTTGAGTTCAGATCCTATTTATAAATTCAGGCACATTCTCTGCTAGGTCATTCCAATTACTTGGTATATAATTCAGCTCCTGAATCAATTCTATCAAGATGAAGATGATGCACTTGATGAGATCCTATTTGCTGAACAATGGTGGATAGAAGCTTCCTTAATAAAAGAAATTAAAAAAAATGTGAGTAGGTAAGACAAAGTGGAAAGTTGCTCTACAAATGCATGCCTGTTTTCTGTGGCACAATGAGTCACAGCCTAGCATTTGCATTGTGGAGCATTTCCTTACAGCTGGAACTGTAAAAATCAGGTTTTCATTGTACAGGATGACAAATGTAGTTCTCACAGGAGAAATTTCCCAGCATAATGAAATCTAATCTCTCTAATTTCAACATTGGTGTCTGTACTTTTATAAATAGATCCAGAAGACTGGAAGGCAAAAGATTCACTACCTCTTCATTTCTGTTTCCTCAACTTCCCTCTAATTACTACTTGTTTTATAAGGGTTTCACACCTTTCACTATCTTTGCCAGTCATGACCAAATAGCAAGGGAGATGGGGAAGAGACAGAAATGCCCTTAACTTTAAATGTTTCTCCGTCCTATGCACAGCAGTTTTCTTCTATTTCTGCTCTGTACCACAGTGGTGTCCAGCTGGTGGAACATGGCAAGGAGTACAGACAAGATCTGCCAGACCTATACAAGCTTGACCCAGCTCAGCTTTCTGATTTTTTTTTTCTACTGTGAGTTCATGCACATCTTCAGACTCTCCTGTGCATTTGGAAGATGTGACTAAAAGGACTGTACTGCAGTTATCTTTTCCTGGTTTCCTTGATAATTTGCTATGGAATCAGCTTTCTCTGTGACTCTTTGCTTATCCCACAACAAACATGTCTTACCAACAGTTTCCTAGCTTCTTTTCTTCTTTTTTTGTTTTACCACCTGCTTACATTGCGATAAGATATCCTGTCCCAGCCAGGCATTTGTCCACACTAATCTTAAACCTTAGCACCCTTAAACTTTTGAGCTGTGACCCCCTTTGAGTATGGTAGTTTTAGTGGCTCAGGAACTAAGGATGATGGGAAGGAGATCAAAGTCAAGAAAGTCAAGAAGCTCCAGTCTCTGTACCAAAGTTGCCAAATTGGGCAGTAGAAGCCAGCAAAGCTGAAGCAGGGAGAGTAACTACTGGAAGGTGGCAAAGAGGTCACTACAGTGAACCACGGACTCATTATCTCATGTAAAGTTTGCTTTCAGAAAAGATTGAGAATTTCTGTTTTCCAGGATAAAATACAGTAAACAAGAAAAAGGTAGAATCCTCTTAAACTTTGCCTTTTCTATGAAGAGGTTTCTATGCTTATATGGCCATCAAATACTTGTGTTTCTCAACTACAACAAAATTCATCCAAGCACCTGTGTATATCCATTGAGCTACATATCTCTCTGAAAGAGAAATCTCTTTCCATCCAGTAAGGCAGCTTGGTTCAGAGACTAGCACACAGGCATACCGTCAGGGCAAAACCAGCAGCTCAACATTCTGCTCCAATTCGCACTTTCATCTTGGCCATTTAATCCACTTTCACTATATCCTCAGGTCAGAAATTAATTAATGCATTATTAATGACAACATTTATTTATAAATATTTCCCCTTAACAGTACCTCTGTGGATAAAGATGAAAGCATGTATCTATTTCATACTATGCTTTAGAAAATGAGATTTGCAGATAGACAGCAAAGCTTATGCAAGAAGCTTTTGTTATATAAAACACAACTAATATTTTCTCTTCCATAACTAAAAAAAAATCTGCAAAGATTACACAAAGCACAGAATCATAGAATCATAGAATGGTTTGGGTTGGAAGAGACCTTTAAAGATCTTCTAGTTCCAACTCCCCCGCCATGGACAGGGACAATAACTGGTGACTAGTCTCTAAAACTGTTTGATCTTGTAAAACCTGCAACTGGAGACATAAAGTATGAATTTATTTAGAAGAAAAGATTATTTTAGTGTAGTTTCATTTCTAAACTACCACTTTTCATCTAATATACCACTTTTTCAGAGAAAATGCAAAAATCTTTCTTAAATAATGCCATGAAGATTGACATTTGAGATATAAGAATCTAAAGTGAAATGCATATGTACATTACAGGATCAAATATTCTTAAACTCTGTACAACAGCCCATTGTTTTTCATTGTGGTCATCTACATAGGGCAAGAAAGTAGGCTCTAAGGAGTTACAGAAAAGGAAGATAAAGAAAGCACGGAGATTCCATCAGAGCAGGAATCAAGACAATTGCCAAGATATGACAGTACTCTTAATGACAGTGGGAAAGAATTCACTCTTCCTTGGTTGCATCCCTTAAAATTACTGGTGGCTTGAAACATTTTCTTGTTATAGCCTAATATCCGGTCCATTTAACAAACCTGGCAATAGTGTTACTACATTTTTATGAAGTTTGATGTTTCCATAAAAGTTTTTGTATTATTACCGATATTAATAGAGTTACATGACATGATTACAGTGGTATTCCAGTATAGTTTACTCCATTTCCTAGTCAGGAACAAATCCTGTTTCTTGACAACTGGAAGAACACACACAGGTACAGTTTATGAATTCTGGTCAATAATGAAGTCACTATACTGCTAACTGTTTCAATGGTGAGTCCTTGAACCAAGTCCTAATATATAACCCATCAAATCTGGAAGAGGCTACAAATCAGAGGAAGTCAATCTCTGCACTAATTGTATGTTAAAATGTTCTTTCAGGCAAGTGAAAGCCAGGTTTGATTAAAATGGGGATCAGTGGCCAAGAGTGAAAATTCCCCCAAACAAAATAACCATTTGGACCTAGCAGCCATTAGTAATACCACTGAAAACAGCTGCACACTGGTTAATTTGGCCCCTATTGGTCAATTTGCTTCAACATTAGCACCTGTTAGAGACAGCATCAGAGGAATCATTAATTTGTTTCCACCTGTGAATATATCTGAATATATCTGAAAACTGGTTTCAAGCCTACAGTTTCTCTGGGATAGGAAGAGCAGAGTTTTCCTGCTTGTATTCACAGCACTCAGTGAGAAAGCAAATGATGAAATCTGATGGATTTATACAATTCCTCTTTTCTTATTTACTTGCCACAAGCTACTTCTAATGATCCAACTGCACCAATTTACTTCAGAACCTACTCTTGACAGTAAGTGAATGGCTCACAGAAGAATCAGGGGCAATGATGGACAGTTCTTGTTTTGCATATGTAGAAACTTGTCCCCAAAGATCTAAGTATTTTTTTGGTTTAACACTTTGGGATTCAATCAGTGAGCTATGGCAAAGAAACATAGATTTGGTCTTTTCCAGCTAGCATGGCTCCACTGGGGGATTCAGCCCTGTCATTTGACAGTAAGAAAAAGACCATATATTTCAGGAGGAATCACTCTTATAACTGAGAACTCTATGAGGTGAAGAAACCAGTGTTCTCTTTGGAGCTAGTTTCTGCCTTTCTTCTTCAACCCACAGTCTTTACTCATAACCTTTCTTAGACCTCCTCACCATAGCTTCCTGCTGCAATTTTAAGGAAAACATATACATAGCTCACAGACTCCAGGCAGGTAGTTAGATACCTCCCTTGTGAGTCTTCTGTCACAAACATGAAGTTTGAATTTGCTGTTATGGCTCCATATCTACATGTCCTGCTGCCAGAGGCTTCAGAGCACTATCCAGCCAAAGCATCATGCTTCTCAGCTTGTTCACCCTCCAATTTCCACACAGTGGCGTTTCTGCCCATGTGCATCTTACCAACATCTGTGGTGATGAGAAATAAGCATAAAATTCAAGAGAAATAAAAGGTTGAAAGTCAGTGTAATGATAGTGAAATAATTATAAATTAAGAAGATGGAGTACAGACTTACTCATATCCATAAGGAACAATGAAAATTACACTGTGACCAGTACTTAATGCTGTCTTCATTTGCTCTTGTTCAGCATGAGTTCACTTTTCAGATGGCCCCTCTGTGTCTGTGGGAGTGTGTGCAAACTTCATTACTGGTATTTGTGGAAACAAACAGGTGTTTGCTTGTCAAGTCAGTTATAATATCCATAATAACTAGTTTGTACAAACCAACATGTGCTTGTGTGAGGTAAACAGATGGCATCACATTCTCCCACCTGATGTAAACACTTTTTAGAAGCTTTTACAAATATTGCTTCAGGAGAGTTAACAGTGTCAAATACAAACATATTTAGCACCTCTCTTCAGTTCTAATTCAAGGTATGGATGCATTTGGTCTTTCTCTATCTATATCCATATGCTTCGAGACATGTATTATCCCTCAGATATGATGCTTGATTGTAATTGGGCAGTCTTCAAGTCAGAGGGACTTTTGCCACTGGTATATCTGGTAAGAAAATTACTTCTCCATAAAAGCTTTTTATTTTAACCATAACCTTTCTCCAGATTTCAAAATTCTGCCACTGCAGCTTAGATCTTCCAAGTACATAGTAGGCAACACTTTCACCTCTGGCACAGCTCATGTGCTTAAGAGGGAAGCATGCACCTAAGTATTTTTAGAATGAGGCATTATATAATGGCTCTGATCCAGTTTTATCATGCATGCCAGACAGACATATTACCTTAGATTTTGTTGCTTAAAGCTCTGGTTAGAAGCAAAGTACCTCATGGCTGTAGGAGAGCACAGATGAATACACTTCCTCCTCAGTAGCATGGGAAAGTCTGGATCTCCAACTACCCACTAGCATCTGTACCTACCTCAAATGTGAAACAAGGCCAAGTGAGCCCACTGTAACTGTAGCACATGCAAGAGCTGCAATGCCCGTTCTGGGGATCAGAATGCAGACACTCCTCTGTGCCTGAAACAGAAGCTGACACCTCATGATGTCTTTTAGCTCTCATGAAAGGGCAACAATGGAAATCCCACTATGAACAAAGCCTCAGATTTTTGTCAACATCTTGCAAATTCCATGTGCTTAGATCTTGGACTGATGTTTCCAAAAATCTTGCATTAAATTAGACATAGAAAATCTAATTAATGAGTTATTTCACTGCAAAGAAAACAACTTCATTTAATTCTCTAAATGGCAGTTGAATATTATTTAGTGACCTTGTCTCAGGACACAAGTCATGGTCATTTCCATGCCTTCTGCCCCTTTCATTAGATTTTTTTTGCACAAAAGGGACAAGTGCTCTCTGCTTGATCACTTGTAGGAGCCTGTGTAAGAAATAGCAGTTCAATGTGCAGGACAAACATGTACAACACCACACAAAATAACCAGCTGACAGATCTGGTAGGATTCACCTCACTTAATTCTAACTAACTTCCTTCATCTGAGCGAGCTTGCTAGCCTTGCTTTACCTTAATAATGAGAAAGAGGCATTGCTGGATACACAGCTCATGTTACTTTATTTATATTTACTTTCATCTGAAAACACACTATATTGATTATATTGACTATAAAGGGTGACTAGGACAATTAACACCTGATGTAGACACTAGGATGAAACCAGCTCTCTGATCAAAAGAGCTTACTATTTAAAGTGGGAGGTAAGATACAAGTCACTACTACAAACCCACAGACAATTGTTGTAGATTCTCAAACAAATAGCTCAGAAGGCAACAGGTAAACAGACAATATTGACCAAACTACTTCAAGCTATTGATATCGATAATGACAAATAAGTCAAGTACTCATTAATAGTATTAGTGCAAGTTCTTACGCTAGTAGGTTTGTTGTTTTGTGGTTCGATTGTTGGTTTTGTTCACATCAGACTTAGGCTGAAAGGAAACTGGAGGCAGTGGTTTACACCAATATAAAACCAATGGCAAGCAAACTGCAACCAGACACAACTTTATTAAGAGAGAAAGTTTCTTTTTAAACTGCCATGTAATTAAAATCAAAATAATATTACTGAAATTAATAAATATTTCCAGAACCCTGTAGAATCCGATTCTTGGGAACTTTGGCTCTACCCTTTACCTCCTCACAGAACAGACTCAGTAAGAGAGAGGGAGGTCTGACGTAAACCACTTTTGTGATCTGGTGACCCTGACCTGCAGCTTAATCTAAAGAAATCTAAAGACTGTATCTCCTTCATCAGACATCCATCTGAGTCTGCCTGCCAGCTGCCAAAGAGAATTCTTCCCCCTACAAAATTCTTCCAATCCCCAGAAAATCTCTTACTCTCCCATTCTTTTTCAGAAGCCATGGTGCCAATGCAGAATTGCTGATGGTCCCCACACTACGTCCCCAAATCCACTGGTTGTCCTATCTCCAAGAAGACAAACATAAAATGGAAGACAGGAGAGCAACTGGGAGATTGTACCACTGAGGTAATTCTTGCTTTCAAAAATCACTCTTACACAGTGTTATCTGTAGGATTTCAGGAAAAAAATGAACTTTATTTCATGAAAAACAGCAAGATTTTGACAGTTCTCAACTTTCATCAGTATAAAACAAAGACATATTTTCATTTCTCTCAAAGTTTCAAATCCCTCTTCCCACTAAACAGAACAAAAGCTACAGGCTTGCCTCATGCATTGCAAGAGGGAATGTGAAGGGGCCTCTCATCTTCATATCCTGAGTCTGGAAAACCTTCCCAAATTTGGTCATCAGAACTATCACTTTTCTACAGAGCATTTTGGTTTCAACAGCCAAATGTTTCATCATTTTTTCTTTCTGATTTTGCTTTTAATCTACTTTGGTTACTACAGAGACTGCCAAAGTAGCAAAGAGGATGCTGCAGTGCTGATGCCTGACTCTACAGACATTGTATTTGTGAGGAAATAAAAAAAAACCACAAACCCCAACAATTTCTTCTAAAACCACAATAAGAAAGACAGAGTAAGACTAATGAAGTACCATCAGGAAGTTAGCAATGCTGTACTTTCACAATGTCTTTGATAGGTAGAAAGACTTTAAAGAAGAACCAGCATCATTCTTTCCACCCACTTCTCTCACAGCTCCATGAGTAGTATGAAGTAAAGCAGTGAAGTCAATGAATAGTGTGAAGTAAAGCAGAAAAAGAACGAGCAGTCCAGGGCCCTGTAGCTGATGTCATGTCCTGACACAGTGTTCATCTGCAGTGCACAGTGCTCTATTTGCATTGTCACTTTGCCTGGCTTCCTTTAACAACAGAAATAAAATGCAGGACAATTCAAGGCAGAAAAGAAAAAGTACTTACAAACAGAAATGATACATTTAGAGGAACACAGGGTCTCTACTGAAGGAATCAAAATGCTCAGAGTTCAACAGATATACAGATTCAGTGTCAAATGAAGAGTCTAAGATAAACAGTGTGATTAAAAAAACCAAACACCTAGACTGCTGCTAAATCAATTTCTTTTTTAAAATGTGATTAAGATTTAATCTCTCTTTCAGTGTGGTAGGAAAACAAAAATGAAAAATAAAGACATTCAGACAGCAGATTAAAAAAATTTGTGAGAACACTGTCTGAAAGCACAATGACAATGTTTACTCTCTTCTTCAGTAAATTTATAACTGAGCAGTCATTGGCAATAAAAATGCTGTATATTTCTATAAGCACATACTGTAGTGCCACTCAATTCTGACTAAACCTGTTGAGTAATCAAAGTTTCAGACACTTCACTCTCATGGCACTAGCCTTCAGGACAGTAATAAAAGGGAAATTAGGAACAAGAGCAAGAAAAGAATGAATTTTAGCAGAGAGTTATGAAGGACAGGAGGACAACCTCGCCACAGAAGGAAACCTGCAATAACTTCTGTATCTGATTCAATGATCAGGTGCAAGTCATACAGGAGTGTCTTGGCATCAAGTCCTGTGTAACTGAACCTAGTATGGAACTGTATATTAATTTGTAGTTATTCTGTGTTTGCTGATTGACTACTGACAGTAATTAATAAAACAAAACAAAACAAAATAACCTTAACAGCTTCCATTTCCAAGTTGTGCCAATACACTTGCATATTTTATAGAATCCATATATTATGACATGCTATTAATACAAACTTCCATTTCAGTGAAGATCAACGTCTCCTTTTCCAAACACAGATTCTTTAGATGTTTCTGAAATATAGGATAGTTTTATTTAGATTAGATCTACTTTTATTTAGATCTCCCAAGTATAAAAGTAGATCTGTATCTCAGTTAGAATGTATCTTCCCAGATCACATCAGAAAGCCCTGAAAAACACCCCACAAGCTGACAATTGGTTATCTTAATTCAGTAAGCCATGAGTCCCATATGCTGAGCCTTAGGACACTGAAATAGAGCATCTGTTCTACTGCACCACATTGCATGCTAAGATGACTGCAAAAACCTGACTTCTTCGAAATGGTTCAAAGCACGTGGGAAACCTATTTCAGATAAATCAACACACACAAAGGCTCCAAAACCTTTAAGCTATTTTCCAAATTAAGCTACAACTCCACTTCCTGCTCACTTTTTCCATAGCCATATGTTGCTTTTCCTTTTTATTGTTTAATATACTATTTAAACCTCTCATGTTCTCCTTATCCCCATCAATGGTTATCACTGCCATTCAGTTTGGTGATGCTCTACTTAGCTCATCCCAACTGGTACTTGTATAATCAGATAAAGGAACTAATTCCTTCATGCCTGTTCATTCTGGATAGTGACTCATACTATAAGACTTGTTTCCATGTCATGATAACAAGAACACGAGTGAAGGATTTGAATATATGTAATTAACTGACACATAATATCACAGATATTTTTTTTCCCTTTTGTTGATAAGAATAAGGAAAAAACCACTGACAAGATTTATCGCAAGTTTATATGGTACATATAAACATGTTTTACAGCCCTACAGCAGACAGTTTTTAAAGCTAATGAAAATAACTCTTCATTGGTGTTCTACTTGACATGTCCAGATATTTTACATTGATCTTTCATGTGTTTCTTATTTTGAACTATCGTTATGCCAGAGACCAAAATTCATGTAATACATTTTTGGTTTATGTGATCCCATATGTAGGTGGGCTATGATACCTCCTGCCATGTCTCACATTTCAGTCATGGGATAACTGGAATCACCTTAAATGTCCTTCAAAGCCATATGCAAATAGGCCTTGGAGATGAAGGAGTGTAACTACTGATGTCAAAGCTGTTCTTTTTTGGAGATACAAGAGGGAACTGTAGATATTAATGCTTCCAAAAGCCTGAACAGTTTCAAAACCTTCAGTTTCACTTCAAATATTCAACTACTCCATCTCATTAACTGCTAATTTGGTATTAGAAACAACATAGCAACTATGGTATAAGTATCTCCTTTTTCTTCTAGCATATGCTTGATTGTTCCTGAAAATTCATAATCTGTGTAAAAAAATAAACATAAAATGGTGCACCAAAAAAAACCCCTAGAGCCATCCAGTTTTGCTAAAAGTCAGGAGATACCATTTCAAATTCTATATAAAGGTGAGTTATCCTCAGTTCTTGATCAAAGAAAGGTGCAACAACAGTCCTTATCCACCGCCCCCCAATATGTGATGAAGGGCACAGAATTGATATACTGGGAAATGTGCAAAACCCTTAAATAATAGGGACTACTGTCAATCATTAATCTGCACCATTCTTTGATTGGCAGCTGTATACAATTATTTGTGATACACAAATTGAAAATAAGAATATTATTTGAGCATTCAAGAGATTTTTAGAAAGTTGTATTTCTGTGATTAAAAAAGTACATTGATAAGCCATATTGATGAGCAAATTCCTTTAAAATTGAATATAACTGAATAAATGCATCAGAGTCTAGTAGTAAACTTTCTGCACCTTTCAGAAAACCAAAAGTGGCAGCCACTGTCCTGTGTATAACTCTACTTCTGCTTGACACATGTAGTTCTCAAAAGATACTCATGTAAATTATTGCTATTATAGTAACATATACAAACTCCCTTTAGTCAAACAGGTGGACTGAAACACAGTGGGAAAATTCCCAGTCGATACAGCACTGATCCTGAAGAGTGAGGAAGGAGGTAACAGAGGTAAGATTACAAGACTAGACCAAGAATTGAGAGGGGAAAGGACCACACATAACTTAGACTGTTCGATCACCTTAACATGGAAATGACAATTGTTTATTTCAGAAAAGACTAGAACAGCCAGCTTAATGCAGGACTTTCAAAAGCTTTTGCCGAGTAGAAATTAATCAAGCACTTGACTTTGTGACATTTAATTTCTACACTTAGAGGATTATGAGTGTTATTAATATCAGTTCCCTGAATAAAAGACAAATTTACAAAGATTACATGGAATTATTCTGAAAAAAGATTATCATGGAACTGTAAATATGATGTAATGGAGAGGGCAAAAAAAAGACTTAGAACATTTCAGGACTACTAGGTAAAAAGATTGCTTATTAACAAATAATTACAGAATAATGATGTCAACTTTGTCTTTCAGGCAAGCATTAATCACAAAATACGGGGAAAAGAACTGCAAGAAATCATAGATTCATAGAATAGTTGAGGTTGGAAGGGACCTGTTGAGATCATCTAAGTCCAACCCTCCTACTCAAGCAGGGTCACATAGACCCAGTTGTCCAGACCCATTTCTAGTTGCTTTCTGGGCAACTTGCACCAGTGCTTGGTCACCCTCAGAATAAAAAAGTGCTATTCTGTGTTAAGATGGAATCTCATATTTTTTCATTTGTGCCCATTGCTTCTTGTCCTGTCAGTAGGCATTACTGAGAGAAGCGTGGCTCCTTTGTCTTCATTCCCTCCCTTCAGGAGGGAATACACACTGGTAAGATCCACCTCTGACCCTTCTCTTCTCCAGGTTGAACAGTCACAGCTCTCTCAGCCTCTCCACGTAAAAAAAGATACTTCAATCCCTTAATCATCTTTGTGTCCCTTTGCTGGACTCACTTCAGTAAGTCCATATCACCATGTACTGGTGATCCTAGTAAGTCCAAATAAGCCCAAGTAAGTTTGTGCATTGCTTTCTAGAATGTTGTAGAAAAAAAGAAATAACACAAAATGTATTGCAAATGAGAAGAAAATCTAGAAGAGGATTTTGTATGACACACAAGTTCATTTTTTAATATTTGTATCTTATTCTCTTTCAGGTAAATGAAAGATTTAGTAGACACCAGAAGCAGAGGGAAACTTGCTGCAACATGCGAAAAGAAGACAAATCAGTGAAAAAAAAGAAAACCAAGTAAATTGCATAGTTCATGTCTGATTTCTTTCCTACAGATGTACGGCCACCCTGATACAAAAGAAAGCAGTGAGGCAGTGCTACAGGAGCAGCTGTTGACAGTAACAAAAAGTGCAGTCCAAGGCACCCTTGTGAAAAAGAGGAAATCAAGAAAGTGATTTACAGCAACAATAATCTGTGGGAATATTCATCAAAGTATGCTCAATGGATATTCTGGAGTGAGTACGCACAAGGAAAAATAAGCTAGAAAGCTGTTCAAACCTTACCTGACTACTCACTTTATGGTTTCCTCACATAATACTTATTTTCTCATTGTTCTGCTCTGGGTTTCTTGCATGATTGAAATGATCAGACATACATATTGAGTCTACCCATATGTGCTCTGGCTCTTTTCTGTGACTATGTTGGATACTATTCTGCTGATACAGGCACCTAAGATGCCTGCAAGCCCAGATCCACTTGCTTTAATATGTCAGCAAAACCCCAGATGTGCCCAGAAGCTGCCTTCTGGATCACACTGTTCCTCAGCATACCTCTGCCTTATTTTGGCCTTCATACCCCATCACAGTATGCTGACAGTCCTACCTGGAGGTTTTATGCAAATGTTGTCCTAAAGCCACCATTCATTAGAGACAACCTACCATGAGCCCTGCCATTCCTGAGATTATGTTTTTATGAGTAGTATTTATATAGCCTAAAGGTCTCAAACTCTGTCTCTTCTGACTGCATACCTCTGTAAGAAAGTATACAACATAACGGCTGAGATCTCAGCCACAACCTCTTCTCAATACCACCCCTCTTACTCTAGCACAAACTTTAGAGGCTCAAAGGCACTACCATGGAGAATCTTACACCTTTTGCAGTATATGAGGCAAAAGCTATGGAGTGCATCTTCTTCCCTGAGACACGTAAAAAGCAAAAACCTAAAGCGACTTCTTTACTATTTTTAATTCATGGATTTCTTTTCCTCTCACAATTTATGATAGATTTAATGTCATTATTTTCTCTCTGGGGATAGAGTTCAGGAAGGATAAGTACAAAAATTGGTACAAATAGTATAAATCAGTCCACTGATTTTTGTGTTGATTCATGCTTATTAAGGATCAATGTCTTAAGACTGCTTTCTCTCTCCGACCTACAATTATTCTAAATTATACTTTCAGTTACAACTTTGTCTTCCCAACCTTTTCCTCTTTTTCTGTCATACATCCACAACACAATTGTTTTGCTCCTCTCTGCAAAATACAAAGAGCAAAACCGTGCTCTCAAGCAGCTAATCCACAAACCGCCTCACTCTGATGTTACTACAGTTTTCCACCTTATATGTTTGTTTATTTTCTCACTTACAGGAATTTTGAATTTCTCAACCAGACACATTGGCACAATTATTTTTACCTTATTTTATGCACCCTGCTGTGTATGTCTGCAGGCTCACAGTCAAATGTCTGCTTCCTCAGCAGCTGATAATCTTCCAAGCTCTGTGGGACTTGTTTACTAGTCTGTGCCAAAGGGGCACAATGTTCTTTGAGTGGCTTTAGTAGAGCGCTGTTGAATTTTTTACCAAGAGGAAAATCAGTGGTGAGCAAAAGCAAGGATGAATTTGCTTTCACTTAATTAACTCAGAAAAGCACATTTTCAAAGGAGGGTCCCATTTACTCAAGTCTGCTATAGTAAAGACATAAACTTCATAATTATTTGGGATGTTTTTTTAACTAAAGCATAGATGTCCAATCAGAACCTAATCTAAGGAAATTCCAATGGGATTTTGTTTCTTTCTTAAAATATCCAGGTTAAAATACTTGCAGATGATGTCAGATGTACAGCATCAGTATATGAAACCACCATATAGTCTAGGTAAGTGCTTAATCATGCTAAACTTGTAGTCGCTCTATATTCAGTATGTGCTGTTGAATCAGACCATCACTTTTCTTTAAACAACCCCCTACCCTATGACATAAATGAGATGAAACAAATAGGATTTTCCCCCCCTGCGCTCTATTGTGCATGGGAGACAGCATGTCCCACTAGACAACAAAACCTAATTTTATTTCATGCACTTACATGTCCCTTCCTGATTCAGCCTCTGCATGTGCTGGACAAGTCATTTCACTTCTGCTTTTCCTGTGAAGCAGTAATAATAATACTGACCTTCACTGCAAATTGCTTTGAGATTTAATGATAGAAACAAAATAGAGAAGACAGGAATTATCATAATAAGATGATAATCATTTAATTGTTCACACATCAGTAAAACTAAAATCAAAAGGTAGTGCAATAACCTTAAAACACTATGAAAATTCAGCTTTTGAAGCCTGCTCTGCTGTACATTTGCTAAAAAGTATACAATGGTTCCCAACATTCATTTTTCAAGAAGAAACTATTACTTCCCACCTAGAGGTATTGCAAACATCAGCAACTTCACTGATAAGCGCTAACTTATGATAGATAATTGAATTACTTCTTCTGTGAAAATTCAGCATTTGTTTTAATATAGTTGGGTATTTTCAGCATGCTCAGATTTTCCTTTCCTACCAAATGGAATAGCTATTAACTACTTCTGTTAAACTATCAACTGACTAGATAAGCTCCATGGAAAATTTAACACAACCAAATTTCAGTAAAAGGTAGAGCTGTAACAGCATCCCTCTGTGATTATGGGGGGCAAATGGAGAAATGACCTGCTTCAGCTTTATCACCTGGAAATTTCCCATTCTTACAAGATTTTTCTGGAGTCTTGCTATTAGACTCTTACTAAACATAATCCTCAGAAAATCCTTCTGGTTTTGGCATCATCCCTTTAAACAGCTTGCATTAATTGAGATAGCAAGACTAAAAATTATGTGTGCTGAATAGCAGGAATCAGCATCAGATTCTGCAGTTCTTCCTAATGTCGTAATAGTTACAGTAGGACATTTATACCATGACACCAGGGTATGTTTTTCCATTTGTTTTCCCCAAAATAAAAATAAATAGAGGCCCGTCACTCACATCCACCTATTCAGTCTAGTGCCTTTGGTGAGAACAATTTCAGGAATAAGGTGTAAATTAGCTATTCTATTGAAATGCATGCATTTTCAGATTAAGAGAAATATTTTGTGTGTAGTTTTGTGCATTGTTAATTGCCTTACTAGCCCGATGCTGAAATATGATTAAGTGGTCATGATTATAACAACTGCATGAGATATAGCTGTATGTTTATCTTGACAGTGTTACAGCACACAACAAATTGATACAGCTATCTAGGAAACAAATACAATGTTTTTTCTTATATTCTAACCAATTTCTTCTATCCCAGTAGGAGTCCGGGAAAATAAAAAAAGATATGTACCAAGTGAAATTATGTGACTGCTTGTCTCCTAGGACCCTCACAAGAACAAAGGCATGGATACCAGGGGGCAAACAGTCAGGATCATTTGACATGAAAAATAAAACGAATGCATTACCCTCAAGAAGGACAAAAGGAATAAAGGCTTGAGGACTAGGTCAGATTTCAGGTATCTTGCTGAGGTAACTGTCACATTTCCTCTGTCACGTGTTACAGACTCACCAGATGAAACAAACTGTTATATAATGGTTGAAAAACTTGGATAATATTCAACTATGATAACTTTTTCTTCTTTACATAACATACAACTCAAGTATTAGAATGAACAGAATAATATAGGAAGCTACAGCACAAGTGATAGATATAGTCATTAGATTAGAAATGGGAAAATTCTGCAGACTGAATATCAGAGAGTTGACTGAAATATATGAAGTAAAACAAACATCCATAACAGAACAAAGATGGAATGAGGTAATAGGGGACCATTAATTAATTTTGAAAATATTTATTTTGTTCTTTTCCCTTTGACATATTCACTAGCTTTTTAAATTATTATTACTACCATTGGATAGTATTGGTAATGAGATGCATACTTTGGTTTGATCTGAATATATTGCCATTAAGATTTAGCAGCCTAATGAAATAAGAATAAATAATGTTTTCAATGTCAAAGCATCTCTTGTATGTAATATTGCTGTATTACAATACGTTTTGTAAGCTCTCTATGTATCTACATGAAGTACTATGCTTACATGGAATGCAGATAATCTCACTTAATAATGAAAATTACTAATTATTCTGTAGCTTCATAAGTTGGGCCATATGGGAGATACTCAGATGTTTTCCTTTAGGGCATCTATATTTCAGAAGGAAGACAGAAATACATTTGAGCGCACATTCTAATCTAGTATACAAGACTTTTGAAAGCATACTACAGATACTGCTGTACAATCCAGGAATCCCACATTTTAAGCAAGCATACACTAAAAATTTGTTTAGAAAATTTACATTGAGTAATGAACTTTTAGCTTCCTTGACTCAGACATAAAGTTCCATACAGCAAGAATGGGAATCCTTTTTCCACTGGTCTATCATTTCTTTGAGACAGCTAAACCTAAGTTCTTGCAGAAACCCTCTGCATTAACAAATCAAATTATCAGTTGTTCACACAGACCTTGACCCTTCAATTATTTAGAGACAGTTAAGATGCATTTCTTCACATTCACAAGCAGCACTACTATTGTCACATATACTAACATAAATAAATACATCATTACTTACAAAGTTCAATGCCAAAAATTCCAATATCAGAACCTATAAAATTAAGCAGTGGCTCCAGGAAACCTGAACACAGTTCACTGGCCCACAAAACCATTTTAGCGGTGGTAAGTTTAGCAAGCACAGGGCAGAGACAGTGCAATGGCATTTAGATTTCCCAGGTGGATGGTGGTGCTCATTACTGGTGATTACAACTCAAAGGAAGTGATAGCTGAATTCATTACTGGGTTCTGATGGGCAGGTTACCTGAATTCTGCAGAGAGGAATTTCTGCAACACTAAACTACTTTTAGCACGATTCTTAAGATTATGCTGAAAACCACCTACACACTTAACATTCGAACCTTTAGGAAGGACACACACCCCCTGGGAGCAATTATTGTTAGAATGATTAGTGTTTTAGTATAATTTTTCCTTTCTTTGTTCTTCAAGTCCACATTAATTTGGGGAAAATAAAATCTCCAATACCATGTTTAAAAATTGTAAGCAAAACAGTTACCCATTAATATTTTCTTTCTTAACATATTTTCTGTAAAATGTTAGTATATTTTGGAATTCTACTACAAATAACTTATTTACAGTAAAAAGCAGTAGGCCAGATTAAATCTATGGTCCAATTCTACTGTAAATTGATGGTATTATTCTCAAGATGCATTTGGCCATTGTTTTGTGCCAAGACAGCACATTCACATCTCTAAAAAGCTAAATGAGTTTAGGTAAATCCTTTTCATCTCTGAACTGGAACCTTTTCCTACTGTGTTTGAATCAAATGCATTAACGCACCAAGGCCCACAGAACAAACTGTATGGCTGTGCCTGGAAACTTCTGTTACATCCAGTTTAATGAAGTAAATGTCCTTTGAGGGTGGGGTGCCAACTGCAACTGCACTTCACTGTGAAGCAAGGAGTATAAGTTATAAAAAGTTCCCTTTCCAATATGAAAGAGAGGGTTTCACTTTTGTCTCTGGTGTGCTTGTAAATTAAGATGGGTGAATCTCCTCAACATTGCTAACCTTCTCAGTTGATTTCAGATCCAAACAATGTTCCACATCCCTGTGCAATTCAGTTGAAAGGCTGCGAATTGGAAATAAAGCACATTAGAAACTTCTGTCTCAAGATCAAACAGTTCTGCGTATTATATGTTATTAAACCCAAAGATTTCCTTTAACAGAAAAAAAGAAAGAAAACAAAAAACCACATTCTATGTTTGATGTCATGACCTACGCCTCATCTTTATAGCATCAGGCATGGAAAAACCTACACTCAGAGTACCAAGTGCTTCCCAGTCATTTGAGGATAGGCACAATTCAGTCATCATTCCTAGCGTGACTGGCCAGTGCACTTGTTTTAGATCTTCTAATCAATGCCCAGACAGCCTGAGCCCACGCTCACATTCGCATACTCTTGGTCAAAGTATCATGTAGTCTTTTACTAGTTATTCCTTAGCTTCTCTGGATTCCACATTAAGCCTTCTTTTAGACAAACAGAGTAGAAAACATGAGAGCACAAACTTGCCATGCTAAGCCAGGTTTAACCAAGAAATATGCTGCGTCCTTGCCTTTTAAAAGCATTGCAGAATTGCAGTGATAACCTGTTCCTCTGTTGAGAAAGCAGTCATTTCTTTCTGCCATACAGGCAAACTGAATAATCACAGCAGCTCAAGCTGCTGCTGAGGAGACAATACACTGTTATGAGGAGCTCAACCAGTAATTCTGAAGCAGTCAAAGACAATGGTCCTTAGCTGCTCTATCATGCTTTCTCAGTCACAAGCCCTCCAGAATCTGTTCACAAACCTTCTGTGGAACACATCATAGCAGATTTGCCTGGGCAAGCTTAGACACATACTGAGCACTTACCACAAAATGCAGGTCAGGCTGAAACAAGTGCATCCCATGGGTTCCACCTTCAGTTTAGAAATAAAACTGAGCTGCTGATCATTAGCAGTCACTGAAGTTACTGTGTGATTTTTCTTCATTATTTTATCACAGGTATCCTAGCCTGATTCTGGACAGGTGGATTGGATATTCTCTCTCACATCCCTTTCTAAACTGATAAATATTTGTAAACAAGATTCCATTTTACTACTTTCAACTGACCAAAACAATTCCTGTAATTATTTGACCTTCTTGCAATTTTTATACTAAAACTGCTCAAGTTAGTGCTGCTCTTCTTTCCCAATATTCACTGTATCCACCAACATTTATAAAAGCTCAAATCAACATACCACATATCCACACTTGCTATAACTAGCGAAACAACTTACCAGTCCAGTTCTTTCTAAAAAATCTGCCCCAAATTAAAATGTATTAAATGAAATTATAACGCAAAAAAATTAGCATGTGATACCAATTGGATAATGTAATCTTAATCTTACTTAACTCATAGCAATCATGGCATTGATGATTTAGGATAAGGAACACAGCATGGGGTACCTTCACAAAACTGCAAGGATTATAACTGACAATAATGAAAAGAATATATGAAACTAGAAATAGCCTCAAGATTATCCCTTTTTTGTAAATATGTATAAATATATTGAAGAAAGGAAAGGCTTGGTTATTTTATCTCATTGGCTTCTTATCACTTGTCATGAAGGACAACTACTCTACATTCTCTCACTATATTCCCCCTTCACTCCCAATCTGTGACCTTTCAGTATGACGGGATTCTGTTTTCAGCACAACACACTGAAACTATGCAGTGGATTCTTTGTGCACCATCAACTTGGATGCTAAAAGCCAGCCTCCAAAAATTTAACAGAGACACCTGCCCAAGTTCCATAGCCTGCCTTCTCACCTTGTATGTTCTAGGAGCAAAAGCCTTTGATACGTAGTTCAGCAAATCAATGGATAAAATAATGCACCTCTACTACAGACAGAACTCCCAAAACTATTGGATTTTTACCAGAAAAAAAGGAAAACCA
Organism: Haliaeetus leucocephalus; assembly: GCF_000737465.1. Classification (NCBI taxonomy): domain Eukaryota; kingdom Metazoa; phylum Chordata; class Aves; order Accipitriformes; family Accipitridae; genus Haliaeetus; species Haliaeetus leucocephalus. The sequence continues at coordinate 157,359 of NW_010972981.1, read as the reverse complement.
GTGATAGAACTAAAATGATGCCATTTGCATAGCTCTCTATGACGATAGATTTTTATCATAAATGCACCTGAAGCCAACGTTTTAAATGGCTCCCAGTCTCTCAAATCTTCAATTCTAATAGTTCTCATTTTACTTCCACAACTCAGTCTCCTCAAATCCCCACATTCTGTCCTTCAAAAGTGTCTGTCTTGGCAATGGGTACACTTCTACAGAGACAGGTATTCAGTCTCATACACCTTTTAACAAGTGGCCCTTGTTCTCAGGGATGAAGACAAGCCACGATCTTATCATATTGTCTTTAGGGAAACACATTTGAGCTGGCCATCAGAAGCCATCTACAAGCCAATTTCTTTTCGAGACCTACAAGTATCCACAGTTCCTTTACAACCTTTCCATTCTGGAGGATTCAGCAAGCTTTAATCCCTTAGTTCAAGTTCTAAAAATAAAATATAATCTAGTGGAAATTTATGATCTACACATACTTTCACCAGGTCAGCACCCTCATGATTTAAAACACTGTATCTGGGAGTCCCTCCTTAAATTTCAGCAAGAGGGGATTAAAATGATGGAGTATCTTTCAGCTCCAACATTATAATCAAAACAGAATTGGTTATCCACTAAATCCATTTGCTGATGTGACTAATGGGAATCATTGATCTAGTAAGTGAACCTTAATTACAGCTTTGATTTGACCATATTTTTGTTCTATTTGTAATAGATGTAATAGTAAAAACTCAGTAATAAATTATACATAAGAACAGTTTTGATTTCATTAGAAAGTTGAGCAAGCACAAATGGAAGAGTGAGTGGATCCCCAATCATCTGCATCGTATCACTATTAGACAGCATTGGCTTTGCTTTGGTTCACTCCAACTAGCTCTTTCCAAGACGCTCTTCTATAGAGGGGACAAGTCCTAAGACATTCAGACATAAGCCAGTCATTGGCATTTATACTGAGGACTAATGGTCAATTCTTTTCTTAGTAGTATAGTATGGACACAGCCCAAAGGGGCCACAAACGCTGACAGCTCCAGAGATTTCAGGAAAGCAATCTGCAGACCACAGGACTCTACTTTGAGATTAAACCCAGTCCATTCACATCATTGCACAGGACTACGTGAAATTCTTATAGACTAATATGGCAATTAAAAAGCTGTAAATACACTCAGCCCAGCATTTTAATAAGCTGTTTTAAACAGGTTTATGAGTCTTTTTAAGAAGAGAATAAGAACGTGGTCTGAGTACAGTCCTGCAACATGCAAAGTTTAAACAGCTATAGAAGGTCATTTAGATCTGAAATACTTCCATGTAAAGTGACAACTAAAATTATGAAGAGACATGATGTAAATTGTATGGAATGTTCAGTGCTCAGTAATAGTAATAGAAATAGTGACCTTTTAAAAATGACAGAGTGAATTTGAGAATCCATGGCACAACCACTTCCCTAAAACTGTTAAGTTTCACATGTAAGAGATGGATGTAACAGGGTATACCATCACCTTAACCTAACAGCATAGTTTCTAATTTCAGTAAACAGCAGGTCTCTTGCTGGCCTTTACCCTTCATGTGCTACAATGGAAGCTTGGTTGAAGATCACAGGCTGTTAAGAACAGATAACATTAGTGATGGGAATCGGATTCCTCTAATCCAAATACTGATGTTCAGTACTGGAGCTGAAGAACCATTCAGCTCTTAGTAGCCTAAGACTTTTGACTAGCACAAAACCAACAGCATTTGCAGGGAAAGGCACGGCAAAAAAAGAAATAAAATTCACCTTTGAAAATTAATGTTTGTTTTGTATAAGTATTGCACTGATGATCTGCATGTGGCTGGTCACAGACCTCACATAACACAATAAATTAGGACTGCACAGGAATATACAAGCGTACCAATTTTTTCAAAAAGCCCCACTTGGATACAGCATCTATCCTTTCTAACTTGCCCATCTTTCCTCTTCAGTTTTGATCTTTGCACTCCCTTTTAGTTTAGTTGTTCATTTTCCTCTTTACAGTACGTATCTGTTCATCTCTGGACAATTTTCTTCTACACTGCAGCAGCTTCTGCTTTACACATTTTGGGGGTTTTGAGGGTTTACTTAGGTTTGGGTTTTAACCTTCTCTTTATTTTTTCTGTTTCTCTTCCTTCTTTCCTTTGCTTTGTTATTTTTTCTTCTCGACCACTCCCAGAAGACCATACTTTCTGTTCCATCAGGTGTTCATCTTATGCAAACCTTTATCCTGCTCAAATTCTCACCTTTTTGGAGTGTTCTTTTTGTTGGTATTTTGCTTACATTTTTCACCTGTGGCTTACATCGACATCCTTTCTGTTCCTTTGGTAACACCTCTCTGCCTCTTTCCCACCTGATCTCCACTCTACTTTCCAGCCATTAATAGGAAGTCCATTCACCGCTGCCAAATTCATGCCTCTCAACATCTTTCAGGCTTCCTATTCTACCAAGAGCTAACGTAAAAGGAACACCAGGCACAATATGAAGAAAGAACCTCATTAAAGACAGTATAATTATGATTTTCTTACTTTTTCTTAAAGCTATCAATAATTAATTGCTGTGATTTGAATACATCCAGCCTTTGCTAATATAGGAGAATCCTAGAAAGTTTAGTTGGGACTATTCTGTAGTTTCATGAGGTCATTTAGAAGGAGAGATTTTACCATATATTTTTACTCATACAACACCAACCAGATGCAATTATGCCATTCTAAACATTTTCATCGCCATATGGAAAGAGGTATAAACTGTATTAACTCAGGGCAGTGTTATATTAGATTAAACATATCCCCAAGGACATTTTTCAGTGTTATGACTGCAGTTAATATATTACAACTTCCGTGTATAGGCAAAAACTCAGATGATTTAGATAGCCCTTAGGCTTGACCATTACAACTGAATGCAGTCATTTAAATGATTTGTTGTATTTTCCTAACTCAGCTTAACTAAAACAGAGCTATGTGTCATATAATTTTCTTTATTGTCAAAAAAATATGAAATTATTTTTGTTTGTTTCCAGTAGCTGTTTACTCCTTGCAGCTAATAAGTTGGTGACAGCACCTGTTTTTATTTTTAATTTCATAGTTAAAAAAAAGTATAAATAAGTACACATTTTAGGTCAGGCATTAGAGAGAATATAAGACCCTTTTGTACAATATAGATATTTTTCTCCTGTCTGTGGTTGATTTTAAACTTTGCTTTTTGGATCTCTTACACAGGTTACTTTCAATAGTGCCATTAAGGTATAGTTACATGTACTTGGATGCAACTCTGAATTTTATGTGCAGTAAAAATTCAAATATCTTGTTCTGAACCAATGTGTCAATATAGAAATGACAAAGCCTTTTACATAAAGTAAACTTCTTCACTGTCCATTTCCAGTGGTAGCACCATGAAAATTCAGGGGATTGTTTTAACCTCTAAAGCATATACCATGATACTTCAGCTAGAGGCAAGATTTTCTATCCGATCAGACAAACGAAGGACACAAAGTCAACTCTTATCACAGGGCTGAATACTGCTACCTAGAATGATTTACTATCAAGTCTGCTTTGTTTTCTGGCAAAGCAGAAGCACTGAGAGATACAACGCTTTTTCACACCATTTCTGATAGACAGCTAAAAAATTCAGAGGGCACATGGTATGTTTTCTGACATAACAGATTAGAGATAGCCATTGTAACTTCTTTCATTGTCTAAGCAAACCTACTGCATGCAGAAATGTACTCACTGTTACAGAGATAATGTCTCACGCTGCTCTTCCTCCTCACCTGTCTGCATTTATCTTGTCGTAATCTTACAAGAGAAGGGGAAAGGCAAAGAAAGAAGATATACTTAATTTGTTTACAAAGTAGGGCCTGTCTTCCTAACTAGAAGTTATGACACTCTTGAGATATACTCATCAGCCTTATGTTTTATCTAACATGTATTTCTTCACTCTGGTATGTCGACTATTTCAGAGTCTTTAATAACTCCAGTGCTCCAAAGTACTGTCATCCATACTGCAAAAGGACTCAGTCACTGGACTTGACCAAAATCACTGCTAGCTTTACCACTGCTTAAAAAATAACATTTATTTAGACATTGTTCCTCCTTTTGCTCCTACATCTATTTCTCTCCACCTCCTAAGAACACCTTCTATGACAACATTTATTCTAATAAGTGGACTACATCAGTTATGTTTCAGTATATATAGGATAGTGCCAGCTTCTAGTGGTTCAGTACCTGCACCATATACAGGATTATGACACAAATCGTCCAACTTTATTGGTATAGTAGTTGCACTGACCGTATTAGAGTTACTAATGTGGGTAATACAGCTGTGAGCTGTGACACTCAGTACAACTACACCAGCTACATGTCAGCATATATAAATTCTGAAAGTTATCAGGGCTATATACGCTACATTCTGTTATTTTACCTCATGAGTGACTGTCCCAGAGAGACAACAGAAGGACTTTTTTGACACTGTCTCCCATGGCATACTCCTTAAGAAGCTGGCGGCTCATGGCTTGGATAAGTGTACTCTTTGCTGGGTGAAAAACTGGCTCGATGGACAAGCCCAGAGGGTTGTGGTGAATGGGGTAAAATCCAGTTGGTGGCAGGTCACAAGTGGTGTTCCTCAGGGCTCAGTGTTGGGCCCTGTTCTGTTTAATATCTTTACTGATGATTTGGATGAGGGGATTGAGTGCACCCTCAGCAAGTTTGCAGACGACACCAAGTTGGGAGGCAGGGTCGATCTGCTTGAGGGTAGGGAGGCTCTACAAAGAGATCTGGACAGGCTGGATCGATGGGCTGAGGCCAATCGTATGAAGTTCAACAAGGCCAAGTGCCGGGTCCTGCACTTGGGTCACAGCAACCCCATGCAGCGCTACAGGTTTGGGGAGGAGTGGCTGGAAAGCTGCCCGGCAGAAAAAGAGCTGGGGGTGCTGGCTGACAGCCGGCTGAATATGAGCCAGCAGTGTGCCCAGGTGGCCAAGAAGGCCGACGGCATCCTGGCCTGTATCAGAAATAGTGTGGCCAGCAGGAGCAGGGAGGGGATTGTCCCCTGTACACGGCACTGGTGAGGCCACACCTCAGTACTGTGTTCAGTTTTGGGCCCCTCACTACAGGAAAGACATTGAGGTGCTGGAGCGTGTCCAGAGAAGGGCAACCAAGCTGGTGAGGGGCCTGGAGCACAAGTCTTATGAGGAGCGGCTGAGGGACCTGGGGTTGTTTAGCCTGGAGAAAAGGAGGCTGAGGGGAGACCTTATCGCTCTCTACAACTGCCTGAAAGGAGGTTGTAGTGAGGTGGGTGTTGGTCTCTTCTGTCAGGTGGCTGGAGATAGGATGAGAGGAAATGGCCTCAAGTTGAGGCAAGGGAGATTTAGATCAGATATTAGGAGGAATTTTTTTACTGAAAGGGTTGTCAGACATTGGAATAGGCTGCCCAGGGAAGTGGTTGAGTCACCATCTCTGGAGGTATTCAAAAAGAGAGTAGACGGGGTACTTCAGGACATGGTTTAGTGGGCATTGTTGATGGCTGGACTCAATGATCTTAAAGGTCTTTTCCAACCTAAATGATTCTATGACTTTCAAAATCCTGAAATCCATACATTCCTCCATTTTTTCTTTTTAAGTTAAAGTATCCCAGAAACTCGTGTCATGCATTCTTAGTGCAGGCAAGGCTGAATAGCTCAGTACCTATTTCACGTAAAAGTCTTACCCATGCTCACAATCTAGGCCCTTCTTTCCTCATTTTTAAATGGTCACTGACATTCACTGTTTCCTCTTAAGCAGATAGTGATTATACGTTTTTCTCCTATTTCTACTCTTTCTATTACGTAACACCAAGAGGTCACTATTATGCCTTTTTCCCTTCTATGCAAGAGAAAATAGTATTAAATATAGCTTTTGCTTATGTGGGAGTTTTTTTCCCCAACAGTAGCTTTCCTCACACAGTTCTTAATTTGTAATTTAAATACATATAGTTTACATATAAAGTATGGATTGGATGTGTAGATTAGACAACATACAAGCAAACCAAGAAAGGGACATACAAACCAAGAAAAGGACACCCTAATCAAGTGGTACTGCAACAAACTTGCAATTACTGGGTGTAGTTTCCATGTTAATTTTACTTGGAGGTCATGAAATGTAAATGTTAGCAAATAGGTATTTCACACATTGAAGATTTTTCTGGCTCTGTTTCAGTGGTTTGTGATAAGGATGCATTGCCACTTCCAAGGATATGTGAAGAAATTATACCCTTCCTCAAATATTATCTCCAAAGCAGAGGTAGAATTAGTCTGAAACCAGCATGAAACAGATTTCTTTTCACAGTACTATCTAAAAAAAATACATTCTGATTCTTTTTTTTATTATTTTTAGCAAATGTATTGCACATCAAGAGCTTTGATGGGAGAAAAATAAACAATAAATAAAATGGGTAAATGGAGTGAATAAAATCACATAAACGAATATAAAATAAAACATAATTATAGAATGAAAACAAAAAAATAGAAGGAATAAAACCAGCTTTAAAACTAGCTCTTAAAACTCTGAGGTGCTAGACCAAGAGCTCCCAAAGCAGAGATATAAAGCATCTTGGGGTCATACAAATTATCAGTTAAGTCGTGAACTTGATGGAAATTCTATTGCAGAAGTGGCTTTTTCAACCAGGAGTGCTGATAACCTGATAGAAGCTGGGAAACAACAGCTGCCAGAGAAACCTGATTCTCAGATGAACAAAGAACTTCACTTAAAATCATAAACTCAGAATACAATGATAAATAAAAGTGCATTGCAGATAAAACACAGAGAATTTACATACAAAAGCAGTATAAAATCTGAGTGTCTGGATTATAAATGAAAAAGAAATGTTAGTACTCAAAACTTCAGATATTAACTTGAATATCACTAACGAATGGCCATTTCACTGGAAAGGCAGCTAACTTCAGTTTAGAGACACAGTTTCAAAGATCCAGGAGACTGAATCCAATGGAAACTGGAGCCTGTTCCTGAAGGTAAGTTTAGTGCAAAGCAAATAGCATTTAAAATCACAGCACTTCCTTATAATACTGTCTGTAATACAGAATTCTTTTATTGAGGTAAGTGAATATTTCTATATGATTCTCAGCTACATAAGACAAATAAATACATTACTAATTTTAAATTATTTCATGTTTAAAAAACTATTGGTTTATTTTGGATCAAGCTGCCTTTCAATCTTGGCTCTTAAAAAGCCCTGAATCATTTGTTATTTCTGATTGTTCTTCTTGACAAGTTTCTAGTCATCTTATTTCCTATTCACATAACTAAAGCCAAACTGGGGCTGTATTATCTCTAACTTTTACTTACGCTTTGGTAAGCTTTTACCTACATTTATTTAAGCATTTTTAAGACTATTTTGGACTATCAAATGAATTAAGGCTTGATGACAGACCTCAGAAATAAGGTCAAGAGTGTGGAAATAAGGTCACCTGTGAATGTGTTTTAAAAAGCTGCTGTGGAGAATGAAGAGCTTTTTACGTTGACAGGCAGGGTAAAGAGCAGCCTCAAAGCTGCTTTATCTATGTGGGTTGTTTAACTCAGATACTAATAGAAGCTCCAAAATGAAGGATTTTTCTACTCCTGCCTAGATGAATAAAGACAGCTTCACTGGCACAAGATTTCTACTCAGGTATCTCCCAAAGACACTCTGTGAACCACCATCACTTAGCATGAACTCAGCACTACTTAGCAGTTAAACTCATTTAGGCAAGAATAACTTCCATCTTAAAACCAGGAATTCAGCTTTGGCAACAGAAATTTTTCTTAAGAATCTCAGATGTATTAGTTCTCTGCTTGTGTCATATGGACTATATGGTTCAGCATAGGAACTATTAGTTCCTATGCAAAGAGAATCTTTGTTGAAGCCCCAGAGGACAACAGCAAAAATGAGTGATCTCTGCAGAGCACTTTCCTAGTCAGCTGCTAATATAATTCTGAAATCACTTAATCTAAATGAGATGCAAGAAGTATAAGGACTGGGCCTGACATCACTTACTGAGGCAATTTTCCTCACAGGCATATCAAAATCATAGAGTTGTCATACTTGTTGAAACTGAACTGTAAGTGGGATTCATGGGACAAGAGAAGGGAAATGATAACAGAAGGATAGTTTACCTCTCGTAGACATATGTAGCTAGGTGATGAGTGACTTAACAGCTTCCTGCCAACCTTGTTATGTTCCTTTTTTCCTTTGTTACATGTCATACTCTATACTCAATTTGTATGTTATTTCTTTTCCTTCTCTCCTCTCTTCCTCCCCACTACCTCAATTCTACTTCAGTTTTCAACTTGCACAATCCAACAATCCAAGCAAAGTAAGAATTTCCACACTGGGTCACATAAAATGACCATCCACAGTATGTACTGTCTCTGCCTATCCCCCAATTGTTAATACTAACAGAACAGCTTAAGCCCTGAAGTATAATGTTGGACATCTTTTCAAAATAAGGGCTATAATACTTTTTTACACTGATGGGTACTCCTTCTGCCTACCAATATGTCTCTTCCTTTAAAAAAAATTGCTAGTATCTTTATGTGTGATACTAAATTTGAGTCTTACAGACACAAGAGAAACGGGTGGGGAAGGCGGAGAATTTAATCATTCTACACAGAGAATCTCTTGATTTATTTCAGTCTCATTTTGCTCATGTGTTGTCCTGTTTGCCCTATCAGTACAATATGCCAGATTTAAGAAAGTCCATTCATGCTTCACTGTCATTTTTCTTTAAACACTATTAAAGCACTGATATTTAGAAATTCCAATTTAGTTAAAGGTGAAGGTTTGGGTTTTTTAAGTGTCTATCTTTAGAAATCAGATGCTTAAGCAGAAACATTAAGGTATCAAAGAGTGGCTGAATGTCAATTTTTAGATCACTGGTCTTTGTCTGAACTTTTGACATGTGGCATTTTACTCAACTCCCTAAAGAACGTGCTTCCTAAGTGATATTCCTGTGGAGAACATAACACAAGCTAATTAGCACTAACAGAAAAAGTGTTGATTTATCACCAGAAGTGAAACCTGCTATAGGAACGAAAAGAAAATTATTGGTAAATGTAAATAAATGCTTGTGACTAGCATTTAAAATCTTTTTTGATTATAAAAAAGATATTTTCTTGACATACACAAAAAAAATATGGAAGGGGGTTTGCACAGAGAGCCTATATGAAAATATCTGCACCTGTACTGTGGGGGAGGGAGGAAACAGGAGGTAGCAGATAGAGTTGCCACATGGCCTCTTCACCTTCTTTGCTTTCAAATAGTGTTTTCTGTCACCAGCTCCATAGCCCAAATCAGAAGGCATGGCAGGTACAGGCTACACGAGAGGCCAGAAGAATATATGGGTTCCAAATAACAAGAACCCAGTCAGCCTTCCTGTAATGGCAGGGATTTGACTGTGCTTTCAGCGCACTGGTTGGAATAGCAGCCACAAAGGAAGCTATATAATTACCAGATAAACCCTGCTGATGGATGCTAGATTGATGCCTGTAGAGACGCTAACTATGAAATACTCACTGGGTTGCCATCTAGACTCACAAAAAGTAAAAAGCCTTGAACTGCTGTAGCCCAGTCCTTACACTAGACATCTAGATTTTGGAGAACAAAGGACTGGGGAAATAAATCCCATTCTTAGTCTAAACTAGCCATCTACACTCCTCTGTAGTCAATGAAGAGAGATGGACACTGGAAAAGGTAATTCATCACACCCATCTTAAGATGGAATGAATAGCTCTCTGGAGATAGCTATTTCTCTCCACTGACTAAGAGAGTGAGCCTCGATGACTACCTTAGATTAGAGCTGTAACTTTTTTGATGGCTGAAATAAAATAAGATTAATCTAGGCAAAAATTACTAGAACTTCTAGAAACCCATTTATTTTTCTTTCATCTCAGGTTACCTGCAATCACTGGGAACAGTACAGATGAGTACATTTTCTCTGCTCATTTTCAATAACATTCCTTACTGAGCCTAATATAAATTCCTTCAAAGATGCTGTATTCTGTTCAAGTCTAATAAATTTCTACTAACCCTTCAATTGTTTAATTTTTGAAATAGATTATTTTAACCCAACATCATAAATTATGCAGTATTTCAGTTTATTTAAATAGTCTGAACAGTGGTCTGTGAGATGTAAAATCTCTGTTCATTAATTCTGTCACTTTTCCATTTTATCTTTTTAGTGTTAATGGCTATTTAAAAGACAAATCTATAGGCACTATCATATTGGAAAGCTAGCATTAAGTAATTAGTAAAAAATGTGATTTTAGTTCAACAGAAAGGCTTTAGGAGCTTGCTCTTCTTTGCTAGAATAACTTTCGGTTTTAGTTTAGTACATATCCTGCCTGGGCCTGTGCTTCTTGCTTTGACACACGAAGATGTGAAAACTTGCACAGGGTAATTTTGGACCCAAAGGCACATGCATAGGAATCACTCCATGTTCCTTCTGCTTAATTACTGCTCTTTTCCTCGCCGGAGCAAACGCAAAGGAGAAGTGAGGAATGAGTTGGACCTTGGTTGTGCCTTTAGCAGACCACTCTGCACAACTGAACTGATGCCAGCCAGCAGCACATCAACAGCCCGTGGAGCTGGACAGGATCTGGATGAACAGTATTTCAGGAGAACACTTGTGTAAAAGACCACGCAGAATAGGTAATGGGTGAAGAAACTTGAATCTTGGTCTGGTCAGTAATTAAAGAGAAGCAACCTATCTCTCAATTATCAGTTGTTAGCAATGAACGTTAAAAAAATAAATAAAAATGCCAAGTTTTGCTACTTCTGATGTTTTTTACTGAGTGATACCAAATGTTATCGTAAATAACACTACTGATTGGACGATGGGTACCTTTCTGGTGACAAAAACACAAGAATATTCTGCAGACTTGCTTATTTATGGCAGTATTTGGAAATCCCAAATTCTTCACTAATTTTTGTACACCTTGTTCATCTCCAAGGGAAGAAAAAAAAACAACCAAACAAAAACAAACAAACAAAAAAAAACAAAAAAAATCAAACAAAACAAACAAACAAACAAAAAAAACCCCCCAAAACCCTGTCAAATGTGTTCCACTCATCAAATTCAGAATTATCAGTAACATCCTTCTGCTTAGTGGACACACAGTGCCACCTAAGTGGTAAGAAGCAGCAGGAAACCAGGTAAGTTAAAAGAACAGTTTGCCACATGCCTTGAGAATAACTTGTTCAAACTCCTCTTTGAGAACAAAGACAACGGTGGTTATTTCTCGGCTGGCGAGGCACAGTTTGTGGGTCCCCGAAGCGGGGGC
>NW_010972981.1:52904-146033 GCF_000737465.1 Haliaeetus leucocephalus | reverse complement strand
GGGGGGCAGGGTGCCAGGCCGCCGTTTGTGGTCAGTGCTGGCAGCCTGCGCAGCAGCTCAGACTGAAGCAGACGTGGCTCAGAGCACCCCCATCCGCCTAGGCCTGTCTGAGCAGGGGCGTGGATTAAGATGGCCTCCGGGGGTCCCTTTCCACCCCAGTTAGGGTTCTGTAACTTTATTGTCGCCGAGCGCCCATAAACAACCTGTGGTGCTGCTCGGCAACAAAACAGAAAAAGTGGAGCTAGAGTGTCGGCCTGATCCTTGGTCACTACTGCGGGCAAAGCTTGTGGCCAGAGGTGATGCGGTGGGACAGAGCATAATAATGAACACTTGATAAATGTTAATAATTAGATGCAAGTCTAAGGGAGCTTCATACACATATTGAGGTGCTTAAAAGAGTCTCCTTAAGCTTATGTGGACCGCTCCAGGTAGCTGAGTAGGCGGGAATCACTACCTTGGCTTTATATTCACGATGCTTGTCAGTACTTGGTGAGTCTTCTACATGGACAAGGAATTAGACAAGGAACAATAAACAAGAAGCAGTGTGAATGGGAAAGGCAAAGGAAAGAGAAGAAAGTATTTGATACTTCAAAAGAAAATTCAGTGCTTTATAATTAGTTTTTAATATATTCAAGCATAAATCTTAATAATGTGATTATCAGAGGAACTTCTGTAAATATGAGTCATTACTTCACTAGTTAAGATTTGGAAGACATTTCATTGAGTTTAAATGACTGTCAAGAATTTGCCAAAGGCGGTAGAAAGAAATGGCCTTTGGAGTAAGGCTCATGCCCTTCACTGTGTGCCGGGGTCCTGATAGAACCTCTCAGGAGGGTCGTTGTGTTCCTGCTAGCTAGCTCATGTTTGGGGACTTTACCTAGCATGCGTATGGACAGAGAGCTGCAAGGTGTTTCACACCACACTTAATTTTTCTAACTGAACCCTGCAAATTAGGTCAGGCCCCAGATGATTTTACAGGGAGCTGTCAAATACACGTGCGAGGTGCGTGAGAGTGCAGAGAAGTTTTTTAACTTCCTGTGGGCCACTGCAGCAGTTAAAACATGTTAATAGTGGTGTTTTGGGTGGTTAACATCTCCCTCATAATGCTGGTAAATGCTGCGCTAACAGTCTCACTAGCTAATGCCTGCTGTTTCGTTTCCTTTTTTTTTTTTTTTTTGCCTGTAAGTTGTATAGTATCATGACAGGTTCTACAGTAGTGTGTATCTAGAAATCACCCTTTCCAGGGCTCAGCTGACATCGGTGATGAAACAGGTGCACTACATGAGCAAATATGCTTTGGCAAGATAAAGCGTCATTTCAGCTGTAGCTGTGATTCTGCAACAAAATCAGCAATGTTAATTCCAGTTTCAGTGGGGGGAAAATCAACAAGGTTTGTCAAAGCAACGATAATTTTCAGTCCTCTTTAAAGTGTTGCAGATGAGAAAAATATCTTACTTCAGTCTGTAGTCTGGTTTTATTTAACCAATGGAATGCCTGCCTTCCTCATAATGGATTTTAGGACTGAAAAGGCCTTAGCAGTGTGACCTGCAAACATCACTCTATGGCATTATTATTTTAAGAATTTTGTACATTAGAGCTGCTGAAAAGCTGGCTTAACCCTCTAGTTTGGTAGGTTCTCAACAGAAGAAAAAGGGTAATTCTGTAATTCTAAATCTTATATGGATAACTCCTAAAACAGAGTGGTTTTATCACAAAGGAAACATGGTGATGATAACTGCATAACTTAGTGAATGTGTCTTGGTTTAGCCCTCTCTTCAGAATGGAAAAGTTTTAATTGTTCCTTTAGTCCAACTTGTCAACAATTGGCACAAATTTCACAGGTTTCCCTTAGCACTAATTAGAATTCATTTACTTTGTAGAACGTGACAGTTTTGTCACCTCTTTAAATTTTTCAGGGTTTTGCAGAGTTGTCAGAATGGAAGATTTGAAACTATGTGACCTCAAAAGTTCAACAATTATTTGAAGCCAGCAAATGTCTATTCTAAATGGCATCTGTTTCCCTCTGAGATTAAAATGAAAGTATCACTTCCGAGAATACTTTTTTATTTACATTTCCCATTCCATCCTTGCATAAAAGTCTAAAGAAAACCTATTATAGAAGTAAATCAGATGAAATTTAGATGTGCCTGTACTTTCATAATTACATAATTAAGTCCGAAAATTTTGCATGGTTCCCATTGCTGTATTAACTCAGCTTTGTGTTACTAGAAATGGATTAAATTAGATTAAATCAATAGTCTGCTTTTCATTTTGATGTATTGCAGAGACAAAACACAAAACAATGAGTTTACGGTGATTCCTTTAAAAAGGTAGTTCTATTCTGATGGGTCTGCAATAGCAATTGACTCGGAGTTAAGTCTTTCAAATATGCTCAAGTCCCCTACCAGTGGAAATAAAGAGTAGAGTGCTCTTGCGTGGCTAAAAGGCAATTTTAAGTATTTAAAAATGGAAGGTATGAATGAATGAATATTCAGTTGGGACAACGTTTAAATACCCAAGTGCTCCTGACATGCATTAAAAACACGGGTCTTCACAGTTCATTACTTGATTCAACTAAATTACCTATGAAATGTTTTAATTAATTTCTAAAGGTGTTGCCAATGCTATGCCTTATTCCCTGTACAAATACTCATCTATCCTGATTGTTCTGAAATCTCTGAATAAATAGAAATACCTTTAATCCTGCATGAATAGCTGAATTTCAGGTTTTCCTTTCTGAAGAATGACTCAACACAATGAAATCCTACTGCTAATTAAAATTAGCATACAATTAAAAATAGGAAGCCATTAATACACATTTTAGAAAGTGGTGATATTCCCTCCATAGACATACTTGTTCCAGGATCTATCCGTATAGCTGTTCCAGAAGCTTCTCGGATAGAATTAGCTTGTGCGAAGAACTGCAGATAAGTGAGGCCCCCTTCTGTAAATAATGTATGTGATATTACAATTATTTGTAGCACCTTGATGAATCAGCAGTGCAATAGGAGTGAGTAATGGAGAAGGAAAAGGATGAAATGAGAGCTTTAAAGATGCTAGACAGTAACCAAACCCAGAATATCAAAGGTATCAGGTGAGAGAGCTCAAAATTTTTATTGCCCTTTTCTTGACAGAAAACTATCCTTAGAACTGAACTTTTCGTGTGATAGCATCAGATTTTTTAATTCAGTTTTTCTTCTTAAAATACAGCTTTCAATTTTCCAGTTTGCTCTGTTGCAGCCTCTTCAGAAGAAAATTTTATTTTCTAAGACTTCCTTTAGACTTTCTAAAACAGTTGTAATGTAGATATAGCATATCTATATGACTATAATGTAGTTAAAAGGTTTACTACGTAACTCCAGGGTACCTTGCTTTAGCCTTTAGCATACTGTAAGCACATTTATGTATGTGCTCTGTTCATATATGTCCATAATTTCAGACTCCCACAAGCATACTCCAAGCAGGAAGAAGTGCTCCCTCTTTCTCTCACCTCCCACTTCTGATTGCCTTGACAAACAGGCTGATGTTAATTCACTGTTAATTCAGGTCTATTATTGATACACAGCTCTTACTAAAAATGTTTCCTACTTAACCATTTTGCAGTTTTACCACAAGCTGTGTTGGGAACACACTGTCACTTATTTGAAGAGGCTCTGTATTTTTGTTTTGAAAAATGAGCATGCATTGCCTGATTGTTAAATTCAAATATGAACCAGTCTCCTATCAAGCATTAATGGCTAGGATAGAATAATTTAGGAACTACATGGCCAGACTCAGTATTGATCATTGGATTGCTACAAACCTTGTCCAAAAACAGTCAGGAAATTTGTTAGGGATTCTTGGAAAAATTCATTCCTGATCAATCTCCAAGGGTGAGGCATTTTGGAAGGGGATACTAACTAACGAACTGGCATTTTACATATAAAACCTTCAGGACTTTGAAGTGTTTACCAGCAATGAATTTGAAGCATGGATTTTTCAGGGAGAAAGTTAAATCTCTGCCCAAAAAAACCCACTATCCAATGCCATGCGATAACCTGATTTTGGGACTATGCAGCCCCTGTTACCCTCTAACATAGGTCTAGCCTGTATCTACACCTGGATCCAGACCAGTTTATTTTTATCAATATCATTAAAACTGGTATTTCCAGTATTTTTAATAGTGCTGTTTACTGTGCCAGTGTTTGTTTTCCACTAACACCTACTTTCTAATGGAAGTAATTTAAGCTTTTTGCCAGTCTGCTGTTTAGCACATGAAAGCACTGTCAATTGTCAGTTTTCTTAAGATAGATTTTAAAATAGAAAATAGCCAATACCAGTGCAATATTTCTTCATAAATAATGGGAAGTTTACATCTAGGTCTGCCTTACTTTGCAAGTTCAGTCCATCAGTTTTGGCAAATATCACTGAAAATGATGCAGCAGGATCAAAGTGTCCTGCACAGGTGGAGTCAGGGATGTGCACTGTGAGAACACAGTCTTCTAACGCTGAAGTCAGTGATGAAGTAGCAAATACAGTTTGTGACAAACTGGAATCAACTGCCCCTAATATAAGGTATGTTTTCTGAAGAAAAGTGGTGGTAGGAAGGAACGTCCTCATGAGAACATTGTGTCACTAGGGTGTAAACAGCATAAAAATCCTTTTCTTCCCAGATATGAAAGCCAAAGTAAAAAATCAACCTTTAGGAATTTTATGATATTCTAATTACTCAGAACAAGAGAAAGTTTTTTCCTTCTGGATTTACAGTTTCCAGATGTTTCAAGATTATAATGCCAGCCTAAATTCTGATTTGACATCAAAAGGAGAAAAAAGGAAGAATAACAAGTTTCAAAGGGAAGAAAGGGACAAAACATGTTTGTTGGAAACATCTTCATACATTTTTAAAAGAAAATATTACTTTTAAATGTCATACGGATCTCCCTGCAAAAGTGAATTCTCCCAAAGCACTGATACTTCATACTCGCAGACTAGACCCTGAGCAAATCACTCAGCTATTTTGTGTCTGTTTATCTAGCTATAAGGCTCCAAAGGATAAGAGGTTTTCCAACCTCACACCCTTTCTTTTACAAACCGTGTAATTGTTTAATTTTTTTATTCACAATTACTACAAGTTTACATGTTTTGATCCTCTACAAAGTTATACCTAGGCAGCAGGTAGAAAAGCTGCTTCATTTTCTTTGGCCCAGCATGTACACTCTTGAGTTGAGGAAACCTGGAAAATGGGGAAGGTTACTCCTTCATGGACGGCAGCTGAGGGGAAGCCAGTGGGAAGAAAGTGATACTCAGCACTCTGGTGGTATCAGATCCCGGAGTGCTTTCTTGAAAGAAAAGCACCCTAAACAATTCATCAGTATCTAACCAAGCTGGGCATATGCTAACATTTTTTTAAAAAAGAGATTTGGATAAATAAACAAATTTTGGATCACTTAATCCAGTATTATCCTTTTTTTACTTGAATAACTAATTTGGATTCTGACAACAATAACTGGATTTGGGATCTTTGGTACAATCTTGGGTTTTTACTAAGCCTTTCAGGGATAAAGAAATAGACATGGTTTTGTGTCTCACAGCTACAAGGCACTTCAGTACTCTGCCACAAACTCTCTCAAGGTTTGCGTTTTTGTAGTCATAGCAAGTTTTGGCATCTTCAGTTTTTCCCTCTGTGCTCTGGCTTGCTTCTGCCTCTCTCTGAATATCTCCCTGGCGCAAATAGACCAAATAAAAAACATTCCATCTAAATAGCTCCAACCTTTAAGTGATTATACATGTGCCTTTTTTATTATTTGGAAAATTTTATCTTGTAAGTTTCTGCAGTCATAAGTTCAGGGAAGGACTATATCCACACTCAGCTAAGCTTTTCTAAGCTTTATTAGCTTTTTACTATTAAGTATTGAACTTATTTCCTGTTCTTTAAAATAGGCTATTCTTTTATTCACTCATGAGTTTCCCATTTAGATACTGGATTTTTGAACACCTTTTTTACCTCAGCATCTTTACTGTCTTGGTAAAACTTGCATATTTCAAATTACTTAGGATTACCTAAGGATTATCAGAGGTATTTGTTGGTATTGAGAGATATTTATTGCAGTACCAACAAACCCTTCATCTTCCTCTGTGACAAAGAGAAATTTTTTCATTCCTCTTCTGCCAAGTGGTCCTTAAGGAAGTTTAGAGAGTGAAAAAATGGTAACAGATGGTGGCCTCTCTCCTATGAAATGCGATAATGTGGCTTTGTTTCTTCTGCATTAGAGGATGGATTTGGGTCTCCAACCTCTGTGTGTCCCCAGCTCCTAGGTACTTCATAGCACTGCTGTGGTTTTTTGCCCCTCTTAAGCAGCTAACTGATTCTTATGAAAGACAATTTTTTTCCCACCTTAAAAAGAAAAGAGCTTCTCCCTCCAGCTGCCCTCCTTTGAAAGTGTTACACAAATTCTTTTCATTGATTTATATTACTTTCTAACTTTAGTCAAATGTATATACTCATACACATTTGTTCCTGTGACAATTTTGTTTAGTTTAAATAATTCTTCCCTCCCTGTTATTTTCCCTCCTAGTGCAGAGAATCTCCTCCCGGACTCTCTTATATAAGCTGTTGCTGTTTATTTTCATCAAATAGGCATCTTGTTCCCCTTCTCCTTACATGCTGCATTTCAATTTCTTATTTCCAGATAAGATATGAGGAATCATTCTTGCTCCTCACCAACCTACAACAATATTCACTTAAGGATCTGTGCTGGGAAATCATTTCATGAGAAAGTAGTTGTTGAGCATTGTAATTCTCTTCTTTTTAATTTCCAAGGGAAAACAGACTTGAGATCACTCAAAGAGCAAGCAGATAGTAATGGCAACACAAACACACCCACATCCACCTTAGGCCAAACTTTAGCAAAGAACTATCAATGATAGGGAAAAGTTATGAAAAGCTAAATCCTGTGGACATTCTGGTAAAAAATTCACAGTGAAACTGAGGTTCTCTAGAATGATAATTATCCTGTTTTCTGTAGGAAGGTGAGAATTTTTTTTTAAATCTTCTAGCCATAAGCATGTAATCTGTTGTAAATAAACTTTCCAGATTTTTCTTCCAAATGTTGAAGACAAATAGACATCTCCTACCAGACCTTTTTATGCCCAGTTTCTCATCTGTCTTCCTGTTTCACAAGCAACAAGTTATCTGCTTCACATTAGCAGTTAAACAGGTACTTAACTTTTCTGCTGAAAGAGCAGCTATCAGAAAAAATAAATTGTTATAACATAACCCACAGTTTGGAGGATAAAATATGCCTAAAAATTTTCAGTCATGGTACAGCATTACAACTCAAAGCCAATGACATTTCATGCAAGCTTAAAGATGTGTCTGTGTTAAGAGTGATCTGAGACTGGGACCACAAACTGCAGGACTCTGAATCTATTTTTGAATGACGTTCAGAAGAAATTAATTTCCCCTGTGATGTTCACATAGGTTGAATATGCAAACAAACCTTGCTCAGCATGAGCTCCACCCACATGCAACTAATAAGAATGTTAAAGTTGAACATGTTTCTTTCCATATATTCCTGCTAGATGCTTCTGTCTCTCCTGATTGCAGGATATAGGTTATTTCTATCCCTACTATTCACTACAGATAAACTTGACTAACATGGCAGCTTTTGGGGTGAAGGTATATCATGGTATTTAAACCATCAGCTGTTTCAATCTACAGCTCTATGAATTTGTTTTCTATCCATTCTTCAATTAGTTGTCCCCCTAGAGTCAGCTTCCCAACAAGATATGATTCCCAGGAGAATTTAGTACAGAAGCCTCACCCACAGGAATGCAAGACTACTTCTTGTGGCTGGCTCAACAGAACCTCATTATGTTCTGACAGCTCCTTAGGTACACTTGTTTTGAAAACACTGGGAAATAGGTTACATTTAAATATGTAGCAGTGGCTGTAAATGCGAGTTATCCAATTTCAGCCATCTCCGACTAAACTCCATTGACTCCTGGAGCACTGTGTTAATTTATCTGCATTTTGAAGTCTTTGTGAACTTTACTCCAAAATATGAGAAGACAATTCTTTATGAATATTGTATCAGTCATGGTCTCAAATAAGAGGAAAGCCAGAGAAAAAAAAAGAGGGAAAAAAAGAGCTACAAAGCACATCCTTCTACCTCAAAGCCCATGTCTGCATTTCCAGAATATGCCTTTTCTCAATAAGACTACATCAGCATTACAGCTTTCATCAGCCTGATTCAAAGCAAAAGCAACAAAATGTCAAGGCCAGCTAATTTTAGTAGAGGTAAAACTGAATAGTTTTAAACTTCTTATCTTTTCAGTGCTAGTTTTTCAGTTTCCAGCTCAGCCTAGATCCATTCTTCACCCTCTTTTTCCTTCTCCAAACCTTTACTCCTGCTTATCCTTGCCCTTTTATTTAAAAAACACCAACGGAAAACCCACACTAACCTCAGCTCCAGCACTAAACTCAAGCCCCAGTGCCACTCCTCACTTTCTTGACAACTATGAAGCCCAGTATGGGAGTATGCAGTACGTGTCTGTTCATCTGTAGGTAGCCTCACTGATCTTCATATCTGGACATTCAAAGCAACATTGCTAAATGAGGCCATTCAAGAATTGAAGCATTTGGAAGGATTTTGGATGGGGAAGAAATCACTGAATATTCAAGGCTGCTGGAGTAGTTTGTAATCCACTTCAACAAAATAGTTTGTTGAGGGTTTTAAAACATTTTTAATTCAAGTCTCCAAGTTAGTACACCGTCCCTGTAACAGCCACTAGCCTGATTCTCTGCTCAACCCATCTGCATACAGCATTTTACTGCCTTTTTGCATAGCTGGAAATGATTTAGGAGATATGAAGTAGCAGAAAATCAAGCTCCATACTCCAGATTTCTTCACCTATCTAGACTACAAAAAACTTAAAGATGAAGTAGAAAGAATATTATTTCTGTTGTGAGTTTATTTTCCAGATTTCTCTGTAACCGAGCAAATTAATCTTTTTAATTTTTTAGTTTTATTTTTAGGGCCACTCTGTTGCTAGCCTCATGATTGTAAATATGTCTGTCACTAAAATTGTATTCCATTGCCTTTAAAATTTAAAAAAAAATCCGTATTTTTTTTATTTTAAGAACCCTCATTATTTATTTTGGGGTGTGTTTGGGTTCTTTTAAATAATATAGGCTTTATATATTCAGGCTTTCCCCTGAGGGTTAGACACATAATTCCCTTTTAAAGGAAAGCTGAATCTCTCATAACCACATGACTTTGGGGCTATGGCCTGTTAGAGAAAAATAACACACATTGCAAGACTCACTCATGAGAATTGGCAGCAGTGAGTGCAATGCTGGTCTTTCAATCATCATAACAGAATGTTTGGAATCATATATATAAAATCAGAATAAAATGTGCAAATATTTCTATCAGTCTCAATTGTATAAAAGTCTGTTCATATGCAGTCTACAAGCCAAATCTAAGTTGGCATAGTCCCTGAAAACCAGAATGAGGAAGAAAGTTGTAGACAAATATGAAGAATATTTGTTTAAGAGGAAAAGCTTCTCTGAATCTCAATAAAAGAAATTCTGTTGGAGACAAGATAAACATTATTTCTTATTTTCTTTTCCTCATGTCATGTATCTTTAGTGATTATTTAGTAAGCTGTAGAAATGGATTTTTAAAGACAGCAGTATTAACATGTAAAAATGAATAAGAAGTGTGAGGCTTTGCTATGCTTCTTTTCATAATATAAAACATAGTCACACCATAAAATAATAATTGTAAGCCATAACTTGTAAGAAATTGAGAGTCACACTCTATCTTTTTGTCCATAAGATAATGATGTTTTTCTTATAGTACTTAACACCATCATGCCTTATTGCGGCATGCAGTAAGGAGTTTGCTTTTCAGTGATTTCAGTGTGCTGTGAGCTAGGTTCTACTTGAGAATCCCAACAAAATACATTACATTATCTGAAACAGATGTATCTGTTGTTTTAGAAATTCCAGCCACTTATGAAAGTGATTATTTGAGTGCCCAGAAGCAATAATCATTGTCTGGGGAAAATATACTGAAAAAGATTGGTGTTATCCAAATCAGTCTCTTGCATTCACACACAGCAGTAGTGAAATGAAGTATTTACTTGTAATCAGTACACATTTAGCTTGTGATCAGCCTTCCACCAGTAACACTGTTCATTGCTTTAACTCAGTTCTCATTCTGCAGGCTACTATTTCAGAGAAATCTTCATAGAGTCATCTGTCTTAAAACACCTGCTCTTTTCTATCACTATCGTTCCATGCACTTTAAGGAATCATTCCGTGGGCTATTTGAAGTAACCATCTGCATTTACACTATATAGGTAGTGGTAAAGTATGCTACTGCTCATTGGTGTGTATTCCTGACAGGCATGTACATACACATGCTGCCCAATTAGTTGACACAATCATTCAACTCAAAGCATCTGACATCAAGGTCCTAGAAAACATTTTCAATAAATTTGTCTCCTCAGCAGCCTTGTGAGGTTCAGAAATTGCTTGTTATTTGGGAAAGGTTGGCTTTAGGTGGAGGATGCTGTTGAATTACACCCAGTCAGCAGGGTGGACCGTGTGTACACTGGGAAGTGTGGGCCAAGATGAAAACTGCTGTGGTAGCTGCACAGAAGCAGAGTCTTATGTGATCAGTAGTGATAAGTAATCCTTCAGTGTCTTGAAGGACTGAACTTATAAAAGAAATCTGAAGAACAAAATAAAAAGCTAAAACCACATATGTGACATCGGCATAAGAAGACACTGACACACTCATTATTCTGGTTTATACTGAAAAACTCGTTCTCCTTTGGTTTGCTAAATGCTTTTGATCTCATTTAGTATGATGGTAGGCATTTTTAGCTTTTGTACTACCATGTTAGAAAAAATACCTTTCCTGTAGTATATAGGAGGGAATTATATACTGGAGATTAAAATAATTTACAGACTAATTTTAACATATTAAATATATAAAGAAAATAGAACTAAAGCAAATGCAAAGCAATAATAAATATATAAAGCTAACCTGTAGATTTGCTTGCAAAATAGTGAATACATTGTATACAGCTAGACCCCTAGAGTGGTATTTCCTCTATATTTTAAGAGAGGAATATTATAGAAAAGTTAACTTGGAAATTATTTTATGTAACAACACTAACAGTACATAGGAGACTCTGCCAACAGTGACAGACTAATTAGAGGCTCTGTCAACAAACAATTATGGACCAACACCCAGTGTTAGGAAGACCACTGCTAGCAATTCTGTACCTTCTCTGTTGTCCACAGATGAAGGATGTGAAAATACAAAGGCAGTTCAAAGGAGGGCCAAAATAATGAACTAGGGGATAGGAAAAATAAGCCCCATGATATGAGACTTAAAGAGCTCAACTTATAAAATAAGTGCTTGATCATGAATACATGAAATAGCTTCTTGATAGTGGGAGGCCTTTGAACCTTGCTGACAATGACATAACAAGATCCAATGACTAGAAATGGAAATTAGACAACTCGACTTCAAAGTAGCTGAAATTTCACAAAAGATGAAATTTCAGAGAAATGACAGCGATTAAATACTTCAACAACTTAGCTTTACTAGCACCTTGAGCCTGTAAAGTGAGATTAGATATATTTCTCCAGAGCAGAATTAATTTCTCTTTTGGAAGAAATTCCTTGGCTTGTGATGATGCTATGAAAGGAAGAGTAAGGCTGGAGAATCTTTCTGGGTTTCAACTCTTTGGATTGGATTAATATCAGTCATGTCTTTTATTTCTGAGCCCCAGGGAGACCGAGACTTGCATGCACATCCCCCACATGCTCTGTAGTTCTGCATTAAGATAAGGATTACAAATTTCATGCTTTGGGATTTGTCAAAATGCCTGTAAAGAATTGAAAATAACAGTTTTTCCTTGACACGTTATTTGTTGCCAAGGGAGCAAGGGTTCTTGCCTCCCTCAGAAGCAACAGAGTTTAGCTATGGGGAAGGGTAAGATATGGAGAAGTATGAACCTCTGAGGCTCCCAACTAGTATACTTTATAAATAAATAAATAAAAATAATTTAATTTGGTGTAGGGAAATAAATTTCCTCTCCAGCGGGACTGGTAGAAACCTTCATTTTTCACAATTTCTGACTTAAGAAGAGTAACTCTACTCTCTCCATGTCCTTGTCACTGCAGAAAACTGACTTCATTCTTAAATGTGGTAAACATTTATTTTCTGAGTGCTGAAATACTTGGTCTCGCCTGATGATCTGTAAAATAAACAAGATCAAACAAGATGTTCTCATGGACTACCGGTCTTTGGCCTAATTAATTAATTTAAATTAAATTAATTAAAAGTAATTTAAAAAACTTGCATTTACCATCCGGCCAGTGTAAGCAAAAGGTGAGGGTTTTATATACATAATGTCTACACACATATATATGTATGCAAATATGATTAATGTGCCTATATAGAGCAATTTTACTAATATAGTCTTCTGTTTCTTTGTGCTACTAAAATATGATCAGATTTCTGTATGTGCTATTGCTAATCCATTTCTTACCATTTTTATGTTCCTATTGCACTTAGAAACTCAGAATCCAAACCAAGAAAAACATTTTTGTCATTTCCTGCCTTGGCCCAAATGACTCAGTTATTTCTAAGATGGATACTAAGGATGATTATAATATTTTGCCCGTGTAAAAGCACCTTTAAATATATTTTAACTGTGTGAAAACAATTTTCACCATTTTATATACAAACCTAGTATTCCAGCCCCCAGACTTTAAAGAAAGTCTGGGACACAGAAATGACATTTATGTTACAGATGTTTTTTCTACTGTGAAAGAATACCTATATTTCAAACTTTTGTGCAGACTAAATAGTCCCACAAGTCTATAGTTGCTTAGATAAACTGAGATTCAAGTTCTCCTAGTGACTTCTAGGGGCATCTTGCCAGCTGTGACTCTGAGAAGTCCCCTCCTTGCAGACTGGAGTCCTCCAATGTCCTAAGTCCCAACTTCACAGCAAAGAATCTAGAAACAGGGAGATGTGACTTTTACACTGAGTTTCTCAGTGGTCCCAGGCTCCCTTTTGTGAAGGTGAGAGCTGAGCTGTGTGGCTAGAGCCCGGGTTCCTCAGCCAGAGAGGTTCTGTTTAAATGGTGCTGCCTAAGGTTGTGGCCTCTGGACTCACATCAAGCAGGCTGCCCCAGAGCTGGGTCACCAGAGCTCCCAGGCTGCCTGCCTCTGGGAAGATCTCAGGCAGAATGGACCAGTGTTTCCAGAATGCAGTGTTTCCCTTGGGGAATAAGGTACTCAAGGATTTCATATTCAGAGCTGCCAGCTATCTTGTGTCAGAGCATCCAGTGCGGGTCTCTCCCACAGCCGTAGAACCGCCATGTAACCTATTGTAATTGCAGGAGAGATTTTGTCCACCTTCTGTTGTGTTCACTGATATTTTCTCAAAGATGAGAAGTTTCAAATGAGACATTTAGGGGAACAGGGTTTTCTTGATTTTAAAAAAGAAAATTGAAAACGTGACTACGTCTGTTAACTGAATTCAAAGAGAGCTGTGCTTTGGAAAATAGAGTGCTATAGAAAGGTAAGCACTCTGAAAAATTAGATTTTTGTCACCTTAGAGTAGACTCCCAAAATTAATGGAAGCTTTTTACCTGAATCCCTCAGTTCCTCATCAGTCAAATTTAGATAATATAATGCCATCACCTCCCAAGGGTGCTGTGAAGATTTATTAGTTAATGTTTATGAAGCACTCGGATACCACAGTGATGATGCCATAGGAAGGTCTGTCAAGACTGTCAAGAAAGTAATTACTCTGTCTTCAAAGCAGGTTCCCAACAACATGCAGTAAAAAGATGAGGCACAAACTGAACAGTGAAGAAAGAATAAACTGTTTCTGAGCAAATCCCACTCACTGAATGTATTTAGCAAGGCATCCTAATGCTTTTTTTTAAATCTAAATAAGAAATTAAACTGGGGAAAAGGGAATCTGAATAAGTTTGCCCACACAGAAATTATGGCATTTCTTAAATTCTGAGTGCTGACTGTGCAGCCTCCACAAGGCTCTTCTAATGCTGAATCTTTGTGTAATGTCTTAGAGATTAAAACACAGTTAGATGTGTTTTACCGTATATATTTAATGTATAATACTTCCAGTGATGTGTTTTAATCTCTATGTTCACCTAAATGAGAATCTAGGCGCCAAGCTCTACAGTGAATGTTCTTTCAGCAAGTATTTTTATTAACCAAAAGCTTAATTCTGGTAACCTGGTAATTGTTCCAGGAAATATGACCAACCACAACAAGTTTAAATTGAAAGAAAAGTACCTACCAAAAGCAGGAGCATATGCAGAGGTCTTCAAGTTTTTTAACTACAGTGTGAGTTTTTGCTGACTGACTTCTCTCTTTCTAAAATTGGTCAACTCCCATTTGAATTGGTTAAATGTATCACCAATAAAATTTTGAAGTACTCGGTCTTGGATCAGACTCAAGCACACGATATGTTAATTTTGTTAAGAAAAAACTCTAAAATTATGGTGCAATCATACATCACAAAGGCAGCGCTCAGAATTCACTGTCTCAGCCATTGACTTATTCTTTCTGCGCAGAACATCAGCTAAGTGCCACTTCTGGTGGAAAACACCTGAATTGGGAATGTGTGCAGGAACCCAACAAGAGGTACTGAATTTTCATACAGACAGGCCAGCTCAGCTTATCAAGCGTTACATTTCACAAAGGAAAAGATAAGTGATCACCTGGTCAACAGTATCTTGTCTTGGTTCCTGACTTATTCTTCCTGCTGAGCTTTGAACTTAGCATCAGCTGAAAGTCTGTTGTGCTGAGGGTGGACACTGCCTTTTGGACAGGCAGCAAGTCCTACCTAACTCTTTTTTCCAGCTGCATGCCAGGCCAGAAGCCCATGCTCCTCAGGGTGGCAAAAAGTCATTAGCCAGCTACCGTCACAGTGATCATCTGAAATGCACAGGTAAAATGCCTAATTAGAGCTGTGCATCTATCCTGGACAATGTTAAATCAGTGCTATATTGTATTTATGTCTTCAATACTTGATGCTGAGGTACACAATGTACTGGTGAGCTAATTTTAACTGCTTGAAAACTTTCATATGAGACCATTTCAGAGCTTGCATAGGAAGTAAAAATTAAAAAAGAAAGAAAGAAGCGGGGGGAAGGGGGGGGGGGCACACCATGCTTGTTATCTCTAGAATTTGGAGTCCAGGTTAACTTTGCTTTGGAAAAAAAATGAAAAGACAGAATATGACATGTTACTCTAATACCTGAGGAGTGTGATAGTGACACTGAAACATAGATGAGTGAAAAGATACAGAAAAGCAACTGCCCCAATTGCTCAGTTGCTCCTTCATGCCCCAATTAGACATGAGACACTGAATAAGTTATCTTGTCATATCAGCTGAACTGGAAGAGACAGAAATAAAGTAGGTTTTTTCATGTTTTTAAAGGCAGAGAAATCAGTAACGCTTTGCTGATCTTTTTGGCAATCCCACATTAACACCAGGCAGCCATGTGACAGGGTGCATCCTGCTCCCAAAAGCATGCTTACATTGATGGGCAGTTTCAAAATATTTCACAAAGGTATCTCAGGGTTTACTTGAAACTTACCATTAAACTCCTTTTCCCCAAACTCAAGCTTGATCAGAGATATTCATTGCAATTTACATGGACTGACCCAAACACCCTTCTTTCTGCAAAAGAATTGATTTCAGCAACTTTTACCCAAGCCCATATTTGACAGCTGTGTTATTTAAAACCACAAGCTGAGTACAAACAACTACCTAAGTTGAAAGGAGCTAAGGTGCTAATAATTTGTGCTAAGTTTTTAGATTACCATATTCTAGAGGTAGCTGAATTGGAATAAAATATGAATTGACGCTGTTTTCATTGTTCAGCAGACCTGATAGGTTTTTATTTCTTAAACAGTGTTAAAACTTTCGTCTGATTTAAGTCAGGCTTCCTGGCAGCACAGTGTGCAGATTTCAACTACTGTGTCTCTGGAAAAACAAACCAAACCAAACCAAAACAAACCCCACACAAGTTAGTTAATTGGCTTAATCTGAATGAAAACTTTATCTGTTACCAGTCAAAACCTGTATTTTTTTTTCAGTAAATTTTTGTACCTCACAGACCAACATTTTTGCTATATGCAAATACCACATTTCTAGTCAACTTGGAGGAAACTGGATTGACTGTAATGAAAAGAACGAGACCAAAATTATTTATAAATTTGATCAAAGTGTGATATCCTGGTTCAAAGATGGCAACATTTATTTTTCCAAGAAAAAAAAAAATTATACAGTTTAACAAAGCAAAACTTTTCAACACTTAGGGGGATGAGTAGAAGGGATTCGTATTGACCTACATTGGAAATTTACATTCTCTCCAGGTTCCCTGTACAGAGAATGGAAATAGTCAGAGCACTTCAGAGAGCATAAAAAGATGCTGCTCTGAATCATTAAGAAAAACCCAGTCTCCCTCCATTGACCATAAAGTGAGCAATCTCCTGTTCAGTCGTTAAGCTTGGCACCTAAAGCTTAGATTGTACAAACGAAAAAGGTTAAACAGAGTTATCAGCTGAAACAAAGCTAAACATATCATTGTGCACCAAAATTTCAGCTTTTTCACTTCTCCAGAAGTAAGTTACTTTTCTTTCATATTGACCTGAATTGATGCAAGTTTTTTCCTGTTTATTTTCATTTATCATTCAGTCCACCAAAGCAAAACCCTTTGTTTTTCCACCTCTGTTGACATAATTTCCCTAACAAACTATATGAAACTACAGTAGCAGTAGTGTACTGCAACCTCACCTGACCAGTAATTAAGCAAAGGTTCCCATAAAGCTTCCCTGGTATTATGATCTTTTAATTTAGCTTGGAAGAAGAATATATTTAGATTAAAAAGATATGTTCTGACCTCATTTATTTTGGCAGAGTTTATCTATTGCTGCACACTTTGTGATCTTGATAACACATAGACATTTTAATATGGAGGTTGTCTCCGTTCAAAAAATAGCAGAGGCGCATTTTACACAGAGCTTGCCAGTCAGATATGCTAGCCTTATTTATATTAGCATAACATACAGGAGGATTTACTGGTCTGTCGTTTGGCCTTGTAAGTGACACTGAGGAATATATAAGAAAGAAAACTGAGAAGTCAGCAAAATGCATTGTAAATAGAAGGAAATACTTTGTTTTTCAAAGCAGTATTACAAGGAACAGAATGGCAAAAAAAAAAAAAAAAATCTATAAGTGATTGAATAACCTTCCTAGAAAGGTTTAAATATAATTCTGTAATGCTACAGGCAGCTTATTATTGCTTCAGGGAAGCAATACACAATATACACATTCCATGTTTACTAGAAATTCCATTATTATGAATAGGATTTATCCATAAAACCATCATGAAAACATAAACTGGAAAAAAAAAGGGATGTGGAAATGTTGTGGGTTTTTTTCATTGACCAAAACATAAAGACAATGTCTGTCCTACAGGATGTCACCTCTAGGACACAAACATAAACAACATATAAATAACAGGTCTTGCCCCACCATTTACTCATTTCAGTTTTCCTCAGCGCAGAGTTTGGAGTACCCAGGTAAGACAGAAGATTCCTCCTAAGCATCTATACTCTTAATCCTTTTTTTAGCCCTTTCACTGACATGGGAAATGCAACAAATTTTTATTCCATATATTTCAAAGCTGAGCTTATTCTTTATTCCATTTTCTCTAGGTGTCTCTAAATCGTATTGTATAAACTGTCTCTTCGTGTTTATTTTCCCATCATATTTCATCAGCACTCACACACAAAAATAATGACATTGTTAGAAACTGGGTTTGGTGACTCTGGCATTTCATCCTGTGTTGATGGCTACCTATAGTGTTTCAAAATGTGAGGGATGTCCCTATGTAATGACTAACAAAATATTGACTAAAAAGAAAAATAAAAGGTGCAGAAATGAAAGGGAGGTAAAACGGACATCTGAATGTAGGGCTTTTAGTTCTTCATCCAAGAACTAAAGAGAATAAATGAAAAGCAATGCCCTGCAAAACAGAAAAGGCAATGTACAATCTATTTTCTCTACCTCGTAGAGAAAAATGCTCTATGTCTATGTAGCTCATTAAAGGGCACTTCTACTGGCCCTATTAAGCCTCAACTCTTCAATATGGTAGCCCTGCAAGAGCAGCTTTACATGGGACAGGAGAGCATCCTCCACAGTACACAAGAACTGGCAGGTCCAAGGATGCCCAGCGTATTTGTGTGCATTAAGCCTGTCCCGCAGGCAGTCTACAGGCTGTCTACCAAGGCAGCCATGCAGCTGGAAAGCTTGCAGGAGGCAAATCATGCTGTGTTTACATCTGTCCTGGGATGCAGCTCTTTCAGAAGCATAAAGACACGGCCATTGAGTCCCTCCACTGTAAATGAGACATTTTCTTACAGTGAACAGCCTGGATATTAAAGTAGCAATGTACCATTTACTAAAGGCAAAGTAATATCAATGTCAATTATAATGTTAAAAGAACTTTTTCTGAAAAAAAGAGACTTTGAGGGAATTTAGCAGCTAACCACTTCAAGATGCTGAGAAATTTTCTGAGGAAGTGAGATTTTTTCAACTTCCCCTGATTGAAATAGGACATCAGTGCTTACAGATTTAAGCTTTTGTCAATGTCTGTTTCTCTAGGATGATGGTTACACAAAGAAATGTTGAGACTGGTCACACATCAGCAGTGGCATGTATGTTGCTGTTCAGCCTTAAACAAGATACACATTTGTCACAAATACTTTTATATGATCCACAAAGTCATTAAGGAAGGTTTGTTCCCTTGAAGTCAAATAGCGCGTTTATAAATGGTACCTATGTGAACTTTCTGAACATAGTCCAAAAAACCAAATGTTTAATTTCAGAAATATCAAAATAAACTGTTTCAAGATGGCTGATTTTGTTTTTTTCATTTTTTCTTCAGCTGAATTATTAGTGGGACCCAATGGTAACTGAGTCTGCAAGCAGACATGGGTCAACTGAAAATATTCTTATCAGCAACTAAAGCAAATAAATCCAGGCAAAAAAAAATACCCTAGTCATAGAGTCATAAGCACAGCACAAAAGACACAATCCCACCAGAAAGTGCCTCACAGCTCCAGAACTTTCTGTTCTGTAAAACATGAGCAAGGACAGACTTTTGGAACAAAACCAAAAGTCATACTAGCATTGCTTCAGTCGGATGAAACCCTGATGTGAACAGAAAGCAAGAGAGGATGAACAGCTCTGGAGGCACTCCTGCAATATGCAACGAGAAAGGTCCATCCTGCAATGGACAGTATTAGTGCCATCATGCCATTGTTGTTCCTTCATTAAATCTCTTCCTAAGAATTCCTGTAGTCACTCCCCCTCAGCAGGATAGCTAGGACTGCCCATAGCACAGTAAGAAAAGAAAGAAGAAAACTGAATTTGCAGGTTCTTTTACAATGGAAGTCACAGGATTCATCTTCAATCTCTAAAAGAACAATTAAAGAGGACAATAGGACTCCTGTGGACTCCAGTTTATGCTAAATGAGGACTGTAGTTTTGCAGCATATAAATTTCTCCATCTGCCATAATGATGGCTCCATGCAACATTGTAATTATAGTACTTTATTTATACACACAGTATCATAAACACTATGGCTTCAAATGTTTGCATTAAAAATCCCAAATAAAAACATAACATGATTTCCAAATACAGCCAAAATATCTATTGGTTTGTGGGCCATATGCTGAACTAATTGAGAATTGGAATTACCTATTCCACTTTTAACTAATTCCTTGCATGAAGAGCAGATTTTCAGATAAAATACTCTTTTTTCCTGAGAAATAAAACAAGCCTGCAACAAAGCTGTTGTAGGGAGAGTCAGCTTACAACAAACAGAAGTATTTGTTTTGAAAATTCCATTACAAAGATTTATTGGGGCTATTCTTGAGTGCCCCATGTATGCTGATTTCTGGGCTGTCTCAAATGCTGCTGTGCTCTTATGCTGGACACCATTCCTCATTGTATACTGTGGACACATGTTTTCAGGATGTACAGCTTCCTCCCACAGTAACTTTTTTTTTTTAACAAAATGTTATTTTTAATAGAAAAAAATATATTTACTAAAGTGTATCTTTTTAGAAATCATGTACATCTTTTCTATTTACATATAGGTATTATGTTTTCAAATACAAAGAAAAAACATTCTTCATCTTCTACACAGTAGTCCTATACATAGGTACAAAAATCTACTGAAATCCCTTGAAACCATCATGTAAGAGTAAGTACATTGTTCCCAAAATATTAATTTATTTTTGAGAAATAATAATGAAAATAGTTAAACATATCTTAAAAGAATTTATAAGCTCTTTGAAAAGCTGGAGAAGATGAGAAAATTTAAAATCAGTGTCGTGGCTTAACCCAGCCAGCAGCTAAGCACCATGCAGGTGCTCTCTCCCCCCTCAACCAAGTGGGATGGGGGAGAGAATCGAAAAAAAAAAGTAAAACTTGTGGGTTGAGGTAAGGACAGTTTAATAGGACAGAAAGGAACAAAATAATAATAATAATAATAATAATAATAATAATAATAATGAATTTGAATATACAAAACAAGTGATGCACAATGCAATTGCTCACCACTTGCTGACTTGTGCCCAGTTAGTTCCTGAGCAGTGATCTGCACCCCCAGGCCAATTCCCCCCAGTTTATATACTGGGCATGACATCACATGGTATGGAATACCCCTTTGGCCAGTTTGGGTCAGCTGTCCTGGCTGTGTCCCCTCCCAACTTCTTGTGCCCCTCCAGCCTTCTCACTGGCTGGGCATCAGAAGCTGAAAAATCCTTGGCTTAGTCTAAACACTACTTAGCAACAACTGAAAAAATCTGTGTTATCAACATTCTTCTCATACTGAATGCAAAACATAACACTATACCAGCTACTAGGAAGAAAATTAACTCTATCCCAGCCCAAACCAGGACAATCAGGAGGAATAACTATTTTCCCCTCATTAAAATTAAGCAGCAGCCTATCAAAAGAAATTTATTTTCTCTGTGCTAACCTTTGAAATGGCTATTGCCATGGAGACAGAGTTGTCGAATATGGGTTAACGTAGACAAGAGTGAGAGAGCATGTTCTGTGTCTTATCTCACTTTGAGGCAGATTCACAGAGAGGAAACAATGGGTATCCACCGGTCAGGCCTCATAGCGCTGATTGGTGCCTGGGCGCATGGTAGCTGTCCACAGGAAACTCACCAAAAACCTGCAGAGTATTCTTCCACTTGCACTGTTTCAACCCATCAGTATCACTGACCTTCAGATAGCTTTGTGAAGCACTTAGCAAGGGTGCACAAAAATTGCTTTACAGGGGAAACCGTCTTGGCATTGTGCTAGCTCCGAACCCACACCCCCTGACGGAAAGCATCTGTGAGTTGCCCTTGTTTCTTCCTACGCTCTTCTGATTTTGAAAGGTTTCTGCTGAAGAAAAGAGTTTTAACCAAGGGATTAGCTTGTGTTCCATAGTCTGCTTTTGTTCCAGCAGATGCCTACTATGACTTGAAACATGCGGGTTGCAGGGGGTGCAGGTCCTAGAAATAGCCTGCCACCTTGGGCAGCCTCGTGGCATACAGCAAAAGCTCGTACCTGCCTTTTTAAACTGTTTTCTTCCCTTCTCCCTTAAGCAAATCAATACAGCCTCTACCAAGCAACTGGGCCTTTTTTGCCTAATTCCACTGTATGCGTTTTCTGCATTGCTAATTTATGTTTCCGGGTAGAAGTAATGTATTAGAACTGCATTATAAAGTTACACTTAATAAACCAGTGCAAATAGTTTCCTAAATAACTGTCTTCACAGAGAACTTTGGCAGCTCCTATTAGAGATGTATTTTGTTACTGTGAAGCTTCTGGTTGCATTTCAGGCAAGAGAAGGCATCCAATTAATGTGCTATTAAAATAAATTGAGCAACGTGCTAATTATTGCCAGAAACAAATTAATGAAACCATGATTGTATTAATTTAAATCAGATAAATAAGTACTTCCTCTTACATATGACTGTTTGCTGTTGTTGTGAAGACAGACTTTGAAAATAATCTTGACAAAGCCATTTGACAGCTGCTTTACACTTGCTGCTAAAATGATTGTTTCTGTTTCTACCACTGTTCCCTCTTGTACTAAATACAGTTGGCCCGGTACTACAAAGCACTTCAAAAGGAGATAGAGCAGGACACTGGCAGCATAAAAACTAAGCTTCCCAACATTTCCTGCACCTTAACTGTAGTCTTACAACTGATTTTATGAACCGGGCATATAGTAGTGTCTACAGCAACTTTCATCTGTTTCCATTGAACTACTGTGAGAATACAGAGCAAGGATAACCAGTATAAAGTTTACACAATGCCTCTGTCGTCTTGCAATCTCTGCATGAAGATCTGGTTTCTGGTAGACATTTTTAGCTATTTATAGGAATTGATATGAAACAGATTGAGTTAATTATTTACAGAACTGAAATCCAAATTCTTCCATTCTTCCTCCAGTGGTGCCTGACAAGGAGTCTGGCTATGCTGTCAGCTGGATTTTCAAAGCTGTCTAAAGGATTTGGAAGCTTATGTCCCATTTTCAGAAGCAAATTATGTGCTTGCTAACTCACTTTTGTTTGGAAAAAAAGTGATTTTTTTCTGCACCAAAGCCATGTAGGGTTTTTTTTAGTCATTTTCTGTTGGGTTTGGGGTTTTTTTAGAGAAAAATTTAAATGTCCTGCAGAACCTGTAGATTTTCTTCTTATTCAAATAACAATGGCATAAAAAACTTAAAGTACTAACTAGGATGTACTGTCTAGCAAGTTGTTCATAGAACAAACTATCACTGACTATCAACATAGACAGTGAACATCTCAGTTCTAAAATGAAACATCTCTGCTCAGCATTTTAAGATACTGGGTCACCCCAAGGAAACTGCAGGTTCCTGTGATTTGCTCCGTTCTGATGTGTGGGCAAACAACTCATGAAATTTCCTGCAGCGGCCTGGAATCTGTTTGCATTGTGCATCCTTCTTCTGGAAGTAAAAGACCTAGGAAGTCTGCTGAATTTTGTGCAACAGAGCTGAAACAAAAGCAAAGGTACATGTTTTCACATTTTTTCCCTGACTTTCATTTTGAAATTTCATTC
Organism: Haliaeetus leucocephalus; assembly: GCF_000737465.1. Taxonomy (NCBI): domain Eukaryota; kingdom Metazoa; phylum Chordata; class Aves; order Accipitriformes; family Accipitridae; genus Haliaeetus; species Haliaeetus leucocephalus. Next base: position 122,822 of record NW_010972981.1, on the reverse strand, counting down.
AGGTAGCAATATTTGAAAGTTTTTGGTCAGTTTTCATTGTTCTCAGCAAATAGTACTTGGCTGGCTTTTTAACTATGCTTCATATGTTGACTGTAGTTATTTTTTCAGACAGCACATAAAAGCTAATTCTCATTTTTCTTATTACACAGTTATGCTTTTTACAAACTGTTGGTGGCTTGGGGTCTTTTATTTTCCTTGCCTCTTTTTAAGTTGAATGGAAGCATCCCATCCAAGCCCAACTTACAGGAGAGTAGATTTTATTGGTTATTTTGACTAAGATGGTTCTTTTAGGACAGCGGCATGACAGGCATGTGCTCCTGCATCAGTTTGCTTGGCAAGGGTCCTCTGCACCGCAGGGTTTTAGCCAAAAGAAACAGACACTTTCCTTGACTCCTGCACAATGCGCTGCATGTCTCTGTGTCACCATGTTAGACAGAGGGAGAAAGGCAGTGTAAAGCATATCATGAGTCCCCAGCATTTTGGCCACCTGCAAAAGATTTTTGTGGTCCTGCTGAAAAGCAGACATGCAACTACGGTTTGTTGATAGTCACTCACTCCTCTTTTAATCCATGGAACATCTACATTTACAATTTGGGCCATGTTTACTAGTCTAAATCATTGCAAAACTTCTTCTTAATGAATAACAGACATGTCTGGCAATTTGACTAACTGTATTTATTCCACAAATTTTATTTCAAAAGGCCCCCACACCCACAGTAAAGGCAGCCACCCAAATTCAGTAGGTGTAGACTGCCAAAAAAGTGGCTTATCACAACAGTTGTATAGGGGAACTTTGCATAGTGTTACTTCCATGCTGTGAGTGATTTCCAGTTAGGTTTAGTTACAAGAAATAATGAGGTATATCTGTGAATTAACTGAATAGGATTTGGATGATCCATCAGCTAAGTTCTACTTGGAGCTCCCTGGCATCTTTTTCTCAGTTGAATCTGCTAACGTTTTTGAAGTTTTCTCCCTACTTCATCTTACATCCCCACTACTGAAAACTTCAAGCTTTCAATACTCTCAAAGCAAGCCTTGGAAAAATTGCAAGGTTTGATTTTTTTCATTGAGTTTTCTCTTTTTGTCCTCCCTCTAATTTAGGCCTTGTACTTTTAAGCACCATTCTACACCAAAATGCTTAGAGATATTCCAAAAAATAGATTATTACATAACTCTATGTAATTATTAAATTCGTAATAATCCCCTGATTTGCAATACTGTGAGTTACTGGTAATTGTTGGAATTATTATAAATTTACAATTTGGCTCATGCTATCTTTGAATATTTTGAAACAAGTTTAACAAGTGCAAAGACCCTAACAGAGAAAATGGGGGCCAAACTTTTTCATGAATGATCTTTTGATCCTGTATCTCACATTCAATAGCCAAATTTCAGGTAGCTTTCTTCAGAATATTAAGCTCTTTTCAGATATCTGAAGCGTAATGTCCAATATTTAAGGCAGGAAAAATAGCTTTTCTTCTCTTGTTACACAATAAGACAAGTCAACACTCTCTGGTGAACTTTTTAAAAAGCAGTCATTTAGACAAAAGTGCTGTTTCTTCCACATCTTCCAGAATTTTAATCCTGTCTTAATTTTAAAAAGAAAATAAGGAACCCTTTCTCTCAGTCAGATGTCCATCTGCTGCTACTGTGACTGCTTACTGTAAACCACAAGCTACCATTGGCTATTTCTGCTATCACAAACACATTATTGTGATTTCAGATAAAGAGCAACCTGCCATAGATATCTACCAAGATTTCCACAAACACTGAATAAATATAATCAGTACAGAAAAACAGCAGGAGAAAATTAACTGTAGAAAAATAAAACATTTTGGTTCACAACCAGTGTCATTCAGCAATATCTAAAATTTGGTTAAGGCATTTTAAACTAATCTGAATGTGCACACTCCCCTGTAAATAGAAAGCTTAAGAATTTTTGTCTGTGAATTTAAGGCCAATTTAACACAAAAATGTGAAATAGGGCGAGGATAGTAAAAAGCTGGTATAGAAAGAGTTGGTATACATGAGGTTGCAAAGCCCTGCCATTTGACAAGTAGCTGCACATTCGGAAAGAAGACAATAAGACTATTTTTTACACTCACTACAGTTATTAAGCTGAGAGAAAGTAACGGCAGTGAACAGTGATAGAGACACAGTAAATGGAAAAGTTATAAATTCCATTTTTATGTCCAAATTATGTGACTACTAAGGCTTCTATTAGGAAGTATGAGGCAGAGACAAGCAGACAATTGGAAAATTTATTGAGTCATCAGCTTAAAAGACTTGGCAATACAATAGCTGACAACTCTGAAACAGCTTTTAGAATTTTATATTTCTCCAACAAAACTGCAACCCCAAACTTTTAAAAAGTATGTGTGTATATATACATACATATTTTAATTCCCTCATTTATGACCAAGGAGTTTCACAGACCCATAATGTTTAGATTTGGCTTTCAGAGATCCTTTTCAAAATTTATGCTTGGTTTGTAAAACTTCGATCTCACTTCACAATTTCTCACATAAATACAGATCTGTATGTACAAATTCCATTACTGACTGCACAGATGGTAATGGTAGAACAACGTATGCATAAATGAAAACTCGTCTATGTACAAGTAGAGATATCATTAAGGCTACCTTTAAAAATGTGACTACTCTTTCTGATGCTGGTCATAGCTGTCATCACATCTTCAAACAGACTAACTCCTGTCAAAATTGAAGCATTTTCTCCTCAGAATAGATGATACCTCAAATTAAGTTCTTTTCTAGTTTAGCAAAAAGTATTCAGAAAAAAAAAAGGCGGGGACTACAAATACATACATTAGATTTTTAAGACTCTAAATAAACAATATATTTACTTTTTCATCACAGACTCTTTTGAAGATTTGCATTTCCATGAGTCAGGAATCATGAACAAGGAGTAAGTACTGTACCTGAATGTTTGTCAACCTCTCTTTGGCACTCCATACTTATCTGTCATTGCATTTGATTATTGATGTTAATTTTATGCTTCACTCATACTAAAGGTTACGTGGCAGTCTCACAGTTTTTCCACATCTTCTGTAATCTGTTACTGCCTTCTACTTTTGTCCTTTCTGAAATCGCCCTCTCCTGCTTTATCTCCTAGTTCTCCGATCAGTCCTCCAGAATGATTTCTGAAGGGTATCCTTAACTCCACTATACTTACCTCTAGTATTCAGTATATAAACCTCATCCGTCTTTCTAGCAGAGCATTTCAGGGATTTTAAAGAAGGCTAAAGAGCCATCAACCTGCTGCTAGTCATACAATGCTACTGCCAGTGCTGATGGGATGCAGGGAGGCAGTGAAGCAAGGAACAAATTACACATACATAACCTTGAGCAGACCTCAGAGAAAAGGAAACCTAAGGATCTTCTGATACTTGGGGAAAACAGCTGCAGCACTCTAGAGTTAGCTTGTAGGAACCTCTAGTAGTAACAGTGTGGATGGGCAACAAAGGCTAGGCTTGATTTTGAAGCCAGCTAAAATACACTGAATGCATGGCCAGAGTCATTTACCCAAGGTCATATAGGGATTCAGTAGCATGTCCTAGCAAGGAACGCAAGCTTTCCGAACCCCACTTTGATGTCCTTCACTGAGAAACGTTGCCTCCTGTGTTTCTTTTCAACAGGGGCATTTAAAGATAAGGTTTTTCAAAGCCGTTCCAGAGTCATGTATTAGTGGATAGCTCTAAGAATATGTTTTAAATAACCTGGAGCCAATGGGTTTTTCCATGGGTAATAAATAGACTTTAAAATTATTACTGTGTCACAAATTAGCCCTAAAAATATTTCTCTTGTGTAAGCATCCAAAGTGAACAACTCATCTGGGAGATGGAGTCAATAACTTTTCACTTTCTTTACGTGGTTTTTTTTTTCCTTGCATACTTCTCCAAATTTATATCTGTGTCTTGCAAAAAATATTAAGATAGAACTGAGAGGCAAAGACTGAAAAGGACTTCTGTGTTTGCTGTTGAGATATTTTCCCCAAAGGAAATCTAATTCTCTAATAAGGTGACCCATCTTTCTTCTACTATGAGGCATCTTGCCTCTTACACATAGTGAGTATGTGCTCAGGCTACCTCACTTACACCACTTACATTGGTGTTGCAACATTGTACCACTGCAGTCTCTCTATCTTCATGTTAGGGTGGCTTTGCTTCTGGGTAGCATCACAAAATCATGGTCCATTTACTGCTCTTAGCAATCCCCACCCTATTTTCTTCTGTAGTGAACATCTAACAGCATATTGACTGCCTGGAAGTGCTATGTACTGCATCAGGATTCAACAGCACACACAGAAAGGAAATATTCAGTACTGAAATTTATTCCCTTTGTTGCAGACCAATTCAGTTAAAAGGAACAGAGCAACTCAAATGCTGCCAGGAATGTATTTTTTTATTTCAAAACATGCCTTAGGTAATTGAGAGTAATTACTAAAACTGACAATGGGAAATGACACCCCAGATTAGTCTTTGGTTTTACATCTTTGTGTCTCAGACTTTTCATAGCTTTACCTTCTTTCTCCTTTATATTTCTCCTGCTCTATCCTTTGCCTCTCTTCACACACTGCCTCTTCTCCATGGGTTTTTGCATGTTTCCTCCAGCGCTCCCAAATGATGGGAGCCACCATGTAGGGGGCCTTCCTTTAAAGACACTTCCATTCCTTTAGCAGCTCCTGTGATTACTAACATGAACATGTATTTCCAACAGTTGGAAAGCTTTAATGTGCTGTAATATGTAAGTGGACAAATCACAGAATGATTGAGGTTGGAAGGGACCTCTGGAGGTCATCCAGTCCAGCCCCCCTGCTCAAGCAGGATCAGCTAGAACAGGTTGCTGAGGGCTGTGTCCAGATGAGTTCTGAATATCTCCAGGGATGGACTCCACAACGTCCCTGGGCAAACTGTGCCAGTGTTTGACCACCCTCAGAGTAAGGAAGGGGGTTTTTGAATTTAAATGGAATTTCCTGTATTTCGGTGTGTGCCCATTGCCTCGTGTCCTGTTACTGCAAACCACTGAGAAGAGCTGGGCTTCCTCTGTACTCCCTCCCATCAGGTATTTATAAACATTTATAAAATCCCCCCAAGCCTTCTCTTTTCCATACTGAACAGTCCCAGCTCTCTTAGGCTCTCCTTGTATGAAAGATGCTCCGGTTCCTTAATCATCTTCATGGCCCTTCACTGAACTCATTCCAGCAAGTCCATGTCTTTCTTTTACTGGTTAGCCTGAAGTTCCATCCTCAAGGTGTGGCCTCACCAGTGCTGAGGAGTCACCTTCCTCAACCTTGCTGGCAGCACTCCTCCTAATGCAGCTTCAGATGCAGCTGGCCTTCTTTGTCGCAAGGGCACACTGCTGGCTCACGTTTAACTTGGTGTCCACCAGGACACCCAGGTGCTTCTCTGCCAAGCTGCTTTCCAGCCCCAGCACGGACTGGTGGATGGAGTTGTTCTTCCCCAGGCACAGGACTCTGCATTTCCTTTTCTTGAGCTTGATGAAGTTCCTCTCTGCCGTTTCTCCAACCTGTCGAGGTCCCTCTGAATGGCAGCACACTCAACTGCTGTATCAACCACTCCTCCCAGTTTTGTATCTTCTGAAAACTGGCTGAGGCTGCTCTCTGCCACATCATGTGGATCATTAATGAAGATATTAAACAGTATTGGCCCCAGTATCAACCCCTGGGGTATACCAGTAGTGCCTGGTCTCCAGCTGGACTTCGTGCCACTGATCACAACCGTCTAGGCCTGGCTATTCAGCCAGTTTTCAATCCTCTTCACTGCCTGCTTATCTAACCCACATTCAGCTTGTCTATGGGGATGAATCATATACAAATTCTATATGCAAATCCTACTATACTGCAACTCTTTTTTCCTATTCTTTTCCCATTCTTCTAACAGCATGTTAGAAGGGATTTTATCGCAACCCGTACATACTTTAATTCCCAGAGTAGGAGTGGGGGGGGGGGATGTTTGGATGGAGGAATCCACCCTGTGACTGGTGTAGGAGCTGTGCAGTTCAGAGAGCAGTAATAGCTGATCGTCTAATTTTGCTTCAAGTTCTGAATGTTGCTAATCGGTAGTTTTCTCCCAGGGACACAACCACATTTCACTTTTTTCATCTGTTGGCTTCAGGGTAGAACTGAAATTCACAGGGAACGTAAGGGAGGCCATGTAATATCTTAGTTACAGGCTTGCAAAACCCTCAGGTTTTGCGTGTCACAGAGGCTACAAGAGTAGCCGCATCTCAGAAGACATTATTTTCAGCAGTAGCAAAAGGTTGTGGTTTGGGGGGCGATGGGAGGGGGTTGTTGGGGGTTTTTTAAGCTACAGTTTTAAGCTTTGTTCAGGCTTGGGTCCATCAGTCAGGATCACCTCACAACATTTCTATAAAGAGCAGGGTGCCTGCAGCTTCTGCTTACCACCCCGGTAGAAATGATAAGGATCTGCAGAAAAGTTTTTTTCTGTAGAAAGGCTCAGTCTCTACTTCATTTTCTGTTGTGGTTATTTTTAGGCACTCCAAGAACACCAAGAAAATGTTACTGCAGAAACACCCTGTAGCTACCAGATCTTGTAAAGAAATAGCGAACTTAGCTTAAACTAGTTAGCTCACTACTGATAGTAACATACTGACAGCAGCTTACTGCTCAATAAAACAAACCACTGGAGTATTTACCCCCATGAGCAGGCAAGGCCTGCAGCTCTCAGTTTAAAACTAGCTTTATTAAATTCACCTTGGCTGAAGTCCCTCTAGTAACTAAATTAAAGATATGCAATTAGGTTTTATGCATGGGGTGGGGGTTGAATTTGTGGGTGTGCAGGAGCACTAACATAATAACCTAGCACAAATTCATGTTCTGGCAGGTAACTCTGGTCAATTCTACAGTAAAAGAAAAGTTGTGTATATAATAGCCAATATCACGGCATTCTGCCTGAAAAGTGATACCTATGCTGCACTTGCAGATTTTTTTCTTGTTCAGTTGGGGTAAGGGAGACTTTTTCAATTATCAGTTCTCAGGCTGAGCTAAATGAGAAGGCCTTATAAATACCCATTTTCTGAGCTATCACAAAAAATACAATGCATGTTTCAGAAAGTTAGACTTTCATGGGGCATTGGACCTAGGAACAAGAAGGGGCAAATCTGATTTAGAAAATTAAGGACAGTTCCTGAGGTCTTGCCAGGTTTATCAGATACATACTTTGCTGTAGCTTTTATAGATGTCAAATATGTGGCTAGTCAGCTCTCCTTCCTAGCTTACCTACCTTTTTGAGACTGACTGATCAGTGGCAGGACTCACCCAATGTAAGTCTATAATTCTGAAGGTGTTTTAAAAAAACATCCAAAATTATGATAATGTATGAGTTTGGACCACAACACACAGCATTCTGTAAATACAGAAATTCAGTAATCACTGAATGAACTACTGTAGTCCCTAGATCTGCTGGCAGTAAAACACATGCCTGTGGACCTGATCAGTATAATTTTTGTGGAAAAAACCCATGTGCAAAAAGTCACTTAGCACTTGTCTTATCAGAGTTACAGTCAGTAAAATAATACAAAACACTTAAGAGATGCACCTGCTTTTCTCTCCTATCACAAGAGAAACAAAGCCATTTATTCCCTCTAACTTGAAAATCAATTGGAAATAAATTCCTAAATACCTTTAAATCCATGAGCTATGTTAAAGTCAACATTCTTTTCCATCCTCAAGCAAAGACATTCCCCAAATCTCTCAAAACCCTGCCACAGTCAGTTCTCTAGCACAAAAAGGACAAATATTTTTAACTAGGACCATGAAGGAAAATAATGTCTAAAATGGTACTTTCTTTATACCTCATAAAATAACATCAAAGAGAACAAACAACCTTTGTGGTTCATGCTTCCACATACTGTCGCTCTGTGGGTGCAGTATAGAAATGGGGTTAACACAGTTTCTGGAACAGTGCACTCATCCTCTTTTCTGTTTTTTTTATTTCATTTTCTCACAAGCTGACCAGAGGGAAAGAATGTGTGGCTACTATTATCCTCTTCAAGGTCTTATAACAGCCATGCAATATATCACTTCAGAAAAAATATTTTTTTAATGAACAAGTTGCCCTCGAGGCTGAAGACTCGTGAAACCTCCCATGCTAGATAAACCCGCCACTTTCGGTTTCAGCTACGGCTGCTCTTTTGAAGTGCTCACAGGTAGGGGCAGCTCAGCAGAGAAAGCCCTGCTGTTTTAAACCACGGAGCCTGAACCCAGAGAGCTTACTTTCTGCTTGTTCTGGAAAAACTCCTGCTAAGCTGCAGACAGAGGTATTCAAATAGGAGGGTGATAGGTACATTAGAAATACTGCAATTCACAAAATGACATTTTGCATGGAAAAGAGGCTCAAATTTAAGCTAAGGTCTTTGCACCTAACTGTAACCTAGCTATAAACTGAATTTTAACCTGTGCTTTAAGGCCGGTGGCTTACCTTTGCTATGGGAGTGGATTTTTAAATACACCTGAGACTGAAGAGGTTGTGGTATCACCTGCCTCTGAAGTAGATACAGAGATGTCTCTCTGCATTGAGAAGCAAGTCTTTAAGTCAAGTTCCAACTAAGCTACAGCAAATTTAAAGCCAATGTTTTAAGCCAGTGGGTTTCTTTGTCTGCAGAGGGGAGCTTCAACCCCAGCTGTGAGTACTTCAAAGGCATAGATGCCACAGCTGGAACTAGAGCTAGAATTAAGATGCCAGCTTCAATACAGGCTAGGTTTTATGATCCAAAGTTTTTCAGCATCAATTTTATGAATGTACACATTTTAACAAATTAGAAGTCATCTATAATACTAATTTGCAATTTTAAATATAGCTACACTCTAAAATATTATTTAGATGAAGTAGACATTTTAGGATTTGTGAATTATTTACATTTGTCAGAGGCCTTCCTTTCCAAAGGATCACAAATATATTTCCTGTAGTTTTGTAAGGTGCTGAAAGTAAGATTTGTCTTTATTAGCATGTCAGGTAGAACTGTTCCTATGATCAATCAAGGCCTCTGAAATATTTATATAATATACTGAGGAATGACTTCACAATCTTGTCAAGTACAGTATTCACTGCAAAAAGGCCAGTGCTACTATACAGAGAGACAGCATTATTCCCCAGACTGTTCAGAAATAACCAAAACACTTCAAGCACACAGCTTGGCATGTGAAGGGAGAGCTAAGAGCAAGGCTGTGGCTTTTGCCACTGTAGGTGTGGCAAGGTGGGTGAGAACAAGCTCCTCACCACAGAGACACTGCATTCAGGGGAAGCTCGGTTTACACCAGGGAAAAGCACAGATTTTATAATACTGTTAAAAAAAAATCCCTATGATACATTTTTAAATAGTATTTCCTAGGTTAATCCACAGACCCCCCCATCTTATCCCTGATGCACAGATATGTAGCTCTACCATCCTCTGTCTCCTGAGTTTGGAGTCTAAAGAGAGGATCTAGGTGTGGGCAAGGGACACAAAATGAAAACTCCCTGCTGGTCCATTCTCTACAGGGGGTATTGAGCCAACAGGAGGAGTGGAAAACTATCTTAAGAACAGGCTTTTGGGGGGATGTCAATTCCATTTTTTTAGTCATGGGGTTTATTTCCTCTGAAATGAAGCTCTATTTTTAAGAGTTTGCCCTTTTATTTTTAATTAAAACGCTAAGTCAATAATTTACAGCCTTGCTGACAAAAAGGTCTCTTAAAAAACTTCTTAGTTTATCTTAATTACTTGATGAACAAAGCATTCTAGTTTATTTGGCTTTATTTATATGATTCCTCTCCTTCAGAAATAAAATGAAAAGAGGACAAAAATGTAGAGAATGGGATGAAATCAGGAGGAAAAACTAAATGAAACTGGAGACAGCTTGGTGCTTCCTGAGAGTCCTTTTTACATAGTCATTACACCTCCCATTTCCTCCCTTCCTCCTCTGGGCAAGAGGCAATACTCCATTTTACTAGCCCGCAATGAGAAGCAATACAATGTTTGCTATCTGGCCAGTCTGGAATTACTGTCAATTAAGCTGCTCTGTGCAAGAGACATTAAAGAGTATCTCTTGTTCCATACTGGGGTTTACATTTTGTCTACAGCTATGACGCTTTTTCAGTCTTTCTAACAAGGTCAGTACAATGTCTTTGGAGGGATTATATGCTTGCCTTTTTCTTAGTGCGACTTAAAGTATAATAGAGAGCTATGGAGTAAATATAATGCTGTAATTAACTGGAGTGGCTCTGCTGATGTTATTAACCATGAGCATGTAACTCAAGTGGCTTCTGAATAGCCACAAAGCCCCAGGAGTGAAATACAGCTCTGTATTCACTTCATAGCCATCTGTTATTATTAAAGTATGTTGGATTTTCCAGTTAATGCTGAAAGTTTTAAAGTAAGGCATCACTATGAGATGTTAGAAAATGCTTTTCTAGACGGCACGTGATTGGGGGAGCAGGCAAAAATTATAATATATTGGTACTAAACATTAGTTTTATTTTACTGTGTCGCAGCAAAGATATGCTTGTAATGCTGATTACCCTTTTTTCCCCCCCCAATGCAATGTTCTTTTTCATTCTAATTCTTCATTCTGAGCAGTTTCTGTACATCCAGCATAACTATAGCCTGCATTAGGGAGGAGTGGGAAACGTACAGTTCAAAGCCATTATGGCTCTCCCTGCTCTGTGGTACAGAGCCCAGCTTGTACGAGTTGTCGTAGCTTTATTAAGGTCAACTTTCCAGCAACCGCTAGAGTGTCTGATGCTCCTGTGGTTTTGATCTGAACACACTCATGATTTCCTTCTCATCCACCTTCCCTCGCATACTAAACATTTTTATTTCAAAAATTGTATGCTTAAAATTTCACCTTTCAATTCACATGCAAGCACTTAAAAGTTTTTATTTTTAAGGTGCTTATGCCATCTCTGGACCCTGGGAAAGCAAGACAAGAACCCTGGCTGGGAGAGCAAAGCTTTAGGAGGGATCAATACTTAAGCTTTTACCACAGAATTGGAATTTCCTGATTTTTTTTTGCTGTTTCCTTTATTACATGCAACATCACTCTAGTTCTCTTTTTAGAAATAGAAGATATTTCAGGACAAACTATTGAAAATATGAAATTGGTCACGACAGGGAGCTAATCACTCAAAGGTATCCAATAAACTGGGCAAGGTGGACCTCACCTTTTTCCTTCATAACAATGCTCTGGCCAAATGTCTCAAGTGCAGCCATGTATCCATGAGTCTCTGTCAAGCCACTGTAGTTGCGTGGAAAGAACTGGGGGCTGAGATGAAAACAGTCAGTAGAAGTGTGAATCCAGTTACTGATGGGTGGGGTGTGGAGATGGGATTGTGGAGCATTGTTTAAATTTAGGACACAATCAGATCTAGGACTGGAGTTTGAGACTAAAGTAACCAGAGCTTGTTTATTACAGGACTCTGCAATGCATATGGGGTTAGATGAAGGCTGCTGCTGCTGCTACTGCTGCTGTGGACAAAGAGCTTATGTTTGTTTGAGGCTATATTAAAACTAGTACTAGAACTGGAGTTAGTGTAAAGTTCTCACAGAGTAAGAACTGAAAAGATGGTTGTGTTGCTGAATGCCAGTGAGACCCACAGGGCCAGCAAACGCATATTATTGAAGGTGACTTATACAGATGGATATGGTTTGTTGAGACACAGTAATGTCTGAGGCAAAGGTGAGGCAATTAGATGAGCACGAACCGAATTTAATATGCCAGTGGATTTGATCGGACCAGTAGAGTTAGGATGAGAACTGCCCCAAGGAATGCAGACCCAGGAGCCAAGGGGGATGGTAGGACCATCGGGGCAGGGGCCTTGCCAGCCGGGTGCCACCATCCCACCCCAGTGGGACAAGCAGGGCACACCCAGGGATGGTAGCCAGCTTCAGCCAAGGGTCCAGATCAGACAAGTTGATGGCAGTGAGGCAGGGCTGAGGCCAAGCTGGGAAGTCAGATTGCTGGTCAGGGTTACACTCATGTCTGATGAGAGTAATCAGGGTCAGACACAGCCCAGTGGATGCTGGGCAGGTTCAAAGTCAGGCTGGAAAGTCCTTTTCTGGGTTGGGGTCTGAATCAACAGGGTCCATGGCCAGATATGGGCAAGGCTGTGGCTGAGCTGGAGACTGAAACTTCTATGACATTGTTTATTGGGTAGGGTCTGACGGCCGCCAGCTGAGCTGAAATGGGGCTCCTGGTGGGGAGATGCCCCTGGTGAGGCTGGGCAGGGCCATTAAAGCCTATTAGTGCCGGCCATTAAAGCCTATTAGTGCCCTCAGGGCCCTCACAGCAGATGATGATGAGTAGTTACAAGAGTCCTTGAGCTGCCTGTAAGGTTCAGAATTGGGATTGAGGCTCAAGACATAGATTGAGGAGATAGATAGCTTTAAACTGTGTCAGATAAACTCCACAGAATTAGGATGTGGGCTGACAGCAGCGGCATGGTTAGGTCTAAGAAGATTTTACTCAAGTATAGTTAAGACAAAGTTCCACTCAGGGAATAAGTGGTATAGTAAAAGGCATGGTTTAGTGCTGGATCAGTCAAGGCTAGGATGAGAGCTGTGGCTGCCTGAGTGAATGAGTTATGTTTAGTTTTAGGATGAGAATAGATTGTCTTGCAGTGTCTCTCTATAGGGCTAAGACACATTTTCTGCTAGCTGGGAATGAATGAAAATCCAGGTATTGGTTGAGCTTACTAAGAAGCTAAAATGGAAAGAAAAAAAAAAAGAAGAAAAAAAAGAAAAAAAAGGGGGGTGGGGTTTCTGGAGGTTTTTTTTCTGGGTGTGAACAGGAATAAGTTGCAGATTGGATGAAAGCAAGGATGGGGGCTTGGTTAAACTTATTGCTTCCGAAAAATAGTTGGTTTATTGTGTGTGTATCAGTGGTTAATTTAGTATAGACAAATACTGAATGTAGATCCCCCTTCCAAAGAGGTTTTGGTTGTAATTGACATCATTGAGTGTTAGATCTTACCAATATTATGTTTGAAGCTGAAACCAGAGCATCTGGGCTTTAGCAATTCCAGTGATCTGTTGACCCAGATGGAAAACTGGCCAGTCTTTCACAAGATTTTTCTTAGGTAACCACTTTGGGCACGCCATCATAGTAAAGCTACCTGGGTACAGCCTACTGACCTTATCCTTGAAAGTAATTCTGCTGGTAGCATTTTGAGCATCAGCAAGGACAAGCAGCAAAGCCTGCATTAATACTGTGGCAGTGGGTTAATTGAAAGTCAGAGGGCCCTATGTAGCCAGTGAAGAACCTTTGAGTCTGCTGTCACAACAGGAAAAATTGATGAAATTTTGCAAAGCCTTCCATTAAAAAAAGGCATGTCTTTAAACAAATAAAGTAATGTTCTCTCCAGTATGGAAGGAAGGAGTAGTTCCTCAGACTAATGTAGCCTTCCGATGGGAGCATCATGAAAATTCAGCTTGTTCATTTTTTACTGTAATAGATATTATAGAAACATTAAAGACAAGTGGATTATAGGCCTATGTTACAGGATTAATAGTGCAAAAAAGCATTATTATAAACCAGTTTTTAGTATGTTAATTCACGTTAGTAAAATAAAATCATCTTCCCTTCTTCCAGCACACGCTCACTTTTGGCAGCCTTTAAGCTGCCAAAGCACTCCTTTTCCTTTCAGTAGCATCCTGATGCTGCTGCTAGTGACGTCTGTAGAGAAAAGTACAAGACTTTTGCAGTCCTCTGTCTCCAACTTGAAATGTCTATTGTTGTCAAAAGAGAATATCTCTATGGTTATCACTGACACCTTGACAGCAAGAAGGAAAAAAAAAATATTGACGCACATGAATACAAATGCAAAATCAAACAACCCGAGAACAGATGTTTTTATTAACAGAAAGTAATTCCTTTGAAAAAGCATATACACATACTGAGCAAGGTATGGAGTTTGTGGAATAGTTTTGTAGTGATGGCCAAGACAGATGAGGATAAACGTTGCTTTCCTTTTGATTCTCCTGGACCTCTTTCTTGAGGTTCTGTTCCATATTCTAATTGGGGCAAGAATACCAAAATTGGTCAATTTGGATGTATAGCTGTTATTGAATGAAACTTTCATTTTTTGTAAATGGATTAAGCTTTACTTTAATACCTAGCATAATTCTCTTCAGCTTTCACCAAAGATACTGCTGAAGTATCTTTTTCCTTTCAGTGGAGCCTACCAGTTCTCATTTGACTGCCTTTCCCAGCTTAAATTTTAATTTGCAGATATTTTGGACATGCTTCCTTGACATTTAACCTTGCATTGTTTAATTTGGGCATGGAGGTCAGAGTCTGGTTTCATTAGGCACAATGTCTGAACATTAGACATTTGGGATAGCATTTTTTTTAAGTGTCATGTTATGGCTGTATGGTGAATCTCCAGTCCATTTTGCTGTATTCCTTAATTTAGCCAGAATGTATATCTACGCAATAGCATGTGCATAAGAAAGTATTTTGCAGTATGCCAGAATAAGGGCATGCAGTAATGGTATCACTATTGAAAATGGCAAGTTGGAAAAGCAGTATATTTACAATCCTGGTTTTTGACAGACCTTTATTGCAAAGAAATGAGTTATAGGAATCTGATCAAACCCCTCTTGAAATCAATGGGAATTTTCCCATAAACTTATTTCATTCTAGACCATTCATTAGCTTATGAATGAGCTTGCTGATGGAATGATGTAATGTTAATGATTCTGCCATTAACTGCAGAAGTAGCAGAGGTGAAGGGGGTGTTTTGAGAAGGTTATGCCATTAAGTTAGCACTATTGATTTTTACCAAGTAGCCTAACCATTGTGCTCTCCGCAGGTACAAAACCACTATGTTTGGTCTCTCTAAGCAATGTCTGACAGCAACTAAAGTTGCTGCATGCAAGCAATAAATACAGAACTAAAAAATAAACCATTGAGTGTAACTGGAAGAAATTAACTAGCCCAGTGTGGAGCAAAGCCCCATACCTGGTCTGATTCAAAGACCACTTCATGCACAAAGGATGGGCAACTTGAGGACTGTTCAAGTTTTATCACCTTCAAATCCCAGTGCATCACAGACAAACTTGACCTAAAAGTTTGTGCTGATCCATTATGGAAATCCAGAGTGCCCAGTTATTCACAGAATAGTTTGTTTGTGGTTCTTGGACTCTGCTTCTGCTTCTGCTGAGTGGCCTTCAAGGACAGAAGAACTGGGACAAAGATTAAATATTAGGCTGCAGTTGGAAGTGATGATTTAAGAAATCTTTTCTAAAAGGACATTGTGCTGCATGTGAAATGTGTCCGGTTTTCATCTTTGCCAGCTACCAGAATCAGGTACTTATTCACAAAGACTTCAGAAACACAAGGTCTATTCCACCCCAGTCCCTCTCCTTTAGTAAGCTTTTCATGTAGACATCCAACATTTCACCTAGGTACATGCCTGTAGCTGTCAGGCAGCATGAACTGAAATCCCAGGAAGCCACAAGGTTGGGTAGCTGGCAGCGCTGAGCAGATCGCCAGCCGTGACTTCTGTAGGGTTTATGCCCTCCCGAGTGGGGTGCAACTGTAGAAGAGTTGTCAAAAGCAAGAAGAGGGTTAATCTGGGATTATTCAGGAACAGAGGCAGATGGTAATCTAGGACTGGTCAAGAACATGAGTTTTTACATCAAGTTGGATAATTGAGAGAGAGAGAGAGAGAGAGAGGAAAAAAATCTCTTAAGTGGAGGGGGGTTTTTTTTCATTTTCAGGGGCACTTAGCTAGAGCTAGAGAAAAGCCAGTCTGATCAAACATGAATCCTACAGTGAGTCAAGAGCAGGTTAATTCAAACATGTAATTTATATTTCAGGACCTCAGTCTGAGTGATGTGAATGTTTAAATAAGCAAATATAACCTATTCAGCAAAGCCCCTTCTTTTTCTCCCAAATTGTAGCATTTCTTACATTTGATTTTTCAGGGTGAGTTCTACAGATTCCTGAATCAAGACACCAAAATATTCTGTGAAATTTACAAGTAATTAATAGATACTGTTTTCCAGTCAGACCCCTACAGAAACCACTAGTTTACTATTTGCTGTCCTCCATAAAGACCTTTGTGTTTAGGAAATGTTGATGGCTGTTTTTCTAACAGAACACAGGTAATTTAAAAAAAAAAATTAGTAATCATCAAATTAATTCTTTTTTTTGTTGTCATTTGCTGATGATTCCAAAAATCCAACAATATGCATATAAATGAAAGAGCCAGCTATGAAGGTACTTGCTTGCTTTCATTCTTACTTGGAAGAATGACTGCTATACTTACCTCTAATGCAGCATGGAAACCGCTCCTGTGAGAATACTTGGAGCAATCATTTTCATCCACCTATAAACTGGATTTCACTGGCAGCCTGTAACTACAGTGTAATGCTGTTGGGTTCATAGATACTAAGGATGTGGATATAGGTTTACAGTGCAGTAGCTGTAAACTGTAGTGCTTCAGTGTACGCTGTTCTCTTCTCTAGATACATATTTCTTTCCTACCTTGGGCAGGGTAATTTTATTCTCCCTGGATACTAAGAGCCATATTTTAGGTTAGACTATGTCTGTGAGGCAGGGATCAAGCACTTGCATTATTATATTTATATGCAGATTACTCCACCTTAACTCAGATAGAGTGAAATTAAATTAAAAGCTGCTTACCTATTAGCTTCTTCCTGACAGCAGATAGCAAGGAAGGACAGAAATGGCATTTTCTTTGAGTTCTATCTTGTTACTTGCCTGTCATGTGCAATAGGTCTGCTAAGGTTATTTTATGATTTGCTATTGTAGAGAAGCAGCAAACCATCAGCATAGGAGGAATAAGGAGGGAATTTTGATTCAGGCACTTAACTCTGAGTCAAATGTCTGCTGAAACAGCAGGTTTGCCTCAGGCCATAGGGAAGATTGCCAGACTCTGGTATACGCTAGAAAGAGCTATACATGTAATGACAACACCCTGGGCAGTGCTGGGTTGCACAGCACCTCTCCAGATTCTCTGGCAAGTATCTGTAGCCAGCACCGCATCCTCTGAGATAAGCTATCATCTGCCTGGCTTCTTGTCTGCTCCCAGGAGGTTGGGCATCTGCGGAGGAGGAGTGAGATGAACCTTCAGCTCCTCTGACCACCGAGACTGGGATGCCTAAGTATTCTCTAGGCAAGTGGAAAGCTATAAGGCTTTAGTTTCCTTTTTCACACCAAGCTGTCCCCAAAAGGTCTGGCAGATGGTAACCCCAAGATCTCAAGCACTAGTGAGAGAATTGGGAAGTTAAATATTTTTCCTTCTGGCTTCTCCAGGTGAATAGGGATTTGCACTCTTCATTACAAGATGCAAGGGCAGAGATAAGCAATGTATCCTGATGTATGGACTTAAAAAGCCAGTAAAAATAACTTGGTAGGTAACAATACAGAACAAGTCTGAAAACTATACTGCTTATGAGAGGCAAAAGAGAAAATAATTTTATATATATATATATATCTATATGAACATTCTGACAGACCAGGCAGAATTATCTTTAGGTGGAATGTTTTCAATTTTTGCATGACCCCTGAGAGTGTCTGTGTTACCAGGATCTTCATGAAAAAGTAAAACGCATTCACTTCCCATCCACATCTTTGCTCTTTATTCCAGAAGAAACTCTCTACAATTTAGATGTGAAAAATCCTAAGAGGTCACACAGAAGCTAAGAAATGTAAAAATGAAAATAGTCGCAGTGATGCAACCCTAAACCTCTACAAAATGTTAATATCATCCCAGGACAAAATTCAGTTGAGGCATTGTAATTGAAGGACTCCCATTTCTATGGTGACAAACCACAGTGATTCAAAAGCATCTTTTTATTATTATTATTATGTTACTATAAACCATTTTAGATGCATTAAAGACTTCTCTCAGTCATGCCCACTTACTTCAGTATTTAGCTGCTTGGACTGAAAAATGTGAAAACCCTAACCACATGGTAGATTTGGTTCATTTGTCGTTTTCCTCATCTTCTCATAGAACACATGATTTCAGGTGAGTTTAGCAAAACTTACCGAGAGCATTTCTATTCACACTTGATAAGCATTTTTATTTCAATCCACTGTTTGCCTAATTTCGCTGCTCTACACTGTACCATGGCAGAGCTGCTGTTGTAGATAAGTGAGTGCTTGGCATAAACATGCACAGTAATGTGAACAGTAACCACAGGTACCAAAGCCTTCTACTACCATTCTTCCAAGAGTCAAATGTCGATGGTTACCTTTCGGGTACACACAGCCCCTGTCTCTCCTGACAGCATCTCTTCAGCCAGCAAGTCACTGCCTGATGACTTATGAGTAGTTCAGACTACATGAACCTGACTAAATGCATGCTGGTCGCAAGTGGTGTCAGATGCTACCCTTAAACAAGTACATATTATTAATGAAGCTGCGTGGTACTGCCTTGTGCAATATATACCATTAAGGAGACATACAGGAAGAGTAAGGCAAGGAGGAAGCAGGCTCGTGGTTCATATTATTTTATTCAGGGGCAAAATTTTCATGCCATACCTCCCCAAGGAATCTTTGCAATATGGTTCAGATTATATTGCAGCATTTGGCTTGAAGTGTCCCAAACCACGCTGTTGCTGTGTGAATATGTTTTGTCTGATGCGATAGAAGAGTTGTGGGAAGAAAACCGTGCCAAACACCAAATCTTTTCCAGGCATTTCTCTGCACAGCATGGTGTCAGGCACAACAACAAAAAAACAAATCTCAGTTTTGCAACAGTAATGGTTTAAAAGGGCCAGTCTCTGTGAGTATTTGCAATTAAGGTTGAGTAACATATTTTCTTCTCCTACAAGATCACAAACCCTTGGCTTGAACCATGCCTTTGTATAGTGCCATCCTTTTCTTCAGCCACAATGGCTTATCATTTTTTCTCTTTTTAATCTCTCCCATCCAGTGCAAAGTCACCTGGCTGGGATTCGTTACAGCAATTCCAAACCAGATGAGGCTGTAATACAAATAAAAGTGCATTCTGTGTATCCTAATTGTCAGCCTGAATACCTGTATTAACCAGTAGTAGAGAGGTGGGATTCATAACACATTTGCCAGGGGACCTGTTTCCCTGATAAAGCTAGTTTTAATATCTTTTAACTTTTTGTATGTGGACTGGCAAGGAGCTGGCATTTTGCAGCTTGTTAATGCAGTTTGGCACTAAGGAAATGTTTCTATTTGACATTTCTAAAATCTGCATTTAACCAGTACAGTAATTAATTAATGTTCATTGTATTTGTGTTTCTGTGGAGTTATTTGAACTGATATTATGCTGATTGGTTGGTGTGTTTGTACATACCATTTTAAAGGTTGCCAGGGAAACCTAGAGCACTCTTTTTTGAAGAAAATAATTCAAATTAATTGTACCACTCATAATTTTTAAATAGTTTTGCAAGTGATCAGTTACATAATGATGCTAAGAGAATATAGCCTTTAATATTTATTATTATGTTCTTAACATTTACTTTAGGTAAAAAAACAGAACAAGTCTCCTCCTACATGACACACTTGGAGGACCACAGCTGTAGTAGTTTAAATATGTTAATCATATGAGCATCTGTTTTATGGAGTTTTTTTTCTAATGTCACAACACTGAGTACAATGCTTCCGTGGATGATCTTATTACTGATTCATAAACCTGACCTTTATAAATTAAAAGCAAAAAAGAAAAGCGCTCCATTTTAGGGCAGTATCTGGGACATATTTCAGAAAAGTGGTTAGGCCTTTGCCTCAGACCCGGACGATGCTTCTATGCCTGCGTCAGACCTATGATCCTGAAACCCCTGTGACAGCTGAAAGGTCAAATGACTGTCCCCTGCCTTCCCTTGAGCTCTGCCTGCCTGTGTGCACGTGGCGGGCTGCCCTGGCCAGCA
This sequence comes from Haliaeetus leucocephalus, assembly GCF_000737465.1. Classification (NCBI taxonomy): domain Eukaryota; kingdom Metazoa; phylum Chordata; class Aves; order Accipitriformes; family Accipitridae; genus Haliaeetus; species Haliaeetus leucocephalus. Next base: position 102,912 of record NW_010972981.1, on the reverse strand, counting down.
GCAAAGCCCTGCGGAGCTGCTCGCTCCCTCCACCCTGTGGGATGGGGCAGAGGCAGAAGAGCAAAAGAGAGAAAAACTTGTGGGTTGAGGTAAAGGCAGTTTAGTAAGCGAAGGAAAGGGAAAGAATTAAAATGAAACAAAACAAGTGGTGTGAAGGCAATCCCTAAGTTGTGACTGCCTCCAAACCCCCCCCCCCTTGGTTTTTATTGCTGAGCACAATGTCCTATGGTCTGGGATATCCCTTGGGTCAGCTGGGGTCAGCTCTTTCAGCTGTGTCACCTCCCAACCTCTTGCCCACCCCAGCCTGCTCCCTGGGAGGCAGAACAGGAGAAGGAGAAGGCCTTGATGCTGTGCAAGCACTGCTCAGCAACAACCAAAACACGGTGTGTTGTCAACGCTGTTCTGCTCACAAATCCAAAGCACAGCACCACACGGGCTGCTCTGAAGAAAATTAACTCCATCCCAGCCAGAGCCAGTACAAAACACTGCAAATTATCTCACATAACATAGAAAGGCAACTCTTTGCCTGTCCAAAACTACCTCAAAAGGGCTTAAAAACTGAGCTTGTACCACAGGCAAGTCAGGGTATGGAGGCTCTGTCTCAGCCTGTTAAAGCCCTGAACAGCCTTGCTCAGATGTGTACTCTCCATGCGGACCTCCCATCCACTGGCAGGATCAGTCCCAAAGTCACCTCTCATTGCTGCCCCATAGGAGGGATGGGGGAGAGTAGTGACACTCTCCCACTGCCCTTCTGTACGAGTTACAGCATGCAGACAAAGGAAGGATTCGGCTCATGTCCTTGGGGGATCCAAGCCCCCTTGTTGGAACACACCCACAGAGTGAGGACTGCAAAGTATTTTGGTGAGAAGCACTCATCGCCTGCCCGACCGCCATGCAGAAAAACCACCCCTCCTGCATCACACGTAGCAGAGCAGGCTGTAAGTGAAGAGCCAAGAGGTGCATGTGCTCAGCAGGGGTGCAGGAGCCCACGCCAGGCTCCTGTACCTGTGTTTTCTTTTCAGTGGAGAGCAAATATAAGCAGAACACAGTAGTGATCGAGGTACTAAGCTACATGCCTCCTCTGATCACTAGACTATTTCATACAAAATATGTATTTTTTTCTCTTTTCCTCGGAAGAAAGCATCTCCATATGCTCCCAGCTGCATACTGCAAGGACAGGAATGCACCTCCTCTGCAGCCTGAGCAACGCTCAGGCTGTGATTCCAGGCGGCTGCTCTTCGCTAGCTCATGGCAGCTTCCTGTTCAGCAAGCTTGAGATTTTGGACCCTTCTTTGAGGTGTGTAACTCTACAGGCACTAGCCAAAGAAGTTCAGTCCAAGATCCACAAAAGACCTAGATCCCTCCCGAGCAGCACCTGGAGGCCAGGCAGGGTATACCCAGGCACCCAAAATGGCAAGGCACACCTGTGTTCAGGCAACTTCGAAATCTGAGCTTATCTTCAATAGTGAGACAGCCCAATCCAGCCAGGTTCATGATCTCTCTTACTTGCCTGTATCACTTCCAAAAGTGAACTCTCTGCTATGTGCTCCCTTAGGGTCTTCTGGCAATGTTATCTGTTGTTAGATTTAAACTGTTTTAAAAATACTTCTGCCTACTGACTTCAGTTTTGCTTAATCAGAGCCACAGCAGATGTGGCTAAGCCTCCTCCCAACCCAAACCCCACTATTAAGTAACAGCATCTACAGAGACAGATGTTACCAGAAAACAAAATGAACGGTACAATGCACTTTCAAACCACTGTGTAACAGAATTACCCTGTGATTGCGAAGTCCCCCAAAATCCAATCACACTGCCACATGCAGTGCACATAACACCTTAGTCACCATTTCAGGAAGCAAGCTGGTTTCTGAATGTTAGCATCCCTTAATAATCACCCTGGTAACCATTTATTCAGAAAATAGGTTTAAGCCATGTATCGCAATAATCAGTGATAAATAGTAGGATCCTTTTGTCATATTAAGTAGACCATAAATGTAATACTGACCTCTTTCAATAGTACTAATGATATAAAGATGTTTTTCTCTCTCCACGGGCCTAACATGTGCCTGGATTTTCAAACTAGGGACTGACCCCCTTCAGATGTCTACAGTCAGCACAGAGTTGCATGCTCCATGTTTTATTCCTTTCCTTCTAGTAAAACTTTTTTTTACCTTCAGCTTGTCGTCTTACCCCTCACTTGTTAGTTGCATCCACCTGTTTTCTCTTGGTTTATGCATCCTTTGGACTGGGATTGACATTACGATTGTGAATCATCTGGCACGAGGAGGATCTCTTCTATGATAGGAGCTCTCCAATATTCCGCAAAACCAAATAAATATGCAAATAACTGCAAAAATAAGTAACTACAAGACGAGATAACCACAATAACGTGTAACCAATAAGGAATTGCTTCTGAATATTTTGGGCCAAGTTATGCCATTTACAGTCTCTCATGAAGAAGGATTTGACACAAATATGGCAGGGCCTTTGGAATGCAGTAATTGACTGAACAAAATGTTAGGCAATATTTAACTGTTTACTCATGTAAAGTATTGCAGTCAAAGGAAAGCTATTTAATATGATACCTACTTTTGTTGTTGTTGTTTCACTGTTGAAACAGAAGAGAGAGAATAAAGATAAGACAAAATGGACTTTTCTTTCTTTTAACCATCTGTACTTCTGTTATTGACTTAGCCACCTTTTATTCCTGGCAAGTAAAATTTACCCTAGTAATAATCCCCTTAAATGCAGTGAAGTAAATAAACTTTCAAATGGAGTAAGTGTCTTACAATTTATCTAGTAAGTCTTGGAAATTTTAAGATTTTTGAAACAGAAACTTTTATACATCCAATTCATCATAAATTAATCATAATTTATTGCAACAGAACCCATCAAGATGAATTCAGTTGACACTAATGTAAATGTCATCCTTATTTCTGTAGGTGCTCCATTACAATTTGTCTTCAGTTAAATATTTGTCAACCATCACTTAAAATGAAGCCTACCTTTGATTTTTCTCCCCGGTATATCTTCTGGCCATACATAATGTAACTTGAATCTTGAGCTGAATGAGTATTGCTGCTCTGCCTGTGCCACTAAACTGCACTATCACAGACATACAATTTCGGGTTTTGTATCTGGTCAGTCTGGAATGAGTATCATAAATGGAAAAACTTATAGAACATAGACAGTTAAATGAAATTCCACATTCCCCTTAAGTTAAAAGTGGTGAAAGTCTCTTAAATTGCATAGAAAAAAGTCCCACCTTTTTGCAGAAGGAGGGAATGATGTTGCTGTAGCATTGACCAGAGAATGAAGAAAATCCTGTGAAGGAAAAATTATTTGGCCCTATAATTAGACATGGGGATTTTAAAAATGGCATATCTGTGCTTTAAAGCAAAAATGGTGAAAAAGACTTTTTGTAATCTTTCTAGGCAAGGTGGGGATTTTATTAACATAGATCACCTAAAAGGTGCCGAATGTCCTCACAGTCTGAACCCATGATTAAGTTTCTGACAAATCCTGTATTTCTGAGCCATTTATGCTACTAGTTACCAGTAATATATATGTAGTTCTGAAGGACTCATGGAGGTAGCCAGCAAAAGAGGTATTCAGCCTCAGTGCTGCATCTCACACACAGACAAAACCCAAACTAAACAGACTAAAATCGTTCCCTGCTGCAGGCAAGGGATAACTTGGAGAAGGTCACTTTTCAGGCCCATGTTGGGAAATTCACCACCAGAAGGGTCAGGGAGGAATGCAGTAAATTCAAACACACAAAAATTACATTCACTGTATGTATAATATTCATATGCAATAGACTTTTGCTTTTGTAATACACACTGCCATAGGGGGAGTTGGAGGAAGAGTTTTGCAAAGAATGAAATTGTTATTTTAAAGGACAAAAAAATTATACATGAATGATGGAGAGCATAGAGATGACAGAAATCAGTTACCTGTTTGTATTCCTGATGCTCCAGAGAAATAACTTGGCAGTATAGATTTAACCATTTAACCAAAATTCTCTATAGTTATAGCAACTGTTCAATCATACCTCTTGCACTAACTCCACAGCTGAAAATAAAATCATATCTTCTCATTCTTCTAAAATTTGCACTTTGCATTTCTGCCCTTTAGTATTTCCACACTGAGTTAGAGAAATTAATTATCAATATGCACATTCAATTTTAATTTTTTTTTAATAGGATTTGGAGGCATGTTTACAAAGAAAAATTGTAACTTGATTTGGCAACACTGATTATAGGAACTGTGAATTTAAAGGAATTTGGGAAGGACTAGGTCCAAGTCACATTTGTTCAAGACCATATTTACAATCTGTAGGAATTATTTGTGAGATAATCCTAACTCTTTTGCTGCAAACACTGAAGTCTCTGGTAGGCAAAGGGTAAAAGTTGAAATCATCTCAGTGTTTGTTTCAAGGATTTACAGATCACTATTATTTCACATGAGTAAAATAAGGAGTTCTCTTTCTAAGTGGGGCTCAAGAGCAACCAGAATTAGAGAGCCCAAGAGGTCTGATCTCTGTTGCTTTGACAGCTACCTCACTGGTGTTTAGCAAGTATTTTACTAGCAGTAGAGATCTTGGACAGGTGCCCCTGGGTTTTAATTCCTATTCAGTTGTACAAGAATTTAATAAGTACCCTACTCCAAAGAAACCAAAACACTGGATGCAGGAATTCAGTTTCCAGCTTTTCCTTCTCTCAGCAGGAAACCGTTGTTCTTTTTTCCAAATAGTTGAAAACAAGAAAATCAGCAAAATAGTCAGAGAATGGAAATGTTTGAGGTAGAGAAGAAGGGAATTATTTACATATATGTATTTCCCAGATTTGAAAATTTGTTTTTCAGCTCTGCTTGCACTCACATTTCTTCCCTACTTACTGCTGCTTGCTAATGGTAAACTTTGTTCAATTCTGTCAGAGCTAACAGGAAAACAATAGTACATCGCCCAGCAGATTCAGACAGCAGGAAGACAACTTTGCCAAAAAATAAGTAAGTAAATAAATTACTTTTTAAAGCATTGATAAGTAACATCAATAAAATGTTTATTATTGATGTGTCCATGCTCTAAAGAGCAGACAGCGAAAGACCAGATGACTCTAGTGTGGTTTACAGCCTGCTCACTGAACAGGAAACCACTCAGCTTCACTCTTTGTTCAAAGGCTGCTGCTAACCTAAATTATTTTGCAATCTGAAGAGTGGGGCAGTTAAAACTCAAAGATTTTGTTGGTATTGCACAAACTTCAGACAAATCCAAGGGTGGATGCTTAGATACTAGATACAATAAGTGTGCATTACTGCAGTCCTAATGTGATCCCTGGCTACATCTTCATTGCAAAATATTTCTTGTTGTTGTTTCTGAATATTATGTACTACTACTGCAATGATCCATAAATGTTGCTGGACGGCCTGATACAGAGCTCAGGTCCAGTGGGTAAAGAGGGTGATAGTGAGAGAACCATCATCCAGGACACCAGAGTAAGGTCAAGATCCATTTATGTGTTTCTTCCACACTCAATATATCTCAGATATTTCCTATGGCAGAGTAGTAGCAGGATGGAAGAATACCATATCAGGACCAGGAGAAATTGTTACACTTATTCTGCTGGCTGGCAGAATGGGAAGGGAGCCGTGTGCAGTGGCACAGCTGCATGCTAAAAGAGACGTTATCCTATCTCCCTAAGCAAATTCATCCCTCCAACAATATACTGAATATGCTAAAGCATCAATAAGGCTGTTACAATATTTATGTCTAAAATGAATGTTTGCAAAAAGAGTAGGGCTTTCTGTAACTGCACCAAACTTGGAGCTGTAAGTGAACAAAAATGGAAGGTTTGACCCAAGATTGTTGAATTTCCAAATCTGCCAAATCATTTTTCAAATTTAATTGTTATCCTTGCAGCTTTCAGTCATTCAGTTAAGTTAGACTCTTTGAGAAGTTTCATAGAATAACAGCAATTTCTAATATTTAAGTGGATTTTTTTCTTTTTTTTTTTTTATGTCTTTAGATCTTGCCCAAACATATGTGTAGCAATGAATCTGGATGTACCTCCAAAAGGTAAAATTCTTTCAGTACTGAAAAAGGAAGTACCGTAGCATGTTTTTTACCATACTTACTACTCAGAGACAGTGATAGTTTGTAACATGCAAGGTGTGACAGATAAGAACATTGTAAGATCATAAAAGTTAAAATGAATTGCAAGAAAAGAGGAAAAGAAATGGATACCCACCAAGTGGAAATTGGATACGCACTAATGAAGAAAGCAAAAAGGTGTTTACTTCCAGACTGCCCCCAAAAATGTTGGCTTCACATTATACACTGCAAAAAGCCATCAAATAAGTCATCCTCTTGCTGAAGACTGAAAACATTATGTTGGCTGATGACTTCTGGAAAGCAACTGAGGGAACTTTCCTTTTTCCTCTGCCGCCACTTGTGAAGGACTCCCCTCTTCTTGCTGTTTGCTGTTCCAAAACAATGGGACAATGAGACAGGATCTCTAAATCTGATTCCATGACAGATTATGGGCAGTAGTAAGCATGTGTTTAAATCACATTGATTTCAAAAGTAAAACCCTGCTCCTACTTAAATCAGTGGAAAATGATACCGTATTTCACAACGGTAGCTGAGCTAAGAGATATTTAATGCAAAGCATATAAAATTATCTAACTAAATAGGAGCACAACTAGCCAGACAAATTTATTTGGTATACCATATGTTTATTGTGTTATGTGAAGTTTGCTTAAATACATTCAATATCCATATAATACAGAAGATTTAGATTTAGGGCTGGAAAAAGCTGTTCTGGAAAAATAAAACCCAGCAGTCTATCATCTTATTGCAAGTCTTTTATTGTCTGTGGATAGCTGGCCGTATCACAGAAGCTCACCATAACTGGCAATTATTCACATGCCCTTTTCACAGTCTCTGAAGCAAAGCCTGCCTAGCCTTTTGCTTGGTCCTGGAATTAAACCTATGCAATTCAGGAAGTTTCTACTTGTCTTACCTAACCCCTCTCTAAGCTAGAGGAAGATGCCCATATACTTAACAGGACAAGGTTTTACACGATACTTTTGGACCAAACAGAAAAAGTGACTCTGAAAACTTCTATGGAGGTGCTTCCTTGCAGCATTGCCAGGCTTATTTTTTTTCTACTGAAGTGGTTAGGAGACACCCTGTCAGGATCACAAGGTTTATTAAAACACAACCCACAATACTTGATTGCTTTCTGTTACTGGCTGAAACATGAAAAACAGTGACTAAAAAAACACTGTGCATTCATAGATTCACAGAAGTCAATGGGAAGAGATTTACTTTCTGCTTTCTCATTTAAAGAAGGGCTATGTTTCTGACGTTGAGTATTCATGTACAAATTGCTAACCTGTCACCTTTTGAACAGACTTTTTTTTAGGTCACTATGAAAAGCAGGCAAGGCTGCCACAAAATGCACACCATTTTATTCCCTTGCAAATTAAAGAGAAATTAATTTCTTCCCTTTTGTCCTTTGACATCAGGCATTCTCTCTCAGCTGGCAGAAACACACCCATGCATATGCCAAAGAAATACAACACTTTGCTATTGTTATAACTGATATACTCCATTTATTAATTTCACAGAGGATGTAGCAAAGCAACAAAAAAATTTCAGACTGAATAAAATATGACCAGTCCCTATAGCTTGAGGAGACTGACTCCTGCCAGCTCTGAGTCTTTAGCTTGCAGTGAAGAAATACTGATGCCAGAAGGTCCAGCTGATTGCAACTACCTAGCACAAAGATTCTACCCTCTTTCATCCCTGTACAACAGTCAGCGCACCAGAAGGCAGAAAACTGGATGTTCCAGGGTGATATATATAGTAAAGAGCAGAAATAGTCTCCCCCAAATTGGTGAGCCTCTTCGATGGTCTTCCACTACCCAGATGGCACACAGCACTTCTCATTCTGAAGGCCCAATAAGTACAGCATAGCTGACAAGAGTGAAATATTCATCTTCACTACCAAAATGTCATCTTTAAATAACAGGAGGAGCGGTTTCTCGCTGATTTGCACTCCTCAGCTAGCACAGAGCAAATATTTGGGCATTCACCTTATGTAAAGGGAATGCCCGCAGGAGAGCAGCAACGCTGCCTCTCCTTTCACTCGTGCTGTGCAAAGGAGGCATTAGAAGAAAAGGAGAGGGAGGGCTGGACTTCCTCCAAACTCTGGTGATTCCTGTGTAACAGAATAGATTATAAACTAACCTGGACTTCAAATTGTAAACTGATGTTGGATAGCAATAAATCACCCCAAAGTCTTCTGTCACAGTCCTCTTTTAGCATTAAGCCATGAAATGTATGGCTAATAGCTTCGATGCTTACCACTGTTATTCATTTCTTATTGTTGAGGATAGAATAACCATTTTTTATTAACAGAAGTAAAAAGGCTACAGTTTAAGACACTGACTGCCTTTTTTCATTATTATATTGGTACCACCTAGTTATCCTCGTCTGCATCGGTTTTCCTTGGTAATGTCATTGATTTAACTGGGCTTACTTCTGATTCGCACCAGCAGAACTAAACAGAAAATCAGACAACCAGTTTGCATGAACAGCTCCCCCCCGCCCCCCACGAATGACCCTCTGAGCAGAGATAAAAGTACTACATATATTGAATAAATGAACATTCAATGCCATCTGCTGGGGTATACAAAACTCTGCAATACCAGGCTCATGCAATATTCAGACCTTAAAAGAACAATAGTGACAAATGTAAAGAGGCTGTTTAGGTAGAGACTGGCTCCTTTCAAAACACAGCTGGAAGGGAGGGTTGTGGGATGCTGCCCATCCTTTACCCACTTCAACACAGGGTGCAACACCCAGGCAAGAAGTGGGTCTGGTTTTAACTCTCTCCTTGGCATAAAAGGGTTTCAGTCTACAATTCGCCCTTCCTCCTAAGCATTAGAGCATGCTATAATTATATATTATAGGTTAGGCTTAATAGAAGGACTTTCATGCTCTGCTTTTGAAATCAGGCTATTATGTAGCCACAGATGCAAGATTGGTGAGGCTACAAGCAGCCTAAGCAAGGATTGCTTCAACAGTCCAGAACAAGAGCATGTACCAGGCAAGGACGTACCATGGCTGTTTTGCATTAAACAGTCACTGGATTAAATGTGTAAATCAGGTTAAGGGCAGAACTTGGGAGTCTCTTCTCAAGTAAACTCACTCTCCTGTTCTCCTGTTCACCAGCTCTTTGGCCCTGTAACTCATGCTCTCCTGGCTATACCATGAGACAACTTCCATGGGCAGACAGCCACTACCTACAATAGTTTATAGCCTGGTAGCTGGAGTGTTCTCGGTTTTGGGAGCTGTGAATTTGGAGCTTCTCGAGCTGAAACCAGGACTCTAATTTCCTGGGCAAGTGCTGTGCAACTACACAACAGACATCAGCACAACTTATGTCCCAGTTCAGTCTTGAAAGCAGGAGATCAGATTTTCTTCTGCCACTAAAGGAACAAGGTATGTTTCTATTCAGAAGAGGAATTTCCAGACCAGGATCCCCAGCTCACCAGGGTGAGCCCTTACAGTTCTGCACCAAGCAGCAAAACTCAGAAGAGAGAGGAGTTCAAGCACATCCTTCTCTGGGTATTTTCTGTGGGAGGGCTTAGACATGCTAGTGGTTGTGAATCCCATTTCCACCCAGCTACTTCCTCATGCACTGTATAGGTCAGCAAACTCATGGGTGGATTTGCTTCATCTCCTTTGCTTTAGTATCTGTAAAATACTGTGCAGTTGGCAGATTTTTGTTTCTTTATATAAGTTATTAGTTATTATATCATTTTCTACAGAATGACACCTGCTGACATTTTTTCTCCATTTCACACAGAAAACAGAAGAACTATTCCTGCTAATGCCTATCATTTTGTAAGTATCATACTGATCCTCCTAAAATTTTACTTTTCTTTCACTTCCTGATGTGTGTTAATATCATCTTGGCTATAATGCTGGTAACAGAAAATGTAATCCTCACTGCTTGTTAATGCAAAATAAAGCACGAGAATTCTGAAGTATATATGAAAACTTTGTTTTAGTAGGAGCTTGATTAGAGAAGTGACTCACTCACTAGTCAATTCCCTATTTATGGTCTGAATCTAAAATGCACCTTTATCATAAAATCATGTGAAAATAACAGAAGTCAAGCTGAACAAGTATGTAAGTCATAAACCTCAAGGTTTAATATGTAACCAATGCAAATGAAAGCTGAAAAGCTAACAGTACACATTTCAATGTCTTCCCATTTGTATCTGAAAGCTGTTTTGAGTTTCAGCTCAGCCGTATAAGAAAAGACTGCAAATACCTTACAAGTCAGAGAAAGATGAAAAGAAAGCAGAGGTCTATTGCTTAATAAGCAAGTTGAACAAGTAAAGGGTGACTAAAGAAGGTTGATGCAATCGATACTTTGGCTGCTTCAGTTTTCATAGAAAGGTTAATTACAATCAGACACTATATGGGATTAATACCAACTAGAAGGCAGTAATAGCACAGAGCGGAACAGCGAAAGAACATCCAGGATAATATTTACTTATGCTAAAGCACTTAAGGAAGTAGTTGAAGTAATTTCTGAGACATTAATTGATTATCTTTGGGAACTTTCCAAGGAGTCCTGAGTTCCTAAAGCAATGGAAAAGAACAGTGGTAACCTCAATTTCTTACAAGAAAGCAAGCAAATTCTGAGGGTTCATTGGATACCTGGAGAGACTATTAAACAAAGTCAGTCTGAAAGCATCTTTTGGAAATAGTAAGTCTGATTATGTAAAAAATTGCTAATGTGAATATGAAGAACATCTCCTCAACTTCTCAGACCAAAGTAATTTCCTTCTCGGCAGAAATACAACCATAATGGGGAGAAAGATGTGATGTATCTTGATTTTTGTTAGGTCTTGGCATTTCCTAGAAGACAGTCTCACAAGTAGAAACCTGGAAACCTGGTCTAGATGAAAATGTGTGAAGTGTTTGCACAATTGACAGAAAAAATATCCACTCTCAGCCTAGTTGATAGTAGTCTGCTACTGAACTGGAAAGAATTATGCAGCACAAGAGCCTGCAAACCCAGTTATCCTGCAGGGGTCTGTCTGGTGTGGTGGTATTTTTTAAGTACTGCTATAAAAAGACAAACCTCACCCTGAAATGTACTGTCAAGAACACTTCTTGGAGGTCTGCTTGATGTTGTAATCAAGGTGTGTACAACCCGGAGAGAGTTCACAGGAGAGTAATTCTGGGGATATGAGGTTCAAAATCTTTCAAGTTGGTTGAGAACTTGGGAAAGCTTTAAAGAATTGTACTTACTTAGGAGACTAAAAGGGAATATAATTATAGGCATTAAACATAATAAAGGGTGAAATAAAGTGGCTAGTAATCAATTTTTTTAGTGTCCTTGGAGGGTAAAACAAATTGGTTTAATTTGTAGCACTCAAGAGAAAAAGCGTGAACTGAAAGGACAGTTAACTAGTGGAAGAAGACACCTCAGGAAGCTATCGATTCCCCATTACTAGTGAGTTCAAGAAGAGATTAAAACAAACATTGGAGAAGATCCAAGTGCATGGGTGCACCTGTACTGTCTCTGGTAGCAAAATATGACTTACAAAGACACTGGGTACCCTCAGCTGAGTTCACTCAGCAGTAATCTCAGCTCTGTGCTGTTGGTGCGTGTCTCCTCCTGAAAGAAGCCAGCAGTTGGGTTCCAGCGTGTAAACAGTCAGTATAAGGGTGGAGCAGGACCCCAGAGAATAAAATCTTGAACAAACCTAGTACAAATGTATAGACACATCCTGAGTCACTCGCAGCACCACATTTCTGTGGACTCCACTTTTCAATACATACTTGCAATCGCATTCACTTGGACTGCACATCTGCTAGCACAAATTCCCCCAAACATTGCATGTTTATATTTTAATGTGTGACATTTGTGATGAGCTAGTTAATATATTCTTGCAAGTAACATATGTAAACAGTCAGTACAATACAAATAACACATGGATAATATTATAATGAAAGGCACAGTTTCAAATGTCTGCAATGATCATAAAATTAAACACTCTCATTATATTTTCAAGAGTGGTGACAGGCCAAATTCAGAGAGAGAACTAAACTGCCTCCTGAATGGATATTTTATGAATCCAAATCAAAAATTTAAATCCCTAAAACCCTTGCTCAGCTACTTTCCAACCCTTCCATTTCCATCAGAAAATTTCCTGTGCACCAAAATGTCTGGTTCTGCTCATCAAATATTTCCAAATCTGAAATTAATCCTGAACTTAAATTTATTTGTATTATCTTCGTATCTCTTCTTCTATCCAGAACAAAGATTTGACAATGAAGGGCAAGAGTGACTTACAATCATCCTCCAAGGTATCTGAGGAGGAAGAAGGTGATTATGAGACTGTAAGTTCTTCCACTCTGGAGGCCATCCATGCTTTGAGAATCCTTCCTGCCAAACCTCTACAAGAATCCGAATATGCAGGTAACTTTTGCTGTCTGCAGAAAGTGAGCCAAACCTAGAAGTAAATAGGAACAGTACAGACTTGGGGTTTTCAGTCCAGATATTTTTTAAAATTAAATGGCTCAACTGCAGAATAAAACACTGGTGGGCAGGAACAAGAGAAGAGCTTTGTCTGCATCTTCATATTCAACAGTTACCCTTATTTCCATTAAATTATGTTAAATAAATAATTACATGCTGCTTTTGTAATTTTAACATTACCTTCATGGGAGAAATTCTATGATCCCATGCCACCTGGAACGTGCAAAAAACTGACTGGTCAAACCCACAACCATTTCAGAAAAGCCCACTGCTATTTAAGCCTAGAAACATTTAAGATGGAAAACATATTAAAGAACACAGGAAACTTTCCTCCAGACGATAATTTGCAGATGAAGAAATGTAGTCTTCTTTTTTAAGGTGTTCTCTGCGACTTCCAATAGCAGTAATAAGCGATTACTTTGAGTGTATTTCTCAGGCATTCTTAACCGTGCAAGATAGCTGCATTAATCAAGCTTTGGTTTACTAAAGCCATTCTAAGTCACATTTAATACCCAAACATACATAGCCAATTAATATCCTGTTTACGGAAGTGAAATGTCATCCCAGCTATCCATTGCTGGAAGCCATTATAAACACTCTGTGGAGGTTTTAAATCATTAAAAATCTGGGGGGGGGGGGAATCCTAGATGTGGAAGAATGGAAACCAGAAACCAAAAATATCTGAAAATACAGGATCAATATATGTATGAAATCTTGCTCCAGTTCACATCAAAGTCAGCAAAGATTTTTCTACTGATTTTTGTGGGAGTTAGTTTGATGTCTAAACAAATAGATGGCTTTGAATGTGAGTAAATTTATCAGTGTGCGAGCAGATCACAATCAGTCTGAACATCCAGATAGTCTACATTATGTTCCAAAGACTCATTTGTGCATTTTATTTGCAAATCTGAAGTAAATTCCAAGTGCTGTTTTTATCTTGGTTAGCAATAAAGACTTTCAGTCAGCATTCAGCATCCTTTGTTTATGTAAGACTGTCCTGAAATACCAAAACCACACCATTTTTGTTTTCTGATTTCAGAGAAAACACATTAAACAAAAAGCTGCTTTTTGCCTGTGTTTTATGCCCAGTAACTATAATGTGGCAGGATACAAGGTGAGGAAAAGTCTGAAAACATGTTTCAGAAAGGCAAAACTCAATGCTAACATCCCATTTTGCCATCTTTCCTAGACAAATAACAATGCCCTTGAGATATAAAATTAATGACTCGAAAACACATGCTAGCGTACAACCTCTGCATTTCTTTTAGAGGGCCATTGGTGCAGTATTTATTAAAATCTAAAGTAAAAATTAAAAAGCTCTCTAGAGAGTAAACTCCCCCACACCCCTCACAAAACCAGAACAACACAACGGTGTTGCCAAGAGCAAAGGTTCAAATGAAAAACAGATTCACTAATCTATTCAGTTTAGGTCAAATGTCTGCCTTAACTGTGTAACAGCTTATGAAGGCTTTTTTTTTTTTTTTCCACAGTGAGGAGGTTAACTGTAAAACTATTACAAGAGTCATGCTTATGTCCTCAACACAGCTACTAAAATGATGGTTAGGTTCTGAAAAAGAAAAAATTAAAATGCTATAAAAATGGCAAGATCTGACCTGACAAACATATTTTGAACATTAAAACCTCTTCTTCTTAAGACATAGTATTACTGAATTACTCAGGCTTGCTTTTTCTTCCTCTTTTACAGATAAACGTTGCTTAAGGCCTTCAAGTACCACTTCCCCAATGAAGAGCCAGCACACATCTCAGCCCCCTCAATATTCAGCTGTAAGTAAAGATCTTAAACCCTATTCACAAACAGAATTCCCCTTTTCTGTAATATCATTTAAAGTTAAGTGCAGTCTACTCAAAGTCTTAGCCACGTAACATTCGACTGTACAAGGTCACACAAGTTCCTGTGAGCCGTTCCTGTTTCACTTTGCACCAATGTCCTCACCACTTGCCTTCACTTATTGACTGCTGGGGATCTACCAAGTGTTAGAGGCATCCCAGTCAGGAGCAGCACCATCTCTACTAGCCATAGTTTCAAGGATGATGACTAACATCACATCTTTATTTTGTTTTATTAACAGAAACACACATCTGTTCTGGAGGGGCGAAGCGTGCCAAGTGTTAGAGGTATAATAAAAAAATAACTGTTTCTGCAAAAAATAGAAATAGAAATAGAAATTGTTGCTTCCACATTTTAGCTTTTGTACATAAGCAGAGATTACAGGTGATAGAATAGACATGGTTTTCAGAACAGCAGCTGCTTTCCAAAATAATCATACTGCAAATTTGCAATACTGTTTCAACTATCTATCTAACATCAAAGTAATTATTTACAAAAGGAGATACATTTTATCTCATGAGCTCCCTGTTCCTCAAGGGGGGGAAAAGCAAGCCATTCCATTTAAAATCAGGTTTTCCTTTTCCCTACAATTATAAAGACATAAGGGGGGGTGGGGGGAGGAGCCTGTGTCTCCTGAAGTGTTCCACCAAAAGCTGCAAGATCCCTGCTATGCTTTTTACTTCTCAGGACCTCATGCTTTTTGGCTCCCTATCCTTCTCACGCATTTTGTATTAATATATTGTAAAGCATAATCTAATAACTATTTTTAAATAGTAATATCAACTTTAGCAATTCCTATTAAGGATTTACATCCTAGGGTAACTATTTACAAAAGCTATCTGACAATGTTCTCCTACTAAGAATATGCTAATTATGTAGTATATCACCTAGCATATATTTTTTTTCCACTGCTTTACCTTCAACTGCAAATTTGCTTCAAAATCCTATAATTTTGAGTCATAAATGTACCTTTAATTTTTCTTTGTTCTGTTTTGTTTCTTGTGGTGAAATCAGAGACAGATTGCTATCTTATTCTTCAAGAATCTAATGAGGTGTCCAACTATTAAATACTTTAATTGATGGTTTTACTCACTCATAAGATTATTTTTAAAGTAGGTTTCTATATACTTTTTTTTATATTTGATATACTTTAGATGTAGCAATATCTCATGAAGTCAACTACTGAGGGATTAAATATCTGATTAACCTTGAAAAGGAATGTTTTTTTCCTTATCATTTTCAAATCTTTGAACCATATGCTAAATATGGTCAAAAAGAATGCAATTGCCAAGCCAGGAAAATATGTTCCTTTTTATATTTGCTGTAACAGCTGATTTTCATAGAGTAAGTATTATATTTGACCAGCCAGAAAAATAATGCAAAGAATTCCATGCAAAACAGAATTGTGGGGTTTTTTTTCTCTTAGTTCATACTGTAATACAAAACATAGAGCCAAATAATTCCTACAGATTATGAGAAAGTAGGCACTATAAAGCATGCAAAATGAGAGGTTAGATTGCCTCTTGTGAGCAAATCCTGATGCAGCTTGTAAAAAAGCTGAATTGACAGAAATTCAAGTAAGCCAGCTTCAAAATCTGCAGAAATCGGTAAGCAAGGTCCCACTGACAGTTTGCCAGTTTACACATAGCTTCAAATTCCACCAGGATTTAGTAGGTTGGATTTACATGTTTGTCTGCCTCCATGAGATGTGTGCTGACATCAAGAAAGATGAACCAAAGACAGTGCAGGCAGGTAAATTAAACTCTGCAGTTTGAGAATGCAAATTATACATATTTTTAGTACATCCTGAGCTAATAGTGCTTATAGAGGACTCTATTATTTTTAGATAATAACTACACTGTTATTAAATGTATCTCAACGTTTACTCTCACGCCCAGTGCTATTAAGTGGTTTTGCCACAAGATGGCATGAACAGCACAGAAGAATTTTTGTCAATAGTTCTTTTCGAGAATCGTAAACATTTAAGGTACTATTCTTTTATTCAGACCCATTTGTTATGGTTTACTTGAAGGAGAACTTAAGATATATTGCATCTCTTTTTGCATTACTTAGATGTCCTATGTTCATTTAAATAATCAGTCATATTTTGGTAAATTTGAAAACAACAAAAAATAGATTTACTTTCATTGCTTTTCAAGATTTTTATAAATGTCTGTACAAAAATCAAAACAGACAAAAAATGCATCCCAAACAACTTGATAAGCATATATATAAAGTCTCTGAACAATATTTAAATTTACAATACCTGAATAAATATCACCCTCAAATGTTTCATTCTGAAAGGCAGAGGTAAAACCAAAGTTCACTCTGTTTTATCAAGTATCATGACGATTTTTTATTTCCTTTGTTTTATAATTTAAGCTGAAAAAAAACCCCAACCTTGTTTTTCCCTGCTTTAACTTTAACTGATTCTTAGTTATGTCTCCTATGAAATGAATGTTTGTGAGTGATATTAAAAAGATTTATTGGCTACAGCCCAGGAAGATTCCCAACACTTCTATGATTGCCATAATTATCCAAGTACACCTAGGGTTGTGTTTTATATGGAGAGAAGCACAAATGGTTGAGAATAAGTTGCACCTGAATCCATCCGTGAATCCACCCTAAGAAAGGCTAAATAAACTACAGATCAAACAAAATCCACTCCATTTCCAATAAGCCTCATTCAGACCCCATTGGCCTCATGTGCCGAGCAGCAAACAGAATAAATACGCACTTCAGTGACTTCTGTCTCAAGTCTATGCTGTGACTTGCCCCATTCCCACACATAACAATCTTCCGCTGAACCTCCAAAGCTTCCAGCTTCTCCTAGGTTCACCAAAATTAATGCTCTCCATTCAGTAGCAGGAAAAGTTATGGAGATACAGATGTGATAGGTAGGATGAATGCTGTGGGGACAGCAACGTGACTTTGAAGCAAAGAATTCTGGAGGTAGAGCCGGAGCTGAGGGGAGGATGGGCCTGGATGCTCAATAATAATAACAACAATGCCAGAATAAAGCTATACCTTTATTTGTGAATTATATGGGTAGCTCTCTATTAACGATTATTAATAATTATTTTTAGGAGAAAGAATGAAAATAGATGGACCCCAGGTAAGCAGAATCTCTCATCAATTAAAATTTTTACTGGTCATTTTGCCACTTAAAATATTTTTAAAAGCAGGCTGCAATTTTGCTAGCACTAACTAAAGGATAATAGAATTCATATCTGCAGTCCTACATTATCTCACTTACTTGCATTCATGGTTTATGTAGACGTCTTTTATCCCTCAGTGATTTTAAAACGGCATGTTAAAGTATGATGTTATGTGCTGTAGAGTACATAAACCCTTTGACTGTTGACACAGGCATGGCTGCTTAATCTAAACTCTTTACGTTTCTCTTAGTAAAACAAGGTAAAAAGCTTACACAGATTTTTGTTTCCTCTCTTTTCCAGCACCCTGTGCCTCCCCCACGGTAAGATCACTTAAGAGATCGCTTACTTACCTGCGGTCCTCAGGGAACTCAATGCTAATGAAAGCTCACGTCCATCTGTACCGCTCGTAGTAATGAGATGACTGGAAGTGAGCCGGTATCCTTTTACTATCTGGGTCTGTTTGGACTTATTTTATGTTCTGATATGAAATTAGGGAGAACAAAACATGAGTCACAAGTGTTCATAGCAGGAGCTCAGGCCTGCATCTTCAAAATCAACTTGGCTGAGCATGGAACCCAGTCAAAAGCCTAGAAATCTTGAATCTGCTTCAACTCAGATATAAATTGTTGGGAAAAAAAATCTTCCATCAATTTGTACTGGTGCCTTAGGCTCTGTTCACCATAATAATATTGACTTCATTGCCTCTTAAATCCTTCTGCCAATTTTTTTTGCTACAAATCTAAATCATGTCTGTAGAAATCAATCTGAATATTGCCATTTACTCCCACAGAAGATGGACCAAGCTCTATTCCACAAATATATCTTTCTATATGCCCACAAACAAAAAATTAATCGCTTCTTGATCTTTTCAACCCCAAACAAAAACTGCTACAATTAAGACATCCTTCCAAAAGGTCATCCAGGAGTGACAAGCTTATTCCTCCGTGCCTACACTGACTGCCATAAAAGCTATAAAGAAGTTTAAAATATGATTAGCATTACAGACAGATTCACATTATTCCTTAAGTTAAAATATGAAATAAGAGCATAAAAGGACAGTGTAGCTTCACAAATCCAAAACTGTAAAAGTGCAGAAATAAGAGCATTCCATTATTCTACAGAATTTCACTATTTGTTTCCGCTTGTATTAGGGTAGCGAGAATGGTTCTTAATTCTCTCAGCTGACTTAATTTTGGTCTGTGCCATGCAAACACCCCAGGCTCACTCCCCAGGAGCCCACCGCTGAAGGGCAGGTCTGCAGCGCAGCGGGGATGCACCTCCAGTTTTACTGACCCAAGCTCTCCGTGCCACAGCTTCCAGCTGGAGCTGGGCTGTGACCGGCTGGTCTCAGAGCATGGGCAGAGCGTGCCCCCATCTGCCAGGAAACACTGGGCACGTGTTAGCTGTGAGTTTTCTGGGATGAAGAGCACTTTTTTCTTTGTGGGCCTGAACTGCAGTGTGTTCCCTGGCTGGGCCTTATACACAGCCATATCCACCCAGAAATATCAACACTGGAGAGCTGTACTTGGCACATACTGGTGAAGCGCACGGAAGCGGTGTTAAGTGGCACGTAACACAGTGCAGTAATGTCTTGCAAATGTAGAATATTATCCAAAATTACTGTTGCTATTGAAGGGCCCCAAGAAGCTTCTGGACCTGAGCTAAGCTCAGCACAAATACATTGAAATGCTCTCGGAAAATTCCTGTGTTTTACTTCTTGAGCTTGCACTTACAACACAGTCCCTGCACCTCCTTTATTCCCTAATAATTCTTCAAATTCTCCTTTGACTTCTCTAGGCCTCTGAAGACGCTGCCAAAGCAGTATCAACCACTTCCTCCAGCGCCGCAGATAAGCAGCCAGTTCTTTCATACAAGGAAAACGCTCAGCCAAGCTCACACCTTTCCAATATCAGCAAAAGTCACAAGGTACGGGTGCATTCCTCATCCTCATTCCCTGAGAACCAAAACACTCTCCCCAGTCAAACCACAAGACTTTACCTCCATTGCACTGCTGCTTTTACTTAAGAAAAAAAAAAGTTATTCTTTAGACAGCTGTGAATAATTGGGAGAAGTGGTATTTAGCACAATGTGAGACTAGAATGTTTTAAAGAAAAAACTGCCAAAATAATGGTAAAGAAGAAAAGGAGTAGAAAAGTAGGCAGAACTTTCATGAACACTTTAAGGTTTGTCCTACTTTTTCTTACTAACATTTAGAGGTTTTGCAGCCAGTTCTAAGTAGAAACAATTGCACTTGCTTAGTACAGTTGGTGAACCAAGTGATGGGGAAATACACTGACCACACCAGAGATACAAAAATACACTCCACAACGCAAGGATGTTACATTCAGCAAAAGGAATGACTAATCTGTAGCCAGAAGTCTTGTCCAGCCCATGAGACCAATGAATCCAGACTACAAATCGCTTCTTGTCCATTCCATCTTGCCCTCCTCCATCATACGACACCCATGTTCATTCAGCATCCTGACACGGCAGCGTGGATGAGCGCTCAGTCCTGAAGCACAAACCGCTTATGTCCGGCTGTATGGCCAAGCATGTGCATATGTCAGGTTATGAGGCTGGTTGCTTTTTTCAGCCAACACACATATCTAGTCAGATGAACATGTACGTATGCTGCTTACTGCCATGTAACCAGATGCATATGTGCTCTTGCTGTATGACCAAAATGCACATTCATAAATGGGGATGGTGGTGGACACACGCTGGGAAGAGGAACGACACACATCCAGGGGCCACAGGGTATAATGCTCAAATGCCTCTCAATGAAAACCTATTGCAGCCAGAAGTTTGGGCACAACTGAGCTGGGTCAATCCTGTCCATCCTTCCTTAAATGGTTTTAGTTTCAGTTCATCAAGATGGAATTTTGCATCATTTTACAAAGGTCACTGCAAATCCCGTGGGGGAAAAAGAAAGCTTGCAAATCAATGATATAATCTTCTGCTTAGAGTTAAGTATATACTTAAGGAGTGAGCTCTATGTATGGGTTGGGTTTTTTTTCCTGAATGGTGCTTAAATTCCTTCATGGATTAGGTTCCAAAAGCTGTTGGTTGTTAAGATATTTTATTAATATGAAGGAGCTTCATATTCAGATGCGTGACCTGACCTACAGCTGCTAAGTTCCAAATCCCATGATTGATCCTCTCCCTCGGTAGGGCAGCACATACACTGAAAGCTGCATGAGAACTGTTATAAGCCATGTTTGCCAGCAGACATCAGTATGCAGAGCACTTGGATTTGATAGGTCCTATTAACAAAGCCAAATTCTGTAATATAAATACATGTCATTTCTCATGCTAGAAGTAAAAGGCAGCAGCAAAAATCATAACCACCAAACTCTGCTTCTCATTGCAGTTATAGATACCAAAATATTTCTAATAGTTTCGGGGGGGGGGGGGGTTTGTACTAGGTTTTTTAATCACATGAGTAAGAGAGGAGTGGCACAGACTAAGACCACACATGATCTGGGGAAGGCACTTTATGAATTTCCCACACAAGCACTTCACACAAAATATTTCTCACCCATTTTCAGTCCAGTCACACCTTTGTAAGAAGAAAACATCCATATGAGCTGCAGTGTGAAGGAGTACGGCACTACAGCCATTATCTGCCAGACTCTAAGCAAAGCTGTCAAACCGCAGATGTGATTTAAGAGGGCAAGTCCTGTTTTCTAACATGATTTGGAAGATTTATAAAATTAAACACATCATTATTTATACACTCTATAAATAGCCTCATAAAAAAAAATAGGCATATGAAGGATCTTGGAATGTATCTTAGAAGCTTTGGTGTGATTTAAACTTTTACATGCCTGTGGTAAGCAGGCCATGCAAGTGGCATGTCCCCTCGTGATGGAGGCCAGCCCTGCAAGCATGCTTTTATTACTGCTTAACTTTACCATGCACCCAATGTCCTGAATATAGGCTTTCATGCGTCAGATAACAACCTTGGAGACCAAGCTAACAAATTGCAGAAGCTGAAACAAAAGCAACTATCCAAACCCCAAACAGTTCCTCTCCTTTCTCCTAGCCTTCCTGAAACTTTCCCCTAACAGATCATTCCCAAATTTCTTGCCTCTTTAACCCTCCATGCTGATGTTTTCAGCACAGGCACAAGGAAAAAAACCCTTCTTGCTGACCAAGTGTTGAAAGGCAGCTCCCAGGGTTTTCTATACCATCTTCCTTTTGCATTCTTTCTACTGATTTAGCAAAATAACTCAGTCATATTTTCTCAGTCCAGGAGGTAAGCTAAGCAGGGACTAAATCCTGCAGCCTTCAAAAAACTACTAGATGCTTATCCACACCTTATGTTGCTACATAACTTCTAAAATCTGGTCCTCTATCTTGTTTATTATGAGATAGATGCTGCTAAAAACCATGAGTGTTCATCATACTCAGGACATCTAACAAAAGATGTCAGACTCAATATATTGTCCCTTTTTGCGGGGAGAATATTTTCTGACAAAACTCAGGAAAGGAAGATACTCCTGTTGATCAGGCGTTCAGGAGAAGGCAGAAAAATACCTAAACACCTACTTGAATCAGGACTGTGAGGAGCATTCTCCATTTCTCTTTTCTGGTTTGCATCTCCTTTCCTCTACACCTTCCATTCCACTTCTGTGAATGTTTCATTCTTGAAACTCTTCAGTCTTCAGGGAACTTACCTTCATTTATAGCTGACTTTAAAGTTCATAATAAGACTTTCTGGCATGAGATGAAAAGCATTGAAGAAAGCTGATAATCATTCACATCTCTTCTCCCCTCCTCCCAGAATAAATCCTTAGCAAAGACTTTCTCGTTCACCATAATGAATTCAGTGGATGCTATTCTTCTTTATGGAAGTCCGTAACCTTCTCCTGGAAATAATTTATGTAAAAAAATAACCAGCCTCTGAATTTCTATAGCAGTAATAAAATCCTTTCCTTGCCAAGGGCTGTTAATTTTCGGTAATGATGTAATCAAAGTATTTAAGTACTCAAAGTGATTTGTATTTTATGATAATGAAATGTTTTGCATATAATTCTTTCTTTTCCAGACATATATCTGTTAAGGAACTAAACAAAGTAAGTAATCATCTTTGTATATATTAGGACCATAAAAACCGTACACATTCCATGGCTACACAGCCTCTCTTGTAACAGTATTTTAGCCTACTAGGTAAAAAAACTATAAGAATCATATTAGCTTTGGGTCATAAATGTATCTGTCTTTAATGTGTGTAGCATTTTCAATACCACTACTTTCTGAATGGCAGGTAAGTTCCTGGAGTTGCTTGCAGAAATAAAAACATACATACATTGCAAAGCTACCTTCCCAAGTATCCACATAAAAGCATATCTCATAACTGCCAGATGCTGCGGATGCCTATGAACGGTGAGCAGCAGGAGAGACACTCTCTTTCAGAGAAATAGAGACTCCACACAGATTTTTAAAAGCAGAAAACTGAAATTATAAGGCCAATAGTGGAGTGCAATAGTATTACTGTGATGTAACTACAAGGCTACCCCCAAAATAAGATGACCCTTTGCAATAAGAGAAACAAAAATTGACAAATTTTATATCCAGAATGAACCTCACGTATTATCCCCCAGCTCCCTTCTCCCTCTCCTCCCTCCGCTCCTTCCCCAGGGCCTCTCACAAGCCCTGCAAAATCTGTCACCTCAGACAAATGGCAGCTTTGCCTGCAAAATAGCTCTGGCAGCAACCGAGGGGGCCACCACACCGCTGCTCAGGCGCCTGCGTGCTCCTACGGCTTCGCCCAGCCAAACCCCTCGCCGCCCCCCCCAGCACGGTGGGGACCCCAGCCAGAGCGATGCCCACTCCTCGCTGCCCAAGCTCACCCTCCGCAATGGCCTCGAACCTCCTGAGCCATGGGCAGCCCCGTAAGCCCCAGTACGTCCCCCAGTTCATCTCCCACTAGCCCCATCCTCCAGCTCACAACCTACCTTCCTCCCAGCCCATCTGCCAAGCTCCACCAAGGGCAGCTCTAGGCTCCAGGCACCGCTGAGACGTGTGCGCTCTCAATCCCGGCAATGCTGAAGCGGTGGCTCTGAGTTCCCCAGTCTGACAGAGGCTAAAAGGGCTCTTCCCTCCCTCCCCGTACCCCCGAGCTGACCACTTCTCCTCCCAGCGCGGCCACCTGCAGCCCTGCCGCCAGCGACCCCTGCACCAGCCGCTGGGTCCAGAGGGCAGAAGCTGAGAGGGGCGATGCTGGGAATGCACCTATAGCCATATATAAAGCAGAAAGCACTAACTTTTACAGAGAGACTGGTAAAGGCAAGTGATTTTTTTTTTTTTTTTTCCAGATCCTAGTTTCTGTAAAAAAGTTTTTAACAAGTTCCTTCACTTTCTACTTGGGCCAGTGAAGTAAAGCAGAGGAAATGGGTTTAGCAATAAAGGGGTTTAGTTATGACAAGTGGTTGCCTAGAAGATGTAAAGAGATACAGTCTCTACAACAATGAAGAGTGTTTAAGGACGTTTGTAAAATTCAGAGATAGGTCATAATTTATGGCATTTTGTGTTTCTTACTGAATGTTCTGTTTACTGCACTAATACGTTTCTATTGTATTGGGGTTTTATCTCATTGCAAGGGAACAGAGGAAAGAAAGGAATCTCTATACTGGTTAAGCCCAGCTGTATCCTACCACAGTGGGCTGTAGCAGAAATCTATAGACTGGTCTAGCTCTTTCAAATCCTTTGAGCTTTTCTTCTCCACAGTTCTGACTGGGAGGCTGTCCCAAACCTCACTCCTCCTGTGGTTAGAAACTGTATAGTTTGAAAGATCATTAGAAAACATGGTTTGATTGCAATATTGTAATTAACATTTAATGCTAAAAAAATTATATATTGGCAAGAAAGATAATATTTTAACACAAAAAGCTTTGTCTTCTCCTAGATACTGACTCATTACAAACCAAATATGAAAACACTCCCAAGAACAATAAATATCTTACATCTGTAATTAATATTTCTGGCTGGGCGCCGTACAGCTGCACAAATACTGCAGCTCCTAACAGGCTCTTAGTTTGGCTACACCTTAAGGAGAAATATCATATATTTCATAATACAGAAAAGATAAAATTTAATTTGGATCACTTCCCATTCATATAGATCTGAAGACATAAATAGTTTCAGCGTGACCTGGAAGAGGAGACAGAGTGTGCCCCTGCCAGGGTTTTGGACACCAAGCAGTAGGTCAACAGGTTTGAGAGCAGGACTGCCCTTCACCAGGACCCAGACAGGCTGTAGGAGAGAGTCAAGAGGAGCCTCCTGAAATCAGAAAGGACAAATGCAAAATCCTGCCCCAGGATGGACTCACGCCCTTGGCAGCAGCTCTGCTCAAAAGGACCTGGGGACCACAGGCTGAACGTAGGCCACTGGTGTGCCCTTGGTGGCCATAAAGGCTAACAGCATATCGAGCTGTATCAACACAAACATAGCCAAGAGATCAAGGGACGATTCCCTTTTACTCATCACTCATTAGACAACACCTGGAGTACTGCACAAGGCTGCAGTTGACAGAGAGGAGTGGGTCAGCAGAGGGTCACCAGTACAGACAGGGCGTGCAGTACCTGCCCTATGAAATGAGGCTGATGGGGCTGGGGTCCCTTAGCCTGGAGGGGGGGTGGCTCTGGGGGAACCCAATAGCAGCCTGCCAGTGCCTTAGAGATGATTATCAAGGAGGCAGAGCATGGCACTTGACAGAGTGCACAGTGAAAGTACAAGGGGCAACGATCTTGAAATAGGAACGTTTCAACCAGAAATAAGGAAGATAAATTAATTACGAGGGTATTTATGAGGGTGTTGGAACAGGTTGCCCAGAGAGGCTGTGAAATCTATGTTCTGGAGGTTTGCAGGACCCAGCTGGTCAAAGCTCTGAGCCCAGGTCTCATCTCACAGTTCACTGTGCTTTAAGCAGGAACTTGGACTACAGACCTGCCTAGGTCCCTTCCGACCTGAATGAGACTATGAATTTCTAAGTAATGGATAAACATTATTGAGGAAGTAACTTTTAAGGAAGACTCAAAGTGCAACATTTACAAAGAGTAAAACATTCTTCTCTTTGATTTTTATGTATTATAGTCTTGTGTGTATCAAATTAACAAACAAAATAATTACTATTCCCATGTGAATCAAAATAATACAGAAATACAGTGAAAGTTTATGAGTCAAACTCTGGTCTTTAGACACCTGTCTAGTTCTTTGTAATGTAATACGCTGAACTAAGACTCTCTACACAGTGATATTGAATGAAGTATCTGCCGCAACAGTAAAAATAGTTGTACCGTCAGTTAAGGAGCCTGAAAATGACTGATTTTAATCTTTGGATAGTGTATCTCCAGTCTATCAAAATCAATCTTTTGATTTAATACAAGATCGATGAAGGAAAACCATGTTGTAAGTTAAACTGATGCACAATAGTCATCACGAAATGGTGATCACGTATGATCACTGTATGTTCACCTATACCCCTAAAAATTCAGTTCACATTGATGCCAGTGGACTGAATCAGCATTCAGCCTGAGTTTTTGACAAAGTGATCAGGTATTAATGGTTGAATGCCTATGAATTGTTTCAAAATTAAAAGATTGTTGGGTCTGTTGGGGTATGTTTAAGTTGGTAATTGAAAAATATTTACTGTCTATGTTATCATTTTATATAGGCACCTGGAAGAGAACAAGGTTAGTATTTAATAATATGATATTAATTTGTTGTCTTTACTTCATATTGCAAGAACAAAATATTCTATCATTAAAATTCCAGCTGAAGTAATCAGTATAGGAAGCTGACTTTTATCCTGCCAAGTAGCATCAGGCCATCTGGCTCTATATTTAAATGAGTAAAAGACATCCCCCAGGCATATGTCTGCTGAGAACAGAGATTTAGAGCGACCTCAACAGTTGTTGAAGATGTAGCAGAAAAAAGGAATTTAACTTGGCATTAACTACAGCTGTTTGGGGAACCAGGGTATCACATTTGTTCTAAGCAAATCAAAGTCTTAAGGTTCTGGGGAAAAGAGTGCTGGAACCTAAAAAACTGAGGGAAGGATAACCCCAGAAGAAAAGACTAGATTAATCTGATTGCACAGAGAACATCACCCTTCTTCCCATCTTGCTCCTCTCCCATGATTCAAGGGTGAGACTTTTGAAAGAACCTTTTTTTAAAAGAATTAGGTATTTAAAACTAAAAACCCCAGGATTTAAAAAAAAAAGTTTTAAAACCATGTCAATTCTTTAGATGTATATACAGCTTTGAAAAACCAGCTTAAGCCACTCGCTGTGTACGTGCACATGAAGGTCCATGAAAAAAATGTTACTCTGAAATATTCTGAAGATAGATACAGGCTACACGATGTTTACGCTGTTTACACCTTTGTGTTCATGAATTCATAATTTCCTCTGGCATTTCCTTTTGTGGATTAAGGCACAGTTTCCTGATTTTCAGCTAGAAATAGTATTGACTGCATTAATACATTCAATGCGTATTTATCCTGTCCTATAAGAAAGATTTATGAACCCTCCATATACTCCTAGCACAGCATTCAACATTATTTACCATTATGTTAAGCGATTTATGAACCTTCCATATACTCCTAGTACAGCATTCTACATTACTTACCGTTATGTTAAGCCATATTTCGCATCAGCAAAACCTGTAACATTCACCATGTAACATTCAGTACTAGTATAAATGTTCCCCACTGAACTCATTTAAGCCAGACTGATTGCAGCCTATTAGGTATTTCTATTGAACTGCCTCCCCCTTACATACAAATTTAGTTAAGTTAATTTATTTCACAATAGTTGCTAGATACTGTCGAAGTTACACATAAAAGGAAATAGTAAGCTCTTATTCTTTTTATTACTAGTTACAGATTTGGGGGAGAAACCTGAAGCATCTTTTCAAGCACAACAGTATAAACCAAAGCATCATCCTGAAGCCAGGTAGGAATATAAGAACTTAATGAGTTTGTACTGGATGCTTCAAGGACTAAACATTCTGTCCTAGAAAATGATACTTCACTATGCAATAAAAGCAAGACGATATCACTTTCTGATGCCAGGTAGTGATATATTATGTTTTGCCCTGATGCATGACAAGAACCATCTTTGAGAATTGCTTTCAAGGTATTGTAATTGCACATTCAATTTTTATCTTTAATAGCATATTACTATATTACATTTTTGCCTCACTTTCCATGACAGGGTGTTAAATATACTGTATAAAGCAGCTCTGCAATCTCCAGCCTCAGCATTTCCTCTCCCCCTTATTTTCTATTTTTATATACAAAGAATACATACTTGGCCTTTCAAAGGCCAATTATTCTTCTATAGAAATATGCCACAGTTGCTCCTATTTTTCTTTTCTAACCTACACAAATCTTTCTTTTCTAAATGTGCTCTTAAATCTACATCCTCCTAAAGTACTCAACAAAACCCAAAAGTATGGGATAAAGTATAGGAAGTATAAGAATGATTCAACATGTTTCCTAGACAAATACTGAATCTCTCATCTAGCCTTGTTTACAATGATGCCAGTTCTCCAGGATAAAATTATTGTCTGGAGTAAATGTGACAGTATTTGTGACCCCTAGTATTTTGCTGCTTCTTGTGTGGTACCAGTGGCTCTGTTATGTGAAGTTATTTGGTCGGTGCTTTTCCCAGTGTAACCATTCTTATTAATAGCACAACAAAATACCAGCTGGGTACTCAGCAGTGGTCTAGAAAATCAGGGCAGGGAACAATTGCTCCCTGGGTCTTGCAATAGAAGGACTGGGAACATCAGGTAAAATTAGCAGGGAACAGGCTCAAAACGAACAAAAGCAAATTGTGCTTCACTACACATGGAGTCAAAATGTGAAACTCTTGCCAAATAGTCTTGAGGAGAGTAAAAATTTATATAACTTCAAAAAGTGGCTGGTGAAATTAATGGAAGAGAAATTTGTCAAAAGATGCTAAATACAAAATTACCACCCAAAACCCAGGAAGGCCCAAAGCTGCAATCAGTAGAGGAAGGGGTATTCTGGGGAAGCACAGCTATGCATTGCTCTATAACTTTACTGTTACTTAAATACTGCCACTAACAGAAGTATTTTTCTGACATTACTTTCATTCATTGCTTTTTCCTAGCCTTCAATGTACACGGAGCTCTAAAATGGTTTGCAGCTCAGGTAAGAACCAGAGATTGCTTTGAAAACTAAACCAGGCATGGATAAATAAGAATAAGAAACAGAACCACGTTTCTATGTGTGTATGAGTGCACTGGGGATTTTCAATGCATGGAGTTAGTGCAAAGGGATTGCTGAAGAAAGCAAGCAGAAAGCAAGGGAAACAATGGCACAGTCAATAGTAGTGAAGAAACAAGCAGAGAGTTACTTGCTTGGCTATACCCCATGCCTGGTTCAAGCTAAGAAATGCCGAACCTGGAACGCAAGTGTTAAACCACTGCAGACCCCCGCACCCAGAAAAGGATGGGGATTTGGACAAGCTACCGAAAGACGATGGGGAGAGGAAGAAAAGGCAAATTGCTTGGGCATACAAAGAGACACCCACAAAGAAAGAGCATGCTTGTGAGCACAACTATCTCTGCTTTTCCAGGCAGAGATGCAGTCAGCTGGGCTAAATAGAAGCTACAGATGTTCAGGACATTATAGAGCAGCTACTATGGATTTAACACCACTGTGTAAACAAGTAAACTGATCTTTGAATAAATTGCTTTAGATTTATCCCAGATTCCTAGAGGGAAGGACTTGTAGGTGCCATTATCAGTCAGGTCTGTCAAATAATTACAGTTAGAAATAGGACTTCCCCTGGCCCGTGTGATTTTACCTAAGGGAACGTACTGGAAGCAAACCTTAACATTGGTGGGGTGCCCTGCCAAGAAAGGGCCTGTGGTGTGGCTTGCTAAGGAACCATGGCAATGTCCCTCTGCTCATTTTCCCTGGATTTCTTTAAGATTGCCAGAACTGAATCCAACACACAGTAGTTTCACTAGATTCATATGCAGTCTCTCTAATCTTAAAGACAATATTTCTACAAACACTATTAAAAGTTGTGTTAACTTTTTGCTGTCATACGATACTGTATCTGTTGTCCACCAACCCCTCTACCTAATTTCTTCTAGAAAAATACAGCCTCATTAGTATTTAACCCCAAATTGCTATATAGCTCATCCCTACCTTTCAATATACTTACACCTGCTTTAAAAAGTATTTCTTTCCATAAACCCAAAAGAGACAAAAACACCCCAGCATATACTTATAGACTTTTGAAAAGCAAAATCCCTTTATTAGCCAGACTTCATGGTAAGAATTGTGTAAGCAAAAGAAAACACTTATTGTGTTGTGTGAGTATGATTTCTTTTTGCAGAACTGCATACTAAAGATAAAAGATGCTATAAAGGAAACTCTCTGATATATTTGTCTTTCATAAACAGATTGATTGGTAAAGAGGTGTATCTATACCTTAGATGGAATACATATAAATAACATGACCTTGGTCTTTCTGGGTTTTTGAATGCCATTAAAATGCACCAGCCAAGTTAGCTCATGCTGTATCTCCATTCCTCAAAAAGAGTTCATGCCTTGGGAGACCCAGGGACTTTGGGATCTGAGGGGCTGTAAGAATAACCCATGCTGGTAACTTCCTACTGTCCTTGACTACACTTATACTTTTATATTCCCCCTTAACTGCCTGTGCAAATGCCCTTCTGTATCAAAAAAACCAAACCCTTAAGCTGTGCCAAGAAACTGAGAGTTGCATAATGGTAAAAGCAAATACCACCAGGAAGAACATATGGACTGTATTATTTGTTTAGATAAAGTAGGATTCACTTTAACTTTGGTCACTGCCAGGCTAAACAAGCCCACCTCCCCCAGCTTTGTTTCACAGGCTCCAGCTCCCTGATTCTGGTGGTGGCCCTCCACTGAGCCACTTCTGGCTATTAACATCCTTCTTGGGCTGGGGGTGCAAGTCCCCATACTCTCCTCTGGATACCTCCTGAAAATCTTTCTTTACATAATCCACAAAGCTCATCTAGGTCTCCGTTTGCTGCTGTTCTCAGGAGCCTCTCAGTCTTTTTCCTAGGTGCCCCATACCCATCTCCACTTCAGACACTTCCTACCCTCCCTACCACTCCGCTTGGCCATTCAGTCTCTCTGGGACAGCACATTCTCCTTTTCCCTCTGTAAATTCCTTGCCCTCCTGAAACAACAGGGAGAGAACAAACAAGTAGCTTTTGCCCCTGCTACCCTACAATTGCCTTTAAAATCCATGTTTGGATTAAAAAATATGTTAAGATGAAATATTAATTTTATTAAATTTATGCAAATATCCTTTTTTTTATCCTATGTAAGTACATGAGTGTTAGGTTTACAGTTGGACTCAATGATCTTAAAGGTTTTTTCCAACCTAAATGATTCTGTGATTCTGTATTTCTCTCCCTGGTAGTTTTCGCTTGTATTGTTGAAAGCAAATTATTTTCTGTGCAAAAGTCTAAAACATTCTTCTTCAATTTCTTGACAAGCCATTGTTAACCCTATCCCAGCCAGACCCAGTACATGAGCATTGCAAGAGAATTTTCCACTTCTTGTCCCACAGCTTAAGGCATACCAGAAAAAATTCTGCAGAACATACACAGCACTGGTCACAAAGCAAACATAGTCCTAGCTGTGGGGTCTCTTTTTAAACACAGTGTCTGGGGATAGCCACCAAAAATGCAATGTGAACACAAATGCCAAAATCAGGATCCGATAAGCTGAATGCTGACATATTGGCATTTTGACAACTCAAATTGTTTGCAGAAACAAAATGTAGATGTCTGGTCCCAGACCCTTTGAACAGGGATTTCATTTCTGAGCAGACTGATTGCCTGCTGAAGATCATGGCTGTTTGTCTACTGAGATCAGTGGATGTTGTTTACTGTCTTAAAAACAAATGTAATGTTGTTATAAACCAGAACATGGTACATGTATGCATGAAACAGAGAAACACTGTGAAAACTATTATTCTTCTGTAAAAGAATGTCTTCCAAATAAAATTTCTTTAATATTCTGCCATGTGCTATGTATAGGCAGAAAAATAATAAACTGATAAAGCATGAACAATAGATAAAACATAATTAAATACCGCTTTGGCAAACAGTACTGTCTCTCATGACAGTAACCAGAGGGAAAAGATGGAAGCCATTGATAATCACATTTTTCTCATTTACTCTTACAACAGACACACTAGGTCATTTCTCCCACCACCACTGCATGAAACAAACAGAAATGCTTTCTGTTGTAAAGCAGGCTATGATGGTTTTTATCTTCAATTAACCATTTTTTCACCATGTCACGTACCTGCAAACTGCATTTTACCTATACATTGAAAGCAAGCCCTTGCTTTTCTCAGGCTGTTTCTGCTGCATCCTAATTGGACTCAGTCCAAGCCTCCTACATCACCCCACGCTTCGTGTTCCTGCCCCATCCCCTGCGCTCATGCAGCTCCCCGGTGACGTGGCGAGCTGGGTCCAGCTGCTAAACGGCAGCCCTAAATCTACAGACAGCAAATCACATTCACGTTGGGAGGATGGTTTTCAGCTATGTAAGCTCCCTCAGCCAGCTGTCTTCTCAGCAGAGCAGTATGGAGCAGGAACATGCAGCAGAGGACCACCACCTTCATCTTAATGCAAAAGCAACTGCAGTTCTTGGTCCTAAATTTATTAATTGAAACAAGTTGCAGAGCAGACTGAAATTCATCAGCATGGCAGAACCTCTGAATCTTTTAAGGTTTCAACAGCTTGGCAGAAACAATGCTAGCTGGCAATGGGATAATAAGGGGCTTTAATACGATCCAACATAACAGCAGCTCTGATCCAACACAAATAAAAGGGGCTCAAAAGGTGAAAGTAGAACAGAATGAACCATTACACTTGTCCTATATTTATTATTTTATTTAGCATTTGCTATTCTATTCATAGTTTATTTTTAATATTTTGTGATGTGTGCAAGAACCTGGCAGAGTGATGTCAATTAAAAAAACATCAGGAAACTAATGTGTTAAATCTCTTGGGGCATGAATCTGAAATAGCTGATGCTGCATTAGCACAAGACCACTCATAACTGACAGCTCTAAATTTTAAAGGTTAGTGTCACAATACTGTATTTCTAAATGGTAAATGCTATTCTCAGACTTACTAAATAAAACTGATAAGGTAAAATGAAACTATAACTTAAGTTTAAAAAAATACAACTTTTTTCCTTCTGAATTTACTTTTACAGGGTCCACGTTAAATGTGGAGAATTTGTCAGTGAAGAAGTCAACACCTCCTACACCATATGCAGCATTCAAAAATAAATCAAAACATTCACTTGTAAAACGGGAAATGCAGTCTCTTACCCAACCCACTGAAAAGGTAAAGAACGCTTTGCTTCATAAAGATACAGGTTTTCTAAAAACAGGATTATCACTATAGGGCACACACAAAGAGCACAAGAACTGCTGTTTACTGAAAACGTTCCCCCAAGATGTTAAACAGTCTGAAAGCTGTGGGTATTTCAGCACCCTTAAAAACAAGTCCGATATGAGTTCTTGAAACCATGGATAAGAATTTAAATGTCTAATTTAATTCAAATTTCCTAACAGAATTTCTCAATATAGATGCATTACAATTATTTTTATAAACTCTGCTAAACTTTCTTTAAATGCAGATTAGATATAACCTGTTTTCACTGGCTTTTGCTTCTGCCAACTGTGGTTGATTTCTGTACACTGATTATGCTATCTTAAAATCAAGGATTTAAACAAATATGAATGGTACATTGGAGAATATGACCGCCATGAAGCAGAGAAGGCACTGTTACAGGAAAACACTGTAAGTACAATTTATCTCAAAACCTGGGGTGTAAACTCTTAGAGAAAATGTCTGTAAACTGTCCACGATGGCTTCCAAGTTTTGTTGTGAACTAACCATACAATCCGTAATTTAAATGTGTCATACAGGATGAGACATTCTTGGTTAGAGATTGTTCAAAGAAATCAAATGCTGAGCCATACGTTTTGGTTGTCTATTATGGAAGAAAAGTATACAACATTAAAGTACGTTTTCTGGAAGACAGCCAACAATATGCACTGGGAACAGGGCTCAGAGGAGATGATGTAAGTAAAATCCCATCTAATGTTACGGTCTATTGCTTTTATGTCACACTTCACAAGTTCTTAATACTAAAGGTTAGTTACAAACTCCCCCACGTAACAAACTTGCTGTTTCATTAAGGTTTGTTTTACAATACTCTCATTTCAAGTATGTCTCAAAGTTTCAAGCAACTTCAGGATAATAATTTTAAAAATGAATTTTACATACCATGCTCAGATTCAGATTTAAATCAATGTGAAAATTTCTTAATTACTTATAATACTTCTACCTACTCTAACACCTGCAAAGTAAAGGGGAAAGAAAAGTCCTCCCTTTCCAGGTATATGTATTATTTTAGCATATTTTTTAACTTGTTATAATATAAGCATATATTTTAAAATATATACAACTCCACATATCTGACAGTATGGCCTGTTGCTGTTATTGCTGCATAATGTCTCTTATTGTCTGTCTCTCATACAGCAAAAGTGGAATTAGTATCTTTAAAAAAAAATGAGGAAATAGGACAAAAGCGGTCATGGATATTCAGAAGCAATTAAATCATGTGGGTTCCCACCAATCAGTCTTTCAGATATGGTAAATTTCAATTAGAAAATCCCTTTAGATTAGCAATGCTTTTTTGCATAATTAAAATCAATTATATTCATGATAAGAGTCTAATTCTTATTCTACCTATATGGTTAAAGAACAAATACTGTATCTGCATGTCCTTCACAGAAGAAAAATGTTAAAACTGAAACAGTCATCTCTATAAAGATGTGATACTCACCAAAATAAATTTAAAACTTAAAAGAATGCTCAGCTGTGCAGCAAAAAAAGCAAAGCAACAACCTACTATGAGGGTTATTAGCTATGTAAGTGACAGACAGAAATCCAACTAAGGTGAAACAGCAAAGCCTCTGTAGCTGAATCTTCAATTTCATCTTTTTCATGCATGTCAATACTTCCCAAACTTATCTTTTCTATAGATAGACTCAAAAAATACTGAAATCAAAACTGGCCCAAGCTAACTTAAGAAATTTGGCAGGTCCAAGATTTACATTTGGATTCTTACTAGAAAACATGGGAAAAGATTCATGAGCTTTCAAAGCTGAGGGGTGAGGTTTACTGGCAAGTTGTTCTTCAGGAACATTGGTTTAATAATGAAGGGAAAAAATATATCCTTCATTGTTCAAGCACACTGAAACAGTTTGGGAAGCAGAAGGGTAGAACAAATAGAGAACTGTACTGCAGGTACTAGTAAACCAGTCTTCTGTATAACATTGGCTGCATTTCTGAACTGAACCTTCCAGATAATTTCCTGGAGTTTTAGTATGATTTAGGAGAAAGCAACTTTAGTTTTCCATGGTTCTTACATTGTATAGTGTTCCTATAATGGCCCTGATAAAAAAAAGGTTCACATTAGAAACAATGAATGACTAAAATGTGGAATGGAACTGAAATATGGTACACTACAGGATAATGTAGTATGTGCATGGTGTGCTACAAATAAAGACATAAAACTAAATTTTCATCATTTTAACAGATTTAACAATTAAGGCAACTAGAAATTAGCTGAACAACACGTGAACAATTTTTACTGAACTAAAAGGAAAGAGAACACAATCCCTACCATCTCAGGAAATACATGACTTTGTTGTTTGTTCCAACTTGTGCGCGCAAAGTACATACCTTAAAACAGCGAGTCTGGACTGACAACAGTCAAACTGGAAAGTTACAATTCCAGAATAAGGATTTCAAGCATCTAGTTAACAACCAACAGTACATCTTAACACTTGGGTCTACCACGTCAAATCTGTAATCGTGACGTTACCTTAAGTCTTCTTTTTTGAGTATTGTTTCTCTTTAACTCAGAAATTCTCCTGTAGATCAACTAGAACAGGAAAATTTCAGAATTGTTTTGCTAGTCAGTGATGTGTAGTACCAGGGAGCCACAGAGATGACAGCCTCCTACTTCTACGCATTACTCTCAGCAGCAGACATGAAAATAGAATTAACTGGGAACAGAGCACTTGTGCAATAATGAACAATCAGTGGCACCAACCTTGCTCAGAAGAGCTACTTCAATCTCAGGCAGTCTCAGAGGATCACAAAAAATGCTCTTTCTTGATAACTGTCACCTCAACTTCTGCAGCTCACTTAAGGTTCTTATATCAGAAGGGTGAAAACAATTTGTAACGCTGTGAATTACAGCAAAATTGCTGCCAATAATTTTCCGATGCCTGTTAAAATGCTTTCCAGAGTGCTCTGTATTGTCCCTCTGCAGGGAAACCCTTTGCTACACCACATTTTGCAGTACACAATGCAGACCAACCAGCTGCTTTACCTAGATTAGCTGAATATTCCCTCTTCACCTGCCAAAAAGAAACCTAAACAACAACAACAGGTGCAGACCTATTACATTTCTCCCTAGTTAGTGCTTTTATTCAAAGGTTCAGTCTTACAGATTTTCTGCAGTGTGTTTTCGCTTTTGGATTAGTCCATTTTCATCCGTTGAAAACATAGGTTTCCTTACATGTAAATGCAATTAATCAAAGTTTTCCCTATCCCATTGCAACTTTTGATTTTTCATATACAGTTTATGAGTTGTTAACACTTTGTATCAAAGAAGGTTTTCAATTTTTTTTTTTTTAAGTGTATTTAATTCAACTTTCATGAGTGCTTCCCATCATTAATCCTCATGATGCCCTATAAGGCCATGGGGGGAGGGGGGGAAGTGTTGATCATCAGACTTTTGTTAGAAGTAACTGAAGTTCCATGCAGCTAAATTAGCATCAAGCTGGAATATAACGAATACAAGTACAGGAAAAACACCCCACCACTAACTCTGTTAGCGGAGCTGTATCTTTTGCTAGCAATTTAGCTACAGATGTTCACACCTACATAAGTATTTAATATATTATACTGAGCTCACTAAAGGACAAATCCCATAAAGCTATAAAGACCAGATCCCCAAATGCGACATATATGGAATCTAGTCATTTACATTCAAAACTGCTGTCCTGAGCATCCTTTACTTGACTGCTGCCTTCCTCTACTCCAGTCAGTTTTCAATATTAAAGACCCAGAGACACCTGTAACACTGTTTCTTTTCACATACATAGTTCATCTTCAAAAGAGATCAAAACCTTGCTCACTTTTAGAGCCAATTGTGACACAAAATTTAACTATTTTTCTTACCTCCTTTGCAAAATTAGATCTGTCACATACAAAATACATGCTTTTAGCATGTCTGCAGCATCAGGCTCAACTCACAGTGCAGTAACTAAAAATCAAAGGCAGGTAGGCTCTTCAACTCAGTGCCTGTTTTACACAGAAGCTCAGAGCACAGCCTGATGCGTATCTCTGGATCTCACTGTTTCGGCCACAGATGTTTTCTCCATCCTCACCACTCCCTATCACTATTTGCAGCTAACTTTCATTTTCAAACCATCGGTCATACAAGTCACATCATTTCAACTCGGTTAACTTCAAAATTAATCAAATGGATTAGCTCCATCTACCTTCATCAGCCATTAAACTGGCCTGACTCATCAGAGTAGATGAGGAAGAACTTCCACAATGCCTTCCAATGACAGTATTGTCAAAAGTTACCGCCAGGAAAATGGGCACAGTGAACACCTGTCAGGGGATGTTAATGCTTTCAACTGAGAGAGATGTTTACAAGGTAAACATCTTGTCCACATCTTAAATGACAGTTCAGAAATGAACTGTTCTTATTCAGGATGTGTGACATACCCCAATGCAACTCAAAACTACACCTTTCATGAGCAATCCTTGAGACCCTATTTTTATCTCCCCAGAACAGTCTGGAGACCAGCAGATAGGACATTCCTATGACAGCAGAGATCAGTTTGAGTCTCTTCAGACAGTGAAGGGAAATGAACAAATCTAAGTATTAAATTTTCTTCATCTTTATGTCTTTAGGTGTCTTAACACCAAACAAAGTGTGAGGTTCCATTAAAAGAGCCAGAAACATGAAATTCTGGAACATCAGTGCTCATCACTATGATGTCTAAAGTCATCTTCATGTTCTAGCAGCCATGAAGAGACTCAAAAGCTTAATATTTTAGATCTCACTAACTTGAATAAGAGTACAGGCTGAAATAAAATAGGAAAAAAAAAAAAATCTAAGTAACACCTGCGAGGTCTTTCTCTCATTACCAAAGAGCTACAGCTTAAAGGTACAGTGATGAAAAATAGTGACATTAGCCAAATGAAGCCAAGTTAAATTTCCAGACACAAACAATTACTGTAAGACTTTTTAACTTGCCAACCAACAAAAAAAACATTAGAAAACAGGAAAAGAACTGGTGCTGATAGAGAAAATTTAGAATAAAAAAAGTTAGGATTACTTCAGTACGGCATGAAATACAAACCAGAGTTTTGCCTAGATTTCTAGCAGCAACAGTGACCTTGAACATAAGGCAAAGACAAAACAGCAAAGTGGAACAAATGCATACAAGTAAAAATTATCAAAACAAAACTTTAAAAAATTAGCACACTGTTTTTGAGATCAAATAATTTTCATCTTAAAATAATACAGGAACAGTTTCACCAAATCACAGATTTTATCAGATTCTCTTGTTATAAACTAGGTGTGGATCAGGTGGAGATGACAAAGACTACCATGAGATATCATCACACATATAATGAATGTCCATGCTTACAGTAAATGTGATGTAATAGATAAAAGACAAGTATTAATGTCACAGTAGGCTTGCATTACTGTGTACAGTTCTAGTGATTCAATGCCAATGAGTCCAAAGAATAGCTCAAGAGAAGGAATAGTGATGTGATGACAGCTTAGTGGTGTGATGAGAGCTTAGAAATTACACACAGGGAAGAGAACCATTTCAACTGAAGGACTGCTAACCGTTGGAATGGCAGGATTAAGAGACTCCCACCAGGACAGATGAGGATAAATACCTTGGATAGCTTTCCATTGCTGTTTGATCAGTTTGGGAATCTCGAACCACACCTTTATCATTTTAGGAACAGGCCTGGAGGATGTCATTGTTTTGATCACCAGAGAACAAGACTAAAACCCTGCTGAGACCCTTCTTGTTCCATACTTTAAAGGGATTTTATAGCAACTTTCTCAGTGAATGGAATGGGAAAATAAAAGCTACATTTAAAAAGGTACAAAGAAACTCACAGTGTAAAGTATCACGTACTACTAATTAAGTGTAACTTTTGACAGGGTAAAGTTAGTAATGATTTACAGTTGCTTCATCTTTTCAAAAATCTATCATGACATCTGCCAGCACAAACTTTTACAGGTGGTACTGCGTTCTCAGGGCTTAGACATGCTCCCCTTTTGCCCTAAGCAGTCAACTGCTTTCTCCTACACAAGACAGGGACACATAAAGGAAATAAGAAGATTAAAATCTGGTCCTTTTCCTTTTATGATTGCTTCCATCTAATCTAATCTAATCATAATTCTATGCAAAGTATTACCTATTTCTAATACTGTCATTTGCAAGTCTTTTAATGTTATAGATAAAACAACCTAGCAATTTCATTTTCAGTCACTGATTACAATTTTTCTTTTTCCCCCAGAAATTTAATTCTGTGAAAGAGATCATTGACTTCTACAAAAATGTTCCCATCACACTCATTGACGGAAAGGATAAATCAGGAATCCAGAGAGAACAATGCTACCTTACATATCCATTCAAGTCGTGCAAAAGATGTTTTCTGCCTTAACGTCACCAATTTGTTTGTATAAATGTAAATAGAACAATTATTTAAATGTCTCAAAAATCAGATCAGCCTTTTGAGTGAGGAGATCCCCATAATACTATGAAGCATACTAAATGCTCCACTAAAAAACTTCTCTCCAGCTGAGAATACAGATC
Organism: Haliaeetus leucocephalus; assembly: GCF_000737465.1. NCBI lineage: Eukaryota > Metazoa > Chordata > Aves > Accipitriformes > Accipitridae > Haliaeetus > Haliaeetus leucocephalus. The sequence goes on along the minus strand of NW_010972981.1, from coordinate 63,320 downwards.
TACTCCATTTTTTGATTCTTGTAATTTAACTTTGAGTATACAGTTGAAGTATATGCCATTGTATTAATTCACAGAAAAGCGTCAAGAGTGACTAGTCCTGATATCTTGACAATAATTGAGCAATTGCTTATTTTGCACTCTACCTTCTAACACAAGACGAAAACCAAAGTCAATCTTGCTTACCTAAATGTCACTGAAGCTCAGGTAGTAGCAAAATCTAATAAAGCATACTATGGTTATACAAAAAATACTCTTGCTTTTAAAAATACACATGAAATGCTATTTATCTAAGTGCTCAACTCTTTAACAATTTCATTCGGTGTGTGTATGTGTTTGCACAACAACAAGCTGTGCTCAGCAGCCACTGAAGTCAGTGGGTGTCAGCTGATGCTCATAGGTGTTGAAGCAGGTTATAAAGCTAGCTTTAATTATGTAAGTTCTATTATTTAACTAACACTTATTCTTTAGCTTAAGTAGCAGATATTTGTATTCTGTATCTAGGCCTTCAAACACGCTGTAGGACCATTATGCAACAGTCCCTTTGAATTCACACCGTGTGCAAATATAGAAATAAAAATAATGAGTAGGAACAGTAGATGTGCTTCAAACTCAGCAAGAAAACATGTTCCAGTGTGTATCAAAGAAAACAAGAAGGTAATACTTTTTCAGAAAAAAAATATGGTAATATTTATTCATATAATTTGAGTTTTGGAAGGCTTAACTAAATTCATTATAAATATGAAAGGCAAACTTGAGTATTTTTCTGCAAAGCATCCATAGTCTTCCTTTCTAAGCACACTCAGAAGTTTGACTAGGTAATTGGAATATACCAAGAAAGGAACCTCAGTTACTTTGTCTTTACAGAATAGGAACAATAATAAAAACATTCAAGCCCAAAACATGACATTCCAATCCAATTTATGACGTAGTATGTAGTGGCACAAACTAGCTCTAAAATAATTTAGCAGTTGGTTTTTACTTTCTTGCAAACTTTTTATTTCTCAATGCTGCATCAAAATGCAAGAGAACACTCATTATAATTTTTTCTCTCAAACCACTGAGACTGTTAAAATTGAAGGAAATTATTCTGACATGACATTATCTAATAATAAGAATGAAAATTAACAAAACAGAAGCTGCTAAGTAGAGTTTAGCAGAGCTCATTAAAAGGAAAAGAGGCATGACATAATCTGCTTTAAGAGTTTCATAGCCACCATACAATTTAACTTACAAAAGGTTTTCATGTTAAAAGAAAAAAAATTTTTTCTAAATTAAACCCATGAAAAAAACACATCTTAACAATTTAGATAGCAGATTATGGCAGTGACATACAAAGCTTTGCAGATGTTTACTAAAACAGTAAACTTGCTTACAAAAGACAAGCATTACTAGTATAATTAAACCACCTAGAGTTTATAAAGCTGAGCAGCAACACTTCCCCCATCCCCCCCAGTACAGCTTTCATGGGGAATGTTCTAATTTTGCCAGTGACAATTATTATGAAGCAAATTCAAAACTATTTATTTAGTAGCTTCTACAGAAACAAAATTAATTTAAACAGTAACCTGGACTGAAGGAATTAAAACAAAGGAAGAATTTTAACCATGGGTTTTTTTTCTTATGTTAAGAATTTCAGTATTTATTGTATGTGATATGCCAGAATTTTAAAATGGAAGCTATTTTCACAACTGAAAATGCAAATAGTACTGTTAGGTTTGGCATCAAAGTATATGAAGTGAAAAAAACCCCGCTAGTGTACCCATCTAAAAAAATATAATTCCATTTGAATACAAAATGAGAACTGTCATTTCATTATTATTGACAAAACAGACAAAAAGAAGTTTGTTCCATGGAATAGGCTAGTCTGATAGAAATGATACAAAAATTTTCCATGTGTGTATGATGAAAAAGATCTGACTTAAAGCACCAACTATCTGAAGGATTTTAACACTGTATTGCAAAATGATGGGAAAGCAATGCTTTAAAATATTTACATTTCAATGCAGATACGATACACACTTTATCAAAACAATGTATAATTTGCTGGAGTATATAAAAAAATATTCCCAGCTTAAACTGTTTACAAAAATGCACCAGTGAAAAGAGTTAGGGACTACCAGTTTTTCAAAAGTAGTCCCAGTTCAAACATAGAACACACATCCAGCATTACTCAGTATTGATCTTCTTATCTGTAAAAATGTAAGATGTGATTTTAATTGTAAATATGTGCTTCAATATAATTCAGATTTTAAAATGATATAAAATTGACAAGATGAAGAAAAACATCTATTGTTCATGTACAAAAACATTAGACTTCAGTGTCATCCATCCCTCTTCACTAAAAACTTGAAATTTGGCCCTAATTTAGGAAAGTGTTTAAGCAACTGAGCAATGTTTACACTGCACTGAAGTCAGTAGATACATGTTAGATGTACACTGTAACTAGGCACATGCTTGTATGAATTTAGGCCTACAAAAAATATATTCTAACATCTAAAATCTTAAGAAGAATGAAAGATTGCACTGAAAATCTGGTTCAACACTGTCAATGTAAAAGCTGTGCAGCATGGTTTTTCATTTTGAAAAATCTTCATCTCTAGCAAGTTCCCCCTGTAAATAAGCATTAACTCACTAACTAGAGTTCTAACGAAATGCCCAATTCTGCAAACGTGTTTCTATCAGGCTACACACACATGGTGTGAGGGTTTACATTTGGCTATTACATCCTTAGATTTCAGAACAGCCTTGACACTATAGAGAGGAAAGCTTCTCTCTCCTATTGCTCCAAGTCTGATGATGTCTCCGGCTCTGCCTGTCCCAAACAAAGATGGTACAGAAAGCTGACAGTGTTCTGCTAGCTCACATCTACGGAATACAGGCTAGGTAAAGACTAAGTACTAAACAAAATTTAACTTTTTAGTGCTATCTGACCTAGTGGGAATAACTCTGATCCCACAGATTCCTTGTTTACACCCTTGTATCTCCTCTGAAGTCAGCAGAATTGGTTTTGTTTCGCTGAAACAGTACTTGCATTTAAGTTTTACTTTTTATGCATGGTGCTTAACTTGCCACTAAAACCTATGATACACACTTGCTGTCCACAGAGGATCAAAGGTGCTTTTTAGTACACATATGCTCACTCTCTGAACCACCACGCTGTAATAAAGCAAACTAAACCCTGTTAAATTTACAAAGATCTCATTGTCTAAGATTTTAATCCATACAGACCTACCACAAACCAGTTACAGCACAGTATCCTAGCACAGAGAATGGTTAACTAGAAAGATGTTTGCATAGCAAATCTTTTTCAAATTTCTCCTATGGAACAGATGAAGTTGACCTCCAATACAAATTTCAAACATAAGAGTGCAAAGTAGTGCTTAATCCTCACTATCGGTTTCTCTGTATCTTTTTAACTCTGCTCTCCTTCCACTTCACTAACAGTAGAGACCTTTTGGCAAAATAAAGCAGTTATTTCAATCGTCCCTTCCAAGCAAGTTAGTGGCACTCGTTAAAAATAAGAGGGGAAACCTCCCCTAGTCTCTCAATGCTTTTTTGCTGGAAGAGAAAGAACATCCCAACCCTTGGTTGCCTCTATCAAGTGCCTCTGTCCATGACTTATCCATTCTTCTTGGTCCATATATACTCTTCCACAAAACCAACACTTAAACAGACACTGAAGTGTTTCAGCCGGTGAAGTTTCCACCACCTGGTAGTTGTTTTTATGGGTCTTTTTAAGTTTCATTTTTAGCATACTCTGCTTTTTTGCTTGGTTTCCTGTCTCAACATTCTGAAGAGTAAGACGCTTTCGGTAACGTTTGACACCAAGACAACTACTTGTCCTTTCTGACAGGACTACTTTCAGGACTTGACCTTTATACTTGTTGATAGTCTTCATGACATTAATTATCTCTGGTGAGTCAACATCAGGATGGTTTAGTACCACAACTGGCTGGTTACGACGAGGGCATTTTATCAACTGATTCGTTCTCAAAGGGACAAGCCGAAGACGTCTCGCCGTCAACAGATATGACATGTCAGAACTCGAACTGGTTTCTGACTGAGTTCTTGTTTTCCTCTTAGGAAGTTCCCTGAAGCTTGCTTGTTTTGCCTTATTTTTGGGACCTAGCTGACTTTTTGAATAGTGTTTGCTTTGCTTACTCACATCACTGCTTTTCTGAAACAGTACACCAGTTTGTTTGCTATTATTTTTAACACTTGCCTCTCGCTTTGGTCTTTGCCTGAGTGATACACTTCGGGACTCAGCAATCAGTTCACTCCGATTAGGCAAACATGGCAAATTACTGCTAAGTGTCTCAGAAACACTGATGGGAACCGGGCGAGGCAGAAACATTTCATTGCAATACATAGAAGGCTCTGATGTTTCGCTCCTGTTTTCTGTTCCGTTTGAGTTTTGACTGCTAGTAGCATTCAGTACTCTCAGCATTGTCCCTTTAGGGATAAACACTGGAGTAGCAACATGGGAATTTTTAGTTACCCTGCTTTTAGATGTTCTTGCAAATGTAAGCAACTGATCTTTACTGTGTTCTTCGCTACTAATCACACTGTTTCTACCATGCACTTGAGGCAAAGATGTAGACTGTTCAACTTCAGTGGCAGGAACAACTCTCTCACAGCTTGCTGAATTTTCTTGAGGGAAAAGCACCTTTTTACTAGAAGCTTGACATCTCAAAGGCATGGATTTCATGTTAGATTCAGCAGCAGACATGAGCTGAGCAATCTTTCTACAGAGCAATGTTGCTGACCTCTTATTGCATGTTGTGTTGTCCCATCTGACACCCTCTGGAACGTTTTCAGCCCCACCGCTAAGAGAAAATACAGACGAAATAACAGGTCCCTCAAAAGCGCTGCCTTTATTTTCCATCTTCTGCAGTTCTAATGATTCCAGAAGACGACTGTTCTTTTGACTATTGGTTTCAGCTCTCTTTACTTTGCTAAAGCCAAAAGTCATGTTCTTGCAAGGTGGAGTTTTAGTGACATTAAAGTTTTTTCCTGCTTCAGAAGATGTTACAGATTTTTTATCAAAACCCTTACCAGCTAAATGTGTTTCTGTAGAGCTGACTGGCAGACTCCTACATTCGTTGTCATCCCTCTTTAGAGGCAATGTATCCTTTTGTTCAAGGACTGCAGAAGAAGAATTTTTGCTCTTCTGAGCAGCCTCTACTGAAATGTTCTTGGAACTTTTATCTTCAGAAATAGCAGCATATTTTGGATGGGGTATATCCACACCTTCTTCATAACAATACAAGTCATAATGTAAGTTATTTTTTCCATCTACTTCCCACCTTGAGGATTTAAGATTATTTTTTTCAGTAGTATTCATCACCAGAGACGGAGAACAAAGTTCTATAACACCTGAATGGACATCAATACCTTTCACCAAATGAAAGCATAATTTTGATGCATCTTCCCTCTGTACAGATACAGAGTTACAGTCTGAGAGTTGAGAATCAGAAAAACAAAGACATTCAGAATTCTTGTCATATGTACTATCCAAATTAAGCTGGTTACTAACACTGGATAATTTGTCTACATTCACTTCCATGGTTAGTAACTCATTCTGAGACATAGACGATGGTTTTTTTCCTTCTGCAGATCGTTCTATACCTTGATTCTCAAGTTGCTCTTCGGCACCATTCACAGGTTTGTACGTTGCTTCTTTCATAGGAATTAGTTTAAGAACCAGCTGTTGTGCACCATTCACTATTTTAATCTCTACTATCTGAGCTAAACAGTTAGAAGGAACTACAAGTTCAGACGGTGCAATTACTGTTAAAGGCATCCCAGGTTGTAAAGGCTCCATTTTTGGAGAATAAACCTCAACTTCCACACTTTGATTCTCACATACACTTATTTCAGATGCCTCCAATATTGTTTTATCCTGGACTGATGCTGTGTTTACGCTACATTCTACATCATGAGACGAATAGACCGTTTTAGTTGCTTTACCTGGAATCTCACAAACCACACTTGCAGATGAATTTGAGAGTTCATTCTGAAAAGGAATTTTATCATATTTCTGCTTCTCATATAAAGTGCTTGGACTCGGCTTCTTTTGCTTGTGGTTTATGGTGGTATTTGACAGCCGTTTTGTGGGTGTTTCATGTACTCTTCTCGTATGTTTTACTATATAGTCATGTCTAACAGCACCATATTCACAGTATTCACACTGATACGGAAAAGTTCCAGTGTGTTTCACCAAATGTCTCTGGAATTCTCCTTTGGTGTAGGATACGTAACTGCAGTGGGAACAAATAAATTTAATTTCTTCATGTTGACCTATATGCTTTTTATACTGCAAAGGATCCTTTGTTGAAAATCTACATTTATCACAATAGTATTTACCTGGCAGAAAGTTTTTAACTTTAAATGCTTTCTGGGTTTTACTTGGGGATTTTTTTTCACTTTTTTCAAAGTCTACAGCATTGGCACCCTCAGGAACAAAATGAAAAGCTGGTGGTGTAATATGACTGCACTTCTTGCAGATGAAATTTTTGTCTTCAGTCCACCCAAGCTTCTTATGCTTTTCTATATCTTGCATTGAAATTTTCTGAACGTTTCTGCATTTTATGCAGCTTATCAGTGACAACTTACTGTTCTCAGCCTCAGTCCCTTGGTAACAGCAGTTTTGGTCATCATCCCCTTTTGATGGATTTGTTTTATCCTCAGAAGATTGCTTCGGGGATGTAGTTAAGGAATTATTTTTATCATTAACTTGGCCAGGGTACAATCTTGGTAAAAGTTCCCTCATTTTCAACTGCATTTCAGAAGACGTGACTCTGCATCAGTTTTGTCAAACACAGTAGCAGCAAACAGAATATTTTCTTGATATTAGTCTTGTGTATGCTGCTTATCAATCAATCCTTCAGGCCACCAATCTGCAGAATATACACGTTGGAGGAAATGGTGCTCAAGCAACTGCATCCATATTATATTCCATGTTCTTAATTTTATTCAATCAACTTGCAGCACTAAAGAATAAAAAGCAGAAGATTAAGTCAGTTATGATTCACTGATCACTAAAATACAATGAACTAAGAATTGAACTATTAGTGGACTACAGCTGAATTACAGAGTCCAAGTCTACTGTGAATATACCACTGATTGTATTCTGCACATATAACCATTAACTCTAAGCAAAACATACCAAATCAAATAATCTTTTAACATTTGCTCTTATTCAAAATGTTCATAAATTCATAAAATTATCTGCTATGCATCAAAACCTAAAGAGTTCATGCTATTTCTTCCATGTCATGAAAAATTTTACATTTAAGAAATGTATTTAAAAGCCTAACAAGAAAGATACTTGGTAACAAAACTGAGCAGCAGAATATGATTTTGGTTCATATACAGCCCTTAACTCAGGAAAAGATATTATGAAACACTGCAAGTGCCACTCAGTTGTGAATCCCAGCAGGAAAAAGGACAGTGACTACAATGGTTACGAGAAACACATAACGATGAGTTTGTTTTTAAATATAAGGATTTTTAAGTTAGCATGGAAATTCTTGAAGTACAGAAGGAAGTTCTTTTCTAATCAGTGCCAATGTTTCAGATCCAAGGAGTCTTGAACACTAATTCGCAACAAGATGCGGTTTATATTTCACATGTTCTCAAAGTAATAGAGTCAAAACAATCTGTGGCTGCAAAATTAATTACTTTCACTTCTATTAATATCACAGTGTAATCACTTCTATGTAAGTGGACAAGCATATAAATAATTCACTCCATCCTGATAATACAGAAAGTGTCAATCAAAATAAAAAATGCAACAGAAGGCAGAAGGCAAACAGTAATATCAGTGTAAAACCACCATGTTAACTTCTGCAGTATGTTTGGCCCCACAGGTTCCAGCGCTCTTACTGTCTCTTTTCTATATTTAACATGCACAAGATCTCAGCCTTTAAGCTTTTGCCAAGACTATGAGACCACTCTTATTTGGAAAATAAACAACTAAATTAGCCTTTTGAGACATACATAAAACAAAGTCCAAAGCTAACAGCAACAAGTAAAATCTACTTGACATCTTTCTTACTCAAACATTCTTACTTACAGGCATACTGTTGCACAGATCTGCATTCATGTATAGACCCTATTTCATAAGGTTACTTTTAGATTCCTTTAGATTTCAATATATCCTACAGAAGGCTTCTGCTTCTGAAATCCAATTCCTCTCCAAGTCTATCCACAGAGAGCAGGGCCTGATTTAGGCTCCAAAAGCTCAGTGCCGAGATCACCTAGGTAGCATCCTATTACAATAATCCTACATGAATGAGGAAAACTTTACCCAAGGTACATCTCCACATTGGCTTGACAAGAGTAAGCATCTGATCCAGAAAGTTTTTCTTGCATCTCCCTGTGCTCCATCTGCCAATATCCCTAACTGCTACAGGAATGCTGCCCTAAAGATGGGGCTCTGCAAAGAACAATATACTGATATAACCTCAAACAACAGTAAAAGTTAGAAAAATGGTTAGGGACAATATAATGGGCTTTTCACTCCTTAGCAGATGGATGGCTGCACACCAGTAAAATTCCTCAGTAAGTAGTTCTTCGGACTGTAGTAATCTCATCTCATTGCAATGCAGACAACTGTACAACCCTGTGTGAAAAACCTCTATACCCCGATGTGAAAAACAAATCAACGGCAGTTTCCCAGGAAGGAGGAAAGTATACATGACTACTGCATCATGATCTTAAGATTTTTTTTTTTAAGCATTTCTAATGTTGGTAACATTATGCCCTCTATTATCCAGATTCTAAAGAGGAAAGAAAAACAAATATTTATGGTAGTCTCAGATGGACTATTCTCCCCCTGCTAATATCACTTCTTAGACTTAAGATGAACCTTGTTGACACACAAGTGTGATGGTAGGCCTATGTCCAGGAGATCCACTATTTTATTTCAGGAGAAAGGTAATAAGAGATCTTGATAAGCTCAAGATCCAGACCAAAGATGCTTTGAAGATTTCTATACAACTTTAAGAAAGAACTAAAATTGCATTTGAAATTAATTTAGATCGGTATTTGCTTTTTGCTGTTAACAGCTATCCATTGATACTGAAACTGCTCTCCATATGAGCTGACCAAAAGACAAGCATAGAGCACTTTATGCCATTGACATCCTTGACCACAAAAAACAGTATTAAAAACACAGTGTGTTTTCTTATTTTTTTTTTTTTTAACACTGTAAACGCCACCTTACGGGACAACATGAAAAAAGGATCCACCACCTTTAAAGAGCAAGAAAGTACAAGAAACATACTGTCAAATGTTTTAAGAATGCTTCAATCTACCAGGCAGATCTGGGCTGCTCAGTCCAAGAGGACACTAGAAAAATTTGACAGAGATGATTCAAAGAACAGGCTTTTAATCCTTCTGAACTTTCCTAACTCAAAAATCCTTATATATGAAAGTAAAAAAAAAAAAAAAAAGGTATATAACCCCAAAACCAAGCTGTCATTCAGACCTGTGACAAATACCATGTTGACAGAATCCAGGTTTCCCTAATTACTGCAACTGCATTTCAGACCTGCAGTGGGTTGATCCTAGCCAGCAGCCAAGCAGCCACTTGCTGGCTCCCCACCACTCCCTGAGTAGGAAGGGGAATGAACTGGAGAAAGTGCAAGAAAGCTTATGGGTTGGGACAAAGGCAGTTTAATAGGTGAAGCAAAGAGGTGGGGAGGTGATGCACCTTCCACAAGCAGACCGATGCCCAGCCAGTCTCCAAGCAACAGCCACCTTGGAAGCCAACCCCTCTCTCCCCTTCTTCTTCCTCTACTTCCAGTTTTCATTGCTGAGCATGACATTATATGGCATGGACTATCTCCTTAACTGATTCTGACCAGCCGTCCCAGCAGTGTGCCCTCCCAATCTCTTGCCCACCCCATGCCTACTCACTGCAGCGGAGGCAGAGGGGGTGGGGGGGAGAAAACCTTGACATTGTGCAAACACTGTTCAGCAACAATCAAAACACTGGTGAATTAACACTGTTTTAGCCACAGATCCAAAACACAGCACCATACAGGCTGCTATGAAGAAATTTAACTCCATCCCAGCCAGACCCAGTACAGGGTGAAAAAGAACTGAATAACCAGGTGATACTGAAGTGACACTGCTATTGTCTCCCTGGCTATTTTTGCACCAGTCTTTCCTGAATGCTAAATAGTTAACAAGAAAAGTTTTGATGCAAACAGGCCTGCTTTATCATTATTTTGGATAAAACAAGTCCCAAAGTACATTGTAATTTCATTCTAATATTTGAAAAAATGATTTGCTTTTCCTGATTACTTCAGAAAAACAAGACCAATGTACACAGAGAGGTGGTGCAATCCAGCATCCACTCACTCCATACCAGGAAAGGGGTGGGCGGGGGGGTGGTATGGGGGGAGG
>NW_010972981.1:49987-52894 GCF_000737465.1 Haliaeetus leucocephalus | reverse complement strand
GGGGGAATATGCTTCAGAAAATTTTAATTAAAAGATACATACTCGATTTTTCAAGTTACAAATACAGAGCACAGAGACCAATCCAAAGACATTGTTAAAGGAAGACCTGAAAGTCTACAAGGAGCCTGAATGGCAAACACAAGAACAGGATAGATGAAGAATGGAATAAGAGATACTAGGAGTGTTAATATCAATTCCAGTCCCTGTCTTTACAGGAATGGATTCAGGAAAAGTTTGTAAAAATACTTTGAAATACAGTAAGGTACCTGAATTAGGAGAAATTGAAAAAAAATTTAGAGGCCCTAGTTTTGAAAAAGATTGGAAGCAGAAACCTGGAGGTACATGGAAAAATAACAATAGAAGGAAGATAAACCAAACTTTCTCATCCACTCCTTCTACCAAACACCTGCAATTCAGTGACATTTAAAAGGAGGGCATTTAATAAAAGGAAATACTCCAGCCTTTCACATAACACTAGTATATCTTGGACCCTGCTGCTCAAGACACAGAGATCAATAGATGCGCAGGAGTCAAAAGGCATTCTAAACAGTGGGTATCACATTTACATAAAGGTTAAAAAACAAAGACCAATTAAAAACAAGAAAAATAGGCAAAAACATCATCTGCAGCCTGACTATGCCAAATTTATCCAGTACAAGTTTTTTTGCACTGCGGTAGATTACAGACCACTGATGTGGCCACTGTCAGACAGGAATTGCCAGTGTCTTCCCATTATTCTATAATCCTGAAATTTCCATTTACTTAAGATACATTAATACTTCATTCATCTTTTCAAAGAAAAGTATTTCTTTTCCAGTGTTTTAGATCCCTTTTTCATCTCAAATTATATGCTGCTATCAATGAAATGTATGTGACAAGCAGCATGCATTTATTGTATGTGATCAAATAAGTAGGACCTTACTTCAGCAAAGCACCCACCTCTCATACACTAAATTCAAAGACTGCATCCAAGAATCAAGGCCTGCTTTGGTACTGAAAAGCTCATACAAGTAATCTGTTAACTGAAAAGCTTAAACAGAATTGGAAGACACTGTGCATCACTACATCAAGAAAATACAGTGTGTAAAATCTGAGTCTCTGTGAAAAACTTAATCTCTGTGTAAGCTTAAAATTACCTTGTTTGTATTTTACAATTATATATATGCCATAGTCAATCAACAATAAATGGATAGTATATCTCTGTCAAGTAGAGCTAACTGTTCTACTGATCCAGCTACATAGCCACAATTATCAGTCATTAATTTTAGGCCTAATGACTAGGAAAGATCCAAAGTGCTTCACTCAAGTATAACATATTATACTAATAAAAAGAATTGATTTTGTACTAAAAACAAACTGTTCAAATACACCAAAGAAATTTCATCTACAAATATTTCTTCTTAAAAAGACATTTTGTTTCACAATAACAGCTAATCACACAGGCATAACACTTTTTAAATCTGAAATTCACATGAAGTTTTTCCATCAGCATGAATAAGGAATGTCAGTGCAGAGAATTAAGAAGAGCAAAGACCATGCACCAAGTTTTCAGAGCTTACTTTTATTATACAATATACAGGTATTTCACTCTACAGAAAAAATTTAATTACATTCAAAATTTTTACTATTTATGATATAGTTATGAAAAATATGGATTAAAAGTAAATCACTATTTTTAGAACGCATAGGTGAAAAACTGTCCAATTTATCGACATTTATTGACATTGTAGGAAGTCACGTACATATATGGACTATAGAGTATCCTACAGAAATGGAGGTCTGCTTCTCTGTGGCTCTAGGACTGAGGCCTACCTTTATTTGTATCTGAAAGACACACATTTCTAACATATCATTCAATTGCTTGGCGGTCTTCTTGCAATAAGCTAAGCAAGGCATTCTCAAATAACTACTGTATCAAAAGCAGTATTTTAGAGAATGCTCAGAGATGTTTATACAGTTGTTTATCATTAGATGTATGATCAACTTCTAAAATTATGGTGCACATTTCATCATTTCACACAATTTACAACCATTTTCAAAATCATCCTGTATATCCAAAGCATACCGACTAGCATTTAGCACTACCTTACTCTAAGCTTTAAGGCCTGTAAGCAATAAAGCAAGTATGGCACTGAAGAAAATGGGAGAGGAGGGGGAAAGTCCCATTAAAAACACATATCCCTCCGTGCCCAGTTCTCAAAACACTCACATAGATGCTAAAATTCACTTCTACATATTTAATTCCTGCTAAAATTAGCCACATACTATCTGTACGTGCAATGAAAGGGCCTTGGCTGTAACCATTTACTGTAGAAACAATGCAGAACAGAATGCTAGCAAAATCCCATAAAAGAAAATTAGGCTTTTTTATAATAAACCAAACTTTTTTTATTAAACATGTATTTCAGGACACTTCGGCTACATCTATGGTAACACTGGGTCATTTACTTAGAAGAAATCCAAATCATTTTATACGTCTAAATTATGTTTAGTGTCCAGTGTAATACTTTTTTATGATCGATTCTCTTGCAACAAAACTGAATGTAGGATTTAATTAAACGACTCTTATGCCCAAACACTCTGAAGAACACAATTTACGTACAAAACACAGGATGATCTATTTTGCTCAGTAATAAAGTTACTAACCCGAAAGCTTCTTTTCTTCGGGAAGAAGACCAAGATGACAAACCTGGACAACAGCTTTACAGCCCAGGCGAGTCTAAAGCAGTCTGATGGCGCCCACGCGACAGCAGCGCCCGCCAGCCAACACCAAAAAATCCCATCTTCTTGGGCATCCAGCCCACCCACGCAGAAGTGTTGCCGCCCCTCCGGGAAAAAAGAGACCTCCCTCGCTCAGGGCCCGTCTCCGGAGGCCGAGCCCCGCCGCTGCCCGGGCGAAGGCGGCCG
>NW_010972981.1:0-49551 GCF_000737465.1 Haliaeetus leucocephalus | reverse complement strand
GGGGAACGAAGGCGGGCTGGTGTTGGAGCACCTGCAAGATGGCGGGCGAGGGTATTGAAGAAGGTGCGCCCTCAGGTTGTTGCCTGCCTGCCGGCCCTCAAGGATTCTGACAGGACAACAGGCCGAAGGAAGAGCTGCTGTTCCCAGTAATCTCTCTACGTGCCCCCCGATACCACCGTGATTTATTAGCGCGTGGTGTGGGCACGCGTTTCACAGGGATTGCTCAGTTACGTAGCACGTCATCGTGTGTTTTCAGATGCCTCCTATAAAATCCAAATTTCTCGTGAAATAAACTCTTCTTGGTCAAATTTGAAGGGAGAAAAAAGGATTTTAACTGCCAGCATCTTGCTCTCTAAAAGTACCTTTGACATCACTGCAGTATCTAACCACGCTGCTTAAAAAGGAAACCAGATTTAACATGGGGCCCAAAGTTTTTCCAGGTGGCACCTTGAGCTTTTTGGTAGATGACTTCAAAGTTAAACTCTGTTTTGCCGATTGTTCTGTTAGCATGGATTCTGTGTGATAAGAGGAACCACGAGTAAGTTGCATCTTCCGATCAGTTCTGTACTTGAGTGATCGGAAACAGGGCTTGACCTATCCTTACCATTGTCTAGACATGAACACGGATCTTCAGGGATCTTGGATTTTGGGATAGCCTCTTTGGGTCACAAAAAAAAAGGAAAGAGAAAGCTAAAGCTATCAGGGAACTTTGGGGAAAAAGAATCCTCTCAACTATGAATTTTTTAGTTCTAAAATGAGAGGTTGCTGTCAGAGTCTGTTACATCTCTTGATCAGCAGTATAAAAAAACACTGTTAATGGCGGAGTTTGGAATACCGTAGTTTACTGAAGATTTTTAAAACTTGTTAAGAAGGTCTTCTGGCTGATAGAGCCTGTTGGGATTTCTAGAAGGCTTTTGACAAACACTGTCAAAGAAACCAATCAGTAATGGCATAAGACCAAATGTCTTAGAATGCATAACTGGTTAAAGATGGAGCACAGGGGGTGGGAGTGAGTGTGTGGTAGTTGTCATACAGAGGTCACAGGTGCACTGTGTAGCAGTCTCTGCTGGGACCTGTTCAACATACAAGTGACTCAGAAAAGGAGCTGGGCACTCAAGTGGCAGCCTTCTGATGATACCAAGCTATTCAGGGTCTTACGGACAAAAGCCCACTGAAGATCTGCAGGAGGACCTTATGAGACTGAGTAACTAGGTAGTAGAATGGCAGATTACATTTTGAGTAGATAAAAGTGATGCGCAGTGGGGAAGAACATCCTAACTTCAAATATAAAATGATGAGCTCCAAGCTGACTAGTACTGTGCAGGAGGAAAATCTTGGAATTACAGTACATTTCGGTGAAAATCTCACTTCAGTGCTTAATAGACTTCAGAAAAACAAGCTGTATGCTGAGATTTGAAAAGGAACAGAGAGCAAAGCACCCTTATGCTACTGTGTAAATTCATGATTTGACCACGTCTTGAAAGCTGTTTGTGGTTCTGAGTTTCCTCAGCTCAGGAAAGACAGAGTAGTAGTGGAAAAGTTTCAATGAAAGGTAAAAAGGATGAGCAAAGGTACTTTGCTCTCAGCTTTCATGTAAGGAACAACGAAGTAAGCTTCTCTCTGAAAAAAAAGATGACTACTGATATAACAAAGGGCTAAAAATCATGAGTATGCATTGTAATATAAACCATTACATGTGGGAGTTGTGTATGTGGATCCCATGAAAGCCACCAGGGACAATTTGCACTTAACTGACTTGTGTCAGCTACTCTGCAAAGGTGATCATGCGGTGTTAAGAAAATTCACTTCCCTAACTATTATATCAATCACTCTTTATAATATTAAAGTCTATTAACTTTGTTAATATATATTAGTTCACATTACACACTGCAATGTAATGAGGCAGTGGAATTTTACTGGAGTCTTTGGTATTGTTCATGCTCAACTAAAACAAACTAAAGGCCAGCCCAGCCCTGGAAATAAGGACTTTGCTTCGTGGAAGCATAGAGCTGTCCACGAAGGATAAAGGACACCCATAGGCAACCCAGATAAAGCCAGCATCCTAGCCCCTCTAATACGTCTTTGAAACCCTCCCGGTGTCATCTGGCATCATAGATAAGTAACTCTAGCAAGACTGACTTCAGGGATATCTGGATCAATAGATAAGCAGCAAGAATGCTGCAGAAATACAGTTACTTTGCAAAGTTTTACTATGATTAGTAATCAGTAGTGTGGGTCTTAGTAATTAGTCAAATCGTGTGGTATCTGAATGGTTGAAGTGTGTAAGAACCCTGTCTAAAATCACATTTAGCGTGACCCAGTTTGTCTGGGACACCTCATGCACACAAATAAATACTTACCCTTGTAATTCTATACTTTGTTTCCTAGCCTCTCTCAGTCTACATGGGCCAGTTGCAAATATTTGTTAACAGTGATCCACACTTAGCAGATCGTTTTCTTCAAAACCAGGAAAAAAATAGAAACTTTCCTAAAATAAAAGATTATATTCTGTAAGACGAGTAATAATTCAATAAATAGTTTTCTGGTGAAAGTGTGTTTTTTCAGCTCATCTATCTGTATCTGAAACAGTCCAGAGTGCAATAAATATACTTCCTATCGGTAAAATGGAATCAGTTATCTGATACACAACACTGATTAAGCACTTTCACCACTCTTAGATATGTGTAGCTAGCCTGCTCTGAAGTTAGAAAGGCAATTGCCTGTAACAAATGCAAAGAGATTATTCAGTATTTAAATAAGGCCAGACTAAACAATATCATCCAGAGGAGGCTTTGTTATGGAAAGGTTGAGAGTCAATTTGCATCTTCCTCAGTGTTTTCCAGCTACATAAATTCAGTCCCTTCCCTGCATTTTCTACCTTTGCATTCAAAGGTATTCCGTGTTGTCTCCACAGAGATGGGTCAGATCAGATCAGAGCTCCTCTTTCTCACTTAGTCTCCAGCCCTGAACCTATTTAGACTACCAGAGAGGGAGTAATTCTGCTGCAATTACCACCTTACCACTCGCCTTCCATTTGCCAGTCCTCTTTAGTGACCTCTGAATTCCCAGCTCTGGCAAGGTCTTTTATTCCTTCTCAGTTTGTCCTGTGACTCACCCACCCCGCAGTGCTAGTTAGGCACTTGTGAGCATCCTTGATAAGGACCCTGAAGGAAGGGTCATCACTTAGTAATGGCAAGTGTTGTTACCTAGGTAGGAGATGCTGGTGGTAACGCTACTAATTGGCAAATAGAAGCAGCATCCAAACAAGTAGCCTATTTTACTTCATAGCGGGTCTTAGTTTCTACAGCAAAGACACAATGCCTTTACTGCATCCTTTGTAGCATTGCTATCCCCTGTGAGACTGGTCCTGTCATGTGCTGTGGGACACCCACATACCAGAAATTCACCACAACTCCTCTGCTGCTGCTGCTTGTCCTGCTGTCAGCCTGCATATTTTTCCACCCTCTAACAAGATTATCTGTCATGAAATGCTGACCATGGCTTCTGGAGCCATGAGAGCCACAGGGAGACAGTTCCTGCTGTAGAGCTTCAGCTTTGCAGCTCAACTGCAAAACTGTGAAACAGCTGTGTTTGGAGAAGGGTCAGGAGGAAGGAGAATAAAGAGGGTGAGTAAATGGGCTACAAGATAAATCGGCTGCTCTCGGAGCTTTTCTTGGAACAGTTTTGCTTTGCGCATTACTAAATTCACAAGCCCTCCCCCAAAAGTAAGAAAGCAACGTACTGGAAAACCTGCAAAAACGAGCAGTGATAACCCAAGATGAAAATGAAATAAAGCACTTTTTGGCGACACACAGAATTTCTCTCTGAGACATTGCAGTACCCTCACATAACAGCTTCTATCCCCCTTCAGAACACTATCATAACTATAGTCAGGTGGATATGGTTTTTCACTCTATAGGCTGCAATAATACAATAGCGCTGTCTGTTGAGCTCTGGGAAAGCAGAGGGAAGAGCTTCTTTTGGGTATATATTCTGTGAATACACTTTGTAGATCTCAATTCTGTTGAGTGGAACATTTTGGCTTCCAGGATGAAAATACACTACTTTGTAAGCATTCAGAGCACTTAGAAAAGAAAAATGCAATCTTTGTTTTCTGAAATGTGCAAGCACAAACTGCGTACAATGACAATACTCAGGATTTAAAAATAGCAGCAAAAGAAGTTTCAATTCTGAAGGTTTCCCAGCCCCTGATAATGCAGGCTTGGACTGGAGACTGAAGGAACCAGCTTAGTTATTGCTCTGCATTTCTGCAGCTGATCGTAATGCTGTATGATACATTCCCGCTTCAAGTGGCTAAGCAAAGTGCATAAATTACATGATACATTCTAGAGCTTTCTTTAGATACAGGTTGCCGCTAATTACCAGAGTGCTCCCTCCTGCTATTTTGTTTGATTGGAGGGCATTAGGACTATTAAGAAGTGTCAAGAGGGTAATTTTACATTCTGACTTTAATTTCTGCATCTGTATTTTTAAAAGCGTTACATGGCTATAGGGTGCTCAGATTTTGCTGCACCGAGCATACGACTACTGGTTCTCTATTGCTCTCTAGTGGCCAACGTGTAACCCTACTGCTACACTCTCTAAAGATTGCCTTCCTGTTTTGTTATCAGACTGTACTGCTGTAACATCATAAACTCGTCCGCAGACTTTCACCTTCAGTTTAAGGAAATTTACACTTCGAGCCTTGGGGACGAAAAAATGCAAGCCTCTTGCATTTTTCTATCTTCTCTTGCCCCAACATTTCTAATCTTTCCACCCACATCCTTATTTGTCAGTGACCTCGCTAACTCACAGTTACCTCTTTTCTCCGCCCCCAAACATACACAGACAAAGCCTCGTTCCCCTGTTCCTGAGCTACGTGGCAGTGCCTCATTCTGCCTCTCGCCAAGCAAAACATGTTTTGATGGGCTAGTAGCAAGCAAGGCAGAACAGCTACTAGTTAGATTAATTTAGCTGTTGCTTCTCCAGCAAATGACCAGGTTTTACAGTCTTACAGGGAACTCATTCTCATGTAAACCTCTACTCATTTATCAAATTGTTTAATTTTGGAAAAAAATCTAAGCATGAGGGTGAAGGTTGTGGGCTGTGTGATCACATAAGCCTTTTTCCCTTGGGGAATCCGGTTAACAGGTGAAAGTTAAAGGCAAAGAAGAGAGAAGCCAGTCGAGAGTATGGTCAGGGCACAGACTGAAACGACGTTCTGAATTACTGGAGACGGGAGCTTCTGCAACAGCTTTTCAACAGACAGACTGGGCAATCATTAATTTGGAGGTAACTTGGGCACTTTTGTGAAGGGCAGCACGCAATGATTACCTGCAAGAAAGAGACCAAAGCTGAGCCAGAGCCCCTTCTAGCAAGGCTGCTGTCAGCTGGCACTTCTCCAGTGGCAGCCCCCAGGAAGGAAGCCAACAGGTGGCTGGGGAGGGGGGGGATCCCAGTGCACCCCACAGCTTCCTAAAGGAGAATGGGGAGGAAATACGAAGTGAGTGAAAGCAAAAATTAAAAGTAGGTCAACTAGATTAAAAACACACACAGTTAAAAGTGACCAGTTCTCTCTCACCACTTATTTTTGTGGCTTGAAGATATGCCTTAAAAACATTTGAAACTACCTTAGGATAGAATAACAGTCTTAGTCAAGCAAAAAAAAATGTGTTCATGGTAAAGATGTATCCTGTAAACTGATACAGTAAGAGAAATCTGGAATAGTCTTGCATTGTACACAGAAATTAGAAAAATAGCACTTAGCCAGATATCATTAGCATGTCCTAATACTCTTTTCTCTCTTTTCATATACAGTCTGCAGGTTCAATAAAACACCAACAATATAGTATATTTTAAGTGGGGCAAATACTCTGCTAGGTATTTGTTTCACTGCCAAATATATGCACATGCAGTAACACAATCCATTACTACTGTATAGTGGCATAATCTGGTAAAAACAAACCTTTCGGTAATCCTGTTCCAACATCTCAGGAACACCCAGTGCTTTCCTAGGAATCACTGCCATCAACACTGGCTCCTCAGGCTTAATTTATCTGTTTCAGATCCTCCGGAGGACTGTTCATACAAGGAAAAATATACCTGTCTGGGAGAAATAGGAGAGGCTTTCCACACAGTGATGAGCAAACAAGTGGTAAAATCAGTGTAGGTGTTCTCTTATCTGTATTAGTGCTAGCTGCTGCGTGACAACAAAACTACATACCTTTTTCTTTAGAAATTAACTGTTTTCATACTTTTGTGAAAGCAGATTTGCCCCACTGCAGTAGGGGCCTCATTCTGCTGACTTACCAAAACTTCAAAGGTGCCTTACACTTCTCTTTTAAGTATTGTAACTATTAGAAGAGCTTTTTCAGATAATTAGCCATTCTGTGAAGCTTCTCTTTTGTCATCTATGAGGAAATTAAAGACAGGTGGAAGATCATCCCTGTTAAATCTATACATATTTAAATCCTGTTAAAGCTATAGAGGTCTTAAATGACAATTCTTTATTTAAAAGAATTTTACCTCATGACTTCTTATAAAAGGATCCTAGTTTCATATTAAAAAAATATTCAAAAGTACTATAAACACAGAAGAAGAGTGCTCAGTGTGTGCCTTTTTCTTTAGAATAAATGAAGGGCAAAAGAGGAGTTTGGGGCCATTTTTGGTTTTGTTTTTCTTTAATAGCTTAGAAATCCAGGTCATCATTATTGCTTGTGGTTTACTTTTGTATCTATGGGGTTTAATTCCTGAAGAAGTAAAGGTGATGAATTAATAGAATGAAATGTTTTTAGTAATTCTCTAGGTTCTAGAATTAGTAAATACGTGTTTCAGTCAAGCCTGAGAACTGCACATTCTTTCTCCTGCTCAACATCCCAAACCACTGGAGCTGCTCTGTCAGCACAGAGCACCGAGGATGGCATCAGGCAGGGCTGTGCTTTATGAAATACAAGCCCTTCAATACAACCCTGAGACATGATGTGATATCAAAACTGCCTCATTCTGGATCAAAATCACATTTAAGGGGCATCTTTTAATTTCTTATCTTAGAAACGGATAAGGAGATTAAAAGTTTATACAGTTTCTGGCTTACTTTTTTCCTGAACCTGTAGGTTGCTGAAAAGTATCTCAGACATCAAATAGTTAAGGGTGCCAACACTGCACCCATACAATTTAAGAAAGAAGAGTGTAGTTTTCAGGACAGTCTTCCTCCAGCAAGCCTACTACTGTAGAACTTATTCCCCATTTATCATTTGATGCAAAAGAGCCTGAATTTTAGAAAATGCTGCAGAATCACAGATTTTCCATACTTGAGACACATGGGGTTTTAAAGTTTCCTGCTGCTATGGCAACTTTAGCAATAAATGCATTTTAAATACCCCTTTGATGAGTCACAAGTGTCTATTAAACTCTCTTTGTGGTGAACTACCATTTCCATTCAAAGAGTCTCATTGCTCTTTTATAGTAATCATTCACTCTCCAATCTAATATTAAGGAAGAAAAAAGCAATGTTCCAGATTTGTACAGTCACAAAAGAAATCTTACCAAATTCCTTGATCATGGAATCATAGAATGGTTTGAGTTGGAAGGGACCTTAAAGATCATCTAGTTCTAGAACTTCAGACATAGTCCCAAGGGTAGTGAGAAGAAACATTGTGTCACATTACCAAACAGCTCCAAAACAGAGCCTCAAAAATCTTGGTTATTCACAAATCTGAAAAAACAATTTGTTGAGCATCAAATACAACATACTGAATACTATACATTCTGGGTTATCATCTCTACTGTTTATCAGAAATTAGATCTGATAAATACTATCACACTTGCTCCCTATACACTACAACTATAGGTATTTTTATTTTAAATGTGCCCAGAAGAGAAAGGTGGTAAACAATAAATTACTTTAGATAAGGCTAAAAAATAAGCTTTTTTTAGTATAACCACTTTCAGCCCCACGTACTTAAAGTTACTCTCTCCCCTTTGGAACTTTAAACCTCCTTTGTTCTATAGACAATCTCAAATGGCCAAACATAATTGGTGCTGTGCAAGACCTTGGATGAGTAATTGAGGGAGTTGGAGTCTCTTAGGCTTCAACATTTAGCTGCCTAACTCTAGTTTGATGGCACCAGTCTGGACAGTTCAGAGAACAACTCAAATTGGGAGGAGAACCATGCTGGCAGAATATTAGATACCCGGAGACTCCTGTTTGAGGACTGATATACCTCATTTCTTCTGCAGCTTTTACAAGCTACATTGGAAGGAAATAGACTTAAGCAGCTTATGATGAGGAGAGACCTAGCTATAAATGTATTCTGATATTTTATTACTTTTTTACGTATGTTTAGTCTTGTAATCATCACTGAAAAATTGTGCACAGTTGTAGAAAGGATTTCTGGTTTTAAATAAAAGTCAGTTAATTGACTTCGAACAGATAATGGATGCAGCTAATCTTTTGAATACACCTAATGAGCTTATTTGGCTTTTCAAAGTCAATTCGATGTCTCAACAGGCAACCTTAGTGATATTTTCAGTTGCAGTAAAAAATTTCATAAAACAATGAGGTTTGCAACAGGGAAATCTATAGTCACATTAGAATTCTAAGACTAGAATACATTTCCTAGCAGCTGCAAATTGGTGTTTTTTTCAAGAATGTAGTCTTCCATCTCCGTTCCTGGAAACTGTTCAACATAAAGGGAACCAACAATAAGATTCCAATGGAGACACTCTTTATGGTGTTACTTTACCGTAGTGCATTTTATTCTGCACTGATACTGCTAAAACATGGCCCTGAGTTAAAATTGATGAAATTCATTAAGTCCTTAAAGTGAACTATTCTTCTGCATAAAATCTTGAGTTTAGACTTCTAACTTTAAACAGCAGTCTTACCTTAGCAGCAAAGCACTAGTCTGGTTTCATGTTATTACTGAGAGTTTCTGGGAGTCCTGCCTAAAAAAAACCCTAAAACTGTACAGCAGTATTCAACAACCACAGATTTATTTAAATTACTATTTTTGGCTATTAAGAGTTCCAAAAATTGTTTACTTAAGGTCTTTCAGTGCTTATATATCTAAATGGCCCCAAGACCCCATCTATCTCTTTAGCTACCAACAGAACTTTAAAGCCCTTACCCAGCACACGTCACTGACTTACTTATTTAATAACACAAAATGCTATATTGTTTGCTAGTACCTTTAACTATAATTCTTCAGAACTAAAATTAAGAAGTGCAAATGATTCCTCCTTTTACATTCTGTCACCCAATTTTAGCAATATTAAATTTATTTCATTTATATTTCTATTTTCTTTATAACAAATGTCTATCAAGATGCTTCATAACACAATCAGAAACATCATGAGGTCTGTATTCAATTCTGTATTTAACAGTCAGTCATTAACTGATCAAAACAAAATATGGAAGTATGATCTGTTCTTTTTATGCTCAGAATTGGATTCCTTCCTCGCTGTCATCTTTATTCTAGGCTCCAAAGGCAGGATTCAAAATCCACTAAAGCTGATGGAAGTCTTTCCACCGATATTCAGTGGGCTTTGGTCAAGCTTCAGATGACCTAGATAATTATGTCAATGAACAAGCTGAAACTCATTGAATCTGCTTGTTTACAGAAGCAATGAAGTAGGTCAAAATTCTCATTTAATCTCACTGTACTGGATAGACCACTGATAAAACAGCACACTAGTAAAAGGCAGATTTTAAAAGAGACAGACCTGAAACAGCCCGCCATACAAGAGTCATTTAATTACCTTAGTTCTTTGATCTTAATTTCTCTTGGTACAACCTGCTACAAACTGAACATTTTAGAATTAACTTAAGAATGCTATTTCTGTTCCCCGTCTTTGTTTTCAATTACTTTTTATGTTGGCAAAATGGATGCACGCACACAATGTAGAGCGCAGTGCAAAGATCTGTAAGCTTGAAGGGAGTTTCACCCCATCAGTAAGACTGCGTGGTCCTCTCAGACCACCTGGGGAAATCCTTGCCTCCAGCTGCTTCTCTCTGCCCAACAGCCCAATGTCTTTGTGTTGCACTTTCTTCCCACTCACAGGCTTCTAGGTTTGAAGTCAGCAGGAACTGAACTGTCTCGGGTTTTTTTCTTACTACCCCAACATACACATGTCTTTCTTAGAAGTGGATATATAACACAAAGTGACTTTTAAAAGGCATCACCAATGTTTGCTATGCTAGTGGCCACATCAGTTTTAATGTTCACAGGGTGAGTCTAAGCCTCCCCATGCAGAGGAAGAGACACCAAACTACAGGATAAGCACAGCGAACAGACGGCATGTGAGCAAAGCAAAGCTGAATATGAAGTAGGCATTGCATGGTGGGCACATCGGTTCTGAAACACAAAATAACAAGGGATGAAAAGAAAAGACAAGCTATTACCTTTGCAGACCGTTTCTAAAAGAAACCATAATTCTCACACATTCATAAACCTAGATGAGACTTCAGGTGAGAGCCCTCCTATGATAAACCATCACAGCTTTGTTGTCTCCAGAGCACTGGCCATTTACATTAGCTGTTAGCACAGAAAGGTGACCCAAAACTTAGGATGGTAAATTCCTCTGAGGGTCAGTACAGAAGCCTCATGTAGTTCTGGCTGATGTTCAACTCTAGGAATGTTATCATAACATTTGCAACTAGTAAATATGTTTGGTGGTCTATTCATAATCCCAGCATGATCTTCAATTTACACTATCTCTCATGAGAAAAAATACAAAAATTATTAAGGACTCTGGTCCCTTCTTACAGCACACACACACAAATACTTCTACTGCAAATGTCACATCTGTCAGCACAAAAGGAGATACTAATTATTTCAGTGTCAATTACCAAGTATGTTTCTGTGTTTAGAATTCATGATAATTTATTCTAATTAAATTTTTAAGAATCTATACAAATCATTTGAAATTTCTATTTGCTCTTGTATCAGCTGTTATACAGATTGTAAGACATGCAAGAGAGGCTCTAGACATACTGCTGATTTTAGCAACTGAATGCTTGGATGCAAAATGAGCAAACTCACTGAAGCAGATGAATAAGCCTCTGCAGAACACCCACACATTACAATACTTTCCTCCATGCTACTGCAAGAACAGGAAGAGGAAAAAAAAACTCAATAGAAAACAAAATTAATTCTCCTGGGATTGTTTGAATCAATATTCTAAGTGGCCTGAAAGCATGAAAACTGTTAAATGGAAAAATATACAGGATTGATACTGCTGTACATCTCCACTGGAGTACTGCAAGTAGAGAAATGAGATATGGTCATAAAGAAATTTAAATCTATTCAAAAGCCTTTTTGCTGCCTCTTTTTCTTTAGCATATAATTGCACATACCACCTGAATCACATATAACATTGTTTCAGTGCACTGACTCTTATCCACCACCACAAGGACAAGAAATATTTCCTTTTTTCCTCTCTTCTCCCTATCCAAACATCACGGTTGTGCCTTCAAAATTGCCGATAGCCTTTTTCCCCAGAGAGGTGTCTTTAATGAATGTTTAGTAGGATTAGCAAGCAGTTAATGACAAATTTTGGTCAGAACAGAAGGTGTTTGTTGTGAAAGAAGACAGGACAAACAGAAAACACATTTGCTGCAGTTTCCAGCTCTGTGGCACTGACACAAGAGAGTCTTTTGCACAACAGAAGAGCATCTCTATCCTTAAGGGATTAAGTGCACAAGACAGGTAATGACAGAAGAATTAGTGACAATACAGAATGTTGTACAGGTCTGTGAGCTCTGAATTGCTTTATAGATGCCTAAATCTCAAAAAATATTGCAGCATGACCAAGTGCAGTTTGTCAGATGACAACATAAGTTTTGTAAAAAAACAGAATCCAGAAATTCAGGAAATTTCATACCCAGTGCATTCCACATGGAAAATACATGCTACTGAAGGAAAAGTGGATAGTTATGAAGGAATTCCAAGGAATGAGAAAAGCAAAGTGGAATCAAAATAGAGGGTGATAGATCTAACT
The DNA here is from genome assembly GCF_000737465.1 of Haliaeetus leucocephalus. Lineage (NCBI taxonomy): Eukaryota > Metazoa > Chordata > Aves > Accipitriformes > Accipitridae > Haliaeetus > Haliaeetus leucocephalus. Next base: position 37,551 of record NW_010972981.1, on the reverse strand, counting down.
TAACAGCAAAAAAAAAAAAAACTGATGAAAATTTCTTTGTGAGAAAAAGTATAAGGACATTTTATTTTTAAAAAAGAACTGCATATGGTCTAAGGTAGAAATCTTAGGACTGTCGTGTGTGAAGAAAACCTTATTGAATTAAAATATGTCTCTGAATAAAAAGAGGGGATATTAACCTTTTCTATTCAAATTAGGCATGGCTTTGAAGCAGAATTTAAATTGAGTAGTAGCCTGGAAGCTTTGATTTACATCAAATAATTGGATCTGTACTTCCAACATGCAAAGCAGGCAGCAGCTGAAAATGATCTGAAGCAAAACAAGATTTTCAAAATCATCACTGAATTATTGGTAACAAAGGTCAGGAGTATTGGGAACAAAACCAAGAGTGAGAAAAGTATTAAAGATCAGATGATTCACACAGGAAAACTTTATATATAAAATAATGGCCTCTCTGACTGCTACTATCATTCAGGGAAAAGATCTTTTCATTGGGATTGAGAATTTTATTAAAATGTCAACTAAGTGCTCAAGTGCTCAGGTCAAACAAACAAATCAAATGCTAGAAATGACAAAGAAAGGAATAGAGAACAGAACTGGGAACATTTTTTTTTTCTCTGTATGAAATTTGTGTCACTGCACCTTGGGTATTCTGGGATGTTATGACTCTCCCATCCCAGGGACTAGAATGGGTTCAGAGAAGGGCAACAGGGATGATCAGGGTCTGCACCGGCTCTGTGAGGAACAAGTGCTGACATGAGAAAGAAACCACAGAGGAGGGAATACAATAGAGGCCTCTGCAGCCATTAGCAACACAGAGAATAAATAGAGGACAACTGTTTTTTACAATCCAAGAGACAGCGGTATCCTTCTCAAATAAAGCAAGCAGGCAGCAGATGCAGAACAAACCACAGGAGGTGATCTTCCACACAATGAGTAAATAAACTACAAAAATTCTAGTGATAGTGTCGTTCATTGTAAAGGTGTATATGGATTCAGTAAGTGATTGGGCAAATGCAAGAAGAAATTTCCACGGGGGTCTACGTAGAGGGACATCACTCTCAGAAAATTTCACTCCAATTACTGTTTTTGTACTCTGCACTAGGCATTTGCTGTTGGTTGCTACAGGTTGCTGGGTTAGAAGGACCTTTTGCCTAATGTGCCATTTTTATACTCTCGGGCTGCTGCAGTTATGTGCTTGTATCTTAAAAAAATTTAATTTGTATTGTGCATCAGGTTGATGCACAATACAAATGATCTTCCACCCTGTCAAAAAGAAAGGACAGGAGCAACAGAGAGCTGTTGCTAGGGATCAGTACACTATAATTAAAAAATAAGCTATTGATGGTGATTTTACCATTGAAAACAGCAGTAGGCATGTCTTAAGTAAGAGTAGGTTTGTTACCACAGGAGCAGAAGTTAAAAAGTGATATAATAAGATTGTAACTTAGAAGTCCAAAGGCATTTGGGGTTCTTTAGCTTGTGGGAATTCAAGTTACCCATCAATATTTGGCTCGGATTTCAGAAAAAAGCATAATTACTTCATAAATTTTATGTAATATGAATACCTGCTGTATAATTTTTTATATTATTCCTCCATAAAACAATTTTATAATCCACAAGAACTGATCCAAAGCTTGAGACGCTATGGTTGTGGACTTTGGATGTTAAAAATGGTGGAAGCTTAGAGTCAGAGACAAGAAGTACATTAATTAAGCATAGGAATGAACACCAGTGGTGTGAGTACTCTTTAGGAAAGTATGCTATGAATAAAGTGAGAAAAGCTCAGTGAGAAGGTCTGTCCAAAAGATCTCTTCAGATGTAGCAGTAAGATGACTGATGAGTGAGGACAGTTAAGACAAACCTCTCTGCCCTTGAAAGGTTCTCCAAGAAGACTTATAAAGACTGTAGTGATACTATAACAATACCAGATGGAAAAACTCACTCCTTTGATTTTACTGGGATTAAAGTGTATCCTTCAAATGTTATTGTTCCTCTCTGTATTTTCAATAACCAAATTCAGTTCCTTGGCTGAACTAGTATATGGGAAGATTTATTGTTCATATCGCCTGTCAGTTCTGCTTAGGAATCTCACACTGATTGCTCCTCAGGACAATTATGCTTCCTTAGCAAGGCTGTGAAGGCAATAGATCGGGGATGATGGATGGCGGGCAGTATATTCAAAGGCTGATATAACCTACTGAGACTGAACATCTTGGGCTCCTTCTAGTGTCAACAGTCAGAGATGGGGTCCTTCAGAAAGAGCTTCAGAAGGGAGTGAAACTCCAATTTCACCACTTCAAATTTCTCTCTGGAGAGCTTATCTCTCTACACTGACTGTGCAGAGAGCTTGAGCAATGGGGCTTATTGTGCTAGTATTGAGCTTTGGGATGCTACTCCCCTTTGAAGATCTGGCACTGTGTGCCATAAGCCTGCTGGATTTCACAGTAGCATTGCAAAGGCCCCTGAGAGTGCAGGAGGAGGATAACAGCAGAGGCCAGGCTCCACGCTGGGGTGCAGACACAAACCACAGAAGGTCAATGACTCATCAGTGCAGGAATGCAGCCAGGCAGAGCTGGTTTTAGGGCATCACAAAGAGAGCAGAGATGCATCTAACATATGTAAAACATCCCATATACAGTGAAAACACAAAGAAGTTAACAGCGAAGTGTAAGTAACAGTCACAGTCCCTACTAGGGAACAAAGGAAGAGCAGAAATAAAGAATTGCTCCAGTATCCTCTCTTCCAGTTACAGAGGAGTAATGTCTGAGTAATGTCACTGCTCCACCACAGCTGCCACCACCCTCACCTTTAGTAGAGAAGGAGCACTTTCTGATTTGCCACCCCCCACATTTTGCTCCTGTGATCCAGCAGTTACATGTAAAGAGTTTTCTTTTATCAAATAATCAGGTTAAGTAAATAAGTATGTTGAAGTGCAGTTTGTGTGTCTCTGTTTTCTGCTCCAACTTTCCCACAGGACAGCATGATTTATTACCGCAGTGATTTATTACCAAACCAGTGTAAAATAGGGTGTAATAGATGGTGTGCATGCATTGGAAATGTTTAATAGTTTAACACTGAAATTAAAATTATGAGATGGTGAAGTAAACTGTGAAAATACCTGTTAGAGGAGAGAGACAAAGATGAAGCAATGACTTAATAAATCTCACTGTTTTTTTCATAGTGTTTAAAAAACTGACACTTGGACACACACAGAAAACCGTTTCCAGAGTAGATAACTGGATTCTACCTATCTAATGTACAATAGTCACCAGTGAATGACTGCTGAGCTGTGAAACTGTTGCTGTATTCCTTCGTAGATGGAACATGCCATAGATAGTGCATCCCATTGCTGAGTGGACAGGATTTCATTGCCTGCCTAAAAGGCTTCATATGTGTCACGGAAAAGTCATCCAGATGAAATAAAGTGAATTTTATTTCCTCCTGTATGACTATTCTGACAGTAGAGCAAAATATTCAGGCAATTCTTGAACCATGACTCTCTTCGAGAGCTTTAGTAGCTAAGCTCCTAGAAAGTTCCTGCACACCCTCCTTTGCAGCACCCATCATTATTTCCCTAGTTATATTTCTTAAGGTTGTTTCTGGCACTATGCCTGATGCAAACCTAGAAGCTTGCTTCATTTGAAGTTATGCTATTATTACCACACCTTTTCAAAGATAGGATCTGGATTTCAGTCATCACCCTAAAGTAGATGACTCCCATACTGTCTGTTCTCAGCTAGAAGCCAGTGATGTACTGCATGGATGAATCTCACTTGCGTGTTTGTATTAAGAATGCTTGTCAAATACACAAACTTTATAGTTCATCAGGTACACATACTTTGTACTGGAGTAGAAGTTGGATAATGTTTATTTCTTTATAAAGAACCAACATAACAGAACTGCCAAAATGACCTCTGTTGAAAGAGATGAGACACTCCTTAGTTTAGGGGAGGAGTGTCAGAGCAATCTCCAAGCATGTTAGAAATGAATAAGAAGAACTTCAAGAAAGGGGCCAATAAAGGAGATTTGTTCTGATAAATGTAACCTTTGACAGAAAGCCTGGATGAAGAGAGAAGTTCCTGACTGTGGGCCAGCAAAGAGCCTACAGTAGGTTGGCTGATTGCAGACAGACTTGAGATTTAATTTTTTGTATAAAAAGATTGAAGCGCAGCTTTCTTTCATTTTTTTCACTGGTGCCTTTTACAAACACTTGTAACTGTGTAGCTGTCCTGGCTGTCTGAGATGTTGTAAATACATACTTTCCACTCCACTTATCTTAACCTAAATCAAGTGAAATGGGATGTCAGCCTCTGGATAATATTACGTAACTTTAGCCCTGTGGTGGTTATACTCCTTAAAAGTAGGAAACTGGAATTTTCAATGAGGACTTTATTTTTTCAACAGACTATTTTGGGATATTCAAATGGTAATAGGATGTTTTTTCACAAAAGCTGCTCAGGCCAGTTTGAGATCTAGGATCACATGGGTCAAGAAAGACATTTCTTCTGATGATTAGCTGAAGCTCTCTGGGCTAGCACAGTCCTCCACTGAGGACTCTGCCCAACACTCAGCAGTCCCCAAGGTATATTTAGCAATTGTCGGTTCTTCATACAGCTTAGCACACTTTATTCATTAATTATCGGAAAGCATTAAGAATTCTTCTCCTGCCTTCTATCCACTAATCATTATTATACTCATTACTGAGTTTATTGCAGTAAGCAGTCATGATTTTAATAGTTATCACATCACCTCTTCAAAAGAAGTACATATAAGCATTAAATAATACAGCTACTTAGTAACAGCATTGGAAAGGGAATTCAGATATCTAATGAAATTATACTACTCTCTAAGCTCACAATGTTAAAACGCAACACAAGGCAGAATAGGTAATTGGAATGTAGGCAAAAAACTTGTTACATTTAAATTAAGGGACATTTCTTATAGCTCGACTAAAACCATAGAAAAATATAAACTAAGCTAAAACTTCCCATTGCTTCTTATATTAGGTGGAACTACAACCTGAACTTAGCATATAAACAAAAGAATAGAGCATGTGCCTCAGCCAGGGTTATATAAAAGAGTGGACAAAAGAAAAAAGCCAGCGTGTTAAAATTGAATGACTGTTGTCATATTTCTAATGGTGAATGAAGTAACTCAGAACAGACACAAATTCTAAGAAACATCACTATTCAGGTGCTTTCATCATGATTAACCTTTTTTCTTCAGGTGAAAGAAAACACTTCTTGGAAAAGAGGCAGTTAAATAGGACAAAATCCTTTCATACACTTCATATTGAAGAAAAAAAGAACCAAAGTTCCATTAGTTCATAAGAAGAATACAGTAATGCATTATAAACTGCATGCTAATCAATAGGAGAGAAATATTTGGAAGGATAAAGGTCATATACAGTCAATACACAGCCAAATCCTTCTGGGTTTCACCTTATATTTTGAGCAACATAAACACAATTTTACAAAGGTGTCCCAGCTCACACCCTATTGAAAAATGGCAGCAGAAAAGGTGCAGAGTCATAGTGGGCCACAAGGATGGTTTGTGCCTGCACCTCTGCCGCTGCGCTGCTGTGTCCTGCTTCCACTGCAGACTGTTTGGAGGACAGTGGGAATCCAAACCCATGGTTTTTGTTCTCCGTCTTCGCGTCTTTTTTTCTGGTTTTACTGCTCTGCTGCTGCTCTGAGGGATGCTGCTCAGCCCTGCTACCTCAGCAGCGCAATGGAGTTCCCAGCAGCGCAGGACCTAACAAACTCATGAAGTGAGATGCAGTGCACTGAGTATTAACAGAGCCACTTAACTATTCTGTTATGGCTCCAGCTAGGATATTTCCTAAAAACTTCCTACCAGGGATAACTGCAATAGTGAAGACTGCAAATGTATTACAACTGTCAGCCAGCTGTAAATAACAACCAGTTGCATTCAATGAGTCAGACCACTGCAAGAATAGAGCTTGCGGAATCTATTTTTGTTTGGAATAGAACCAGGCCTTAACCATAGTTCTGTCCAAATGATTAAACTGAAGCTGCAGTGCATTTGAAAAAGAAATTGGGATTGCTATTAAATAGAGATTGAATATTGAAAACCTTTCTGATGAGGACAAAATGTCAAATAAATGTACACTTGCAATCAGGACGTAGCTGTGGAAAGTTACCACAATTTAAGTCACTGATTGAGGTGTGGGAAGTAAAACAGAGAATTCAATTACTTCCCCAAAGAGGAGACTGGAATGGGAAGTAGTCCATATATCAGAAGTCTTTTGTTTACTCCCCAGCAACACCAAATAACAAATCATGGCTCAAGCATAAGGCAAAATTTGCAGTTAATGACCGATGATTGAAAAAGTGAAAAACAAATCTAAAACTAATGTAAAATGAAGCAGAAATGGAGAATGCACTATTTGGAGAAGATGGTCAAGAAGATACAAATTAGCACCACAATGACTAACTCAAATGGCAGCTGTAGCAGCAGTCAGTTGATCTGCGGAGTCCCAGGATGTAATGCTGAAGGGAGATTGTTCCTTTGCCCAGAGAGTTGCAGATACAGACTTATTGCTAGAGTTCCTGACAAAGCAATACAACTTTTAAGAGACACCAAACAATATTTATAGTAATTTGAATATGCAAATTATAGAGCCTGATGTTAGATTATTCTGCTAGACATCAGATGATTTATAAAATGCCTGAGCTCCTTCTGAAACTCCGGGACTCCCAGCAGGAAATGGGCTTGCCCTGGCAGCAGCAGGATTTGATGTGTTACCAGCTGTACTGGAGCCTGCTAAAATAACAGCGAAGACTTTCAGATGGAATAGCTGACCTTCAGTTACTCTTATGATGCTCTATTAAAATGCCAGCTGGAAACATCAACCATCGCCTCTCTTGCCAAATCCTTACCAGCTTCAATGAACACAGGAAGAAAAAAAACTTCAGTGGGCATTTTTGGCTCATGTATATACCCAAATATCAATTTCTGCTACCAACAGAGGTCGAAGTCAAGGTAGAAGTTAGAGTAACATGGCCTTCACATTTTACAGTTGAGGTGCCCCATGAATGTGTCTATATTATAGTTTATTTTTTCATTTGATAAATGCTGAAATCCTTCTATTGTTGGCAGGTTTGGACTTCGGTGAAATGGAGATTTTGCGTAGAAAGAAGTAGATAACTTAGCAGAAGTAGTGTTTTAACCTTAGTGGAAAAGAGAAAGTTAAAAGGGGCTATTTTTTCCTGAGCTTTGACAAGAGAATTAAAATATGTGATGTTCCTTTCTTTAAAAGCTTGTTTGGAGAAGTGCCATCAGAACAAATCTTTCTACATCATTCTTTACCAATAAATAAACATTCGCAGCATTTAATGCACTTAACAAACAAGTTCCTCCAAACTGGAATTCAAGATGCCGTTATCTTCCCAGACCTCCTACCCCCAGCCCATCTGGAACCCATTCTGGCTCCGTGTTGTGTAACGTATAATACAGCTATTGATTAGCCATTTCTTAAAACAGCACCATTTACAAGACAGTAATAAGTGTCCCTTTCACATAAGGTTAGACATTTGCATGAACTGATTTTTCAGAGTTATGCAGGATGGATTTGTCATTATTTTCTTGGGTCTGGTTGTTAGCTTAATTTTTTTTCTATAATGCCCCAATTCTTCTTCTGGAATCAACAACACTCAGAGGGTTTGTTACACTGCAACACTCAGCTGAAATGCTCTAAAACTCTCCAGGATTTCAATTTACTCAAGGACAGTATTTTAGTTCACAGTTGTATCTTTGAATCTGACATTAGCCATATATCAAATGGTGAGATTTACTTACTTCTTAATAGGGAAAGATAATCTCTGTCTGCCCTAAATCATTTCAGAATAGGAGAAGTTATTACTATGATTTGAGCTTTTCCTTTTACATGACTTACAGCCTGTTTTCAAGCCCAGACTAGGCAGAGTTTCTCCACAGCCTTTGAAATCTAGTCCCTCTCTTGTCATAGGACTGTGGGTGGATTTGGCTACAAAACTGCTCGATGATAGATATTGTTGTAGTGTAATTTCATTCTGAAAACTTACCAAAATTTTCTGCCTAGTATTCCTCCTCTTGTGGATCCCCATTTGACAGCCAGGATTTTCAAACTGCTATTAGCCTTGCCAACAATGTGTTTTATTAAAATATTTAATCAGTTAAAGGGAATTTCGTTCAGATAATGTGAGCGATGTGAAAGGTAGATCCCTTGTTAGACTCCTTTTTAAATAATTTCCTTGCAAGTCTAAAGGCAATGAACCAATGTCTCCTGGATGTCACTTTGCTCTCTATTTCCAGCACAGCAACAAAACACAGAATTGCATGTATTAGTACCAGGAAGAATCATAAATGCTGAAGTTGTGGGAAACTAAAATACCAAATTTGAGATCCACCGGCCGCTTTTTCCACAGAATGACAACGGAGTCTAGTTCAGAGCTATTTTCTAAAAGCTCAGCCTGCCATTCCTATAAATGAAAATAACTTACGTGCTGCACTTGTAGCAGATTTCGTGTAAATGTCCTGAATAATAATCACTCTTGGGACAATATCTCTGCTTAAATTATCCTTGTGTGCCATGGGTTGATTTCTCAGCATCGCAGTTCTCCTATTTGTGTGGTTGTTTACTTACTTTCCCTTTAGCAGAAAGGGAATGAGCATACGCTGTGGCCTCAATATGACACAGGCAGAGCATGTTTCAAAAACCATATGCATATTCTTTGTGGAGAACTCACACATGCTGCTACGAGGCACAGAAAGCTGGTTTCTTGCTAAATGTCATTATCTTGTCCCACGGGGCAAAAACAGAGAGGCAGGGGAAGGGAAGAGAACCGTGAGCTGCTGAAGCCTTCTCCTACACCCTTTTTCATTATTTTGCCATGCCAGAGGCAGGTAGCTGACCCACCTTGGGTAGGTGAGCCAAGCTCAGGAAGACTAATTGGCAAGATGACTTTCACAGACCTTGACTATGCAGATGATGTGGTAAACTGGAAGAACATCTGAAATACTTGAATACTTGAGTGCAGACTGCCCTCGTGAGGTGGTCTCATCTCCTCACCTCACCTCCTGAGATGAAACCAATTACACGCAGGTGCAACGCTGCTCCTCCGAGGCCTGCAATCCTGCCGTCCTGTTCGGCGTTCACACTCCTCGGCTACAACTGCCTCTGTATCAAGACTGAGCTGCAATACGTGTCCCACGGCTTCATCACATATAGCTGTGCCTTGGATGGTAAACTGATCGAGGGATGTTGCTGTCTTCTGAGGGCATTTAGCAACTGCTGAGTAGCCATCTTACTGCATCTTGTGCCTACATTCAAAATGGCAATTGTATTAGTGTCAGCATTGCATGAAGGATGTGGTTCAGAGCAGAATTCAAAGCTTCCCAAAAATGTGCAGTGAAAAAGCACGAGAAGGAACAATGCACTGTCAAGTTACTGAAGCTTTCTGAAAGAACAATTAATTTTTTTGTTGTTTCTCTGTCCTTGTAAGAACCCTGAATGCTGACTGCAATTTCTTAAAATTATGTGTCTGTCTTTTTACAGCCTTTTGAAATTTCACAAGTGTCTGTCAGTCCCTCCGTGAGCCTCAGAGCATCAGGACTCACCGCTGAAGAAGCACTGCTAGGCAAATTCCCCTTTTGGTTATGTGCCAGGTGAACACAGAGGAAAATTTCCCCCGGATGTGCTGCAACACCGGCAATAAGCAGCTCAGAGCAGTGCAGGTAGCTCGCACGTATCGATGGCAACACTGTGCAAGTTGTGTCTGAAAAATGGTCTGAGCTCCCCCTGCTGCAGTGGGGCTCTTGTAATCCAGCCTAGTCCAAGGGGGTTTGGGCACAGTGGTTGCTGCTGCTTCGTACAGTAGTGACAAGCACTGAAACAGGGCTCACGTACGTGTGGGGTTATTATTCACTTTCTCTCCTAGGAAACTTAGGGCTGAGACAACATAAGACAGCATTTAATGTAGACAGCTTTGAGCCTGCATTTTAGCTTGTTTCCCAAAATTGTGACATTCCTTTACCATTACAGTGGCAACCACTTCAGTTACGCAGGGTGAACTACCTCAGCATCTTGAGTGCGAGAGTTGTTAATTTTACAGAACAATCCCTTAACTCACAAGAACTAAAGTATAAACACATAATACTGGATCTACAGAAGCTACCTCAAAATCAGTGCTAACATCAGTGCCAATTACTCTTGGAAAAAGAATTGGCTTGATTCAGTGTTTAAAATGCTGTCTGATAGTAATGCGTAGAAATGTAAAGCAGGCTGTGCAATCTAGTCACTGAGACTCTATGCACGGGAATCCTGGGGATTGTTTTCCTCTCTCTTATGGGCTTGTAGGTTAACTTGAGCAACTCACCTTATTGCTGGTACTGTGTCTCCCACAAGAATGCCTGAAATATTAAGTTACATACTGGCAGAAAAAGGAGCAGTGTGTAAGAAGGTTACGGGTATCTTAATGCAGTAGACACTTCAATGAGAAACCATATATCCTTCTAGAAATGCTAAGTGTATCTGGTTAGAGTTCCTCAGCTCCTCAAAGAGCCAGCTAATCCTGTGCATCAATACTTATCCCTGAATCTCAAGTTGAAAGTTTCAAGAATAACTCATGCAGGTAATAATTATTCTGCATATGGTGGAGATTTGACAAATAAAAACAATACAGTGGACAAAGTCCCATTAAAACAAAGAAAATGCTCCGTAGCAAAACATCTCTTGTATTATTTCTATTCTCTGCATGACAGAAACATATTGTACCACCAAATGTCAAATGGGGATAAAAAGACTAAACTCCTCCAAATTTCTTTAGGGTATCTTTCACAAATTAAACATGCATGGAGTTTTGTAATTTCTGATCACACTCCAATACATAGGGAAGTACAGACATGAATGAAGATCTTCCCAATCTACCCATGAAATTCAATAACACATTTTTACAGGATCAGGGATGTGACTCATGGAAAGAAACATTAAATATATGCTTAGAAACTAATTATAGCTACTTGTTGTTTTGGCTGGCAATAAAACAAGTCTTGCAGTCACCTACTGTTCCTAGTCAAGCAGGCAAGAGCAAAATTTTAGACAAACTTAAACACTCTCTATAGTCTAAGAAACATAAATAAACAAGTAAATGAGGGAGAATACTGAATCAATTGCATAAAGAGATCAAAACCTTCAATAGATATTATATAGAGAGATATAGATATGCAGATATATTGATATATGGAGAGATATATGTACATATGCATATACATGTATTTAAATAAGCCAACATGCCAAATTGGTCACTGATTAAAATACACAAAATTATAAATAAACCAATATTTGTAGAAAACTCTGATACAAAACTAAGAATATGAGATAGGACAAATTAAGACAAGTGAGTAAACGTTTCTTGGGCCAAAAAAGCTTATAGCATGAGTTAAAAAGTTAAAAATAATAACTGGGGGGGTGGGGGGTTTATATCTCTTTGAGAAATGACACTACCCTAATGCTTGCACCAAATTCAGTGCAAGACTGACAGCTATAATGCTAACCAATAAAAAGGTGGGGGGGAAGCTTCTGATTTGTACATTTGAAGAATGTTAGACATCACGACCACTAAAGAGCTAATAGAGGATTTTTATTTAGAAGCAGAGATTCAGAAAAATAAAGCAACAGTCTGAAAAAGAATCAAATCAAACCTCTTTTACAAATACAGAATTCATATATAATCACATCTATAATCTCAAATATAACTCATACAACTACAGAAAATGGTTTTGATTGTGAAGAGTAACACATTCTGCTGCTTATTCATTGTTTAAACAGGGAATGTATAAAATGGAGCATGACATAATGCCAGAAACTGCCACAAAAATGGCAAACCTACAGTTAGACCATCAAGCCTGCTTGAGCCAGGCTTCAAGACATGCATGTATGAGCCAACTCTAGTCTGGTAGTTCTGTGGTTGTTAACCATAAAAATAAAAGATTAAAACCTCTTCTGAGAAACATATAATCCTGGACGTGACATAACCCTTCTACTGTGGCACCTCACTAATTCAACTTGCTCCTCAGGTTAGATTTTTAATGAGAAACAATGCTTCTTGGCACTTCTGCTCCCTAAAATACCATTCTTATTTTGCTGAACTAACAAAATGCAGGCTACCCAAGAAATCAGACCAGTGATGTGTAGTATTTCTCGATAAATCAGCAGGTTTGTTCCTGGATTATCTAATAGGGGTCTTCAAAAGATAATAAAGAAAAATAAATACATTTTCAGGCTTAAATCCACTTCAAACAGCTCTCCAGTGCTAGAAGAAAATATTTACAGGCTTGCAAATTGAAAATGGTACAGATACTATAAATAGATTTCACCATGAGACCTATCTTTGAAAGACTGAGTGAAACCAGGAAGGAGGGATTGCAGTGTTTTACACCCTTGGAGACACTACACTAGCTTGACGCTGAAGTTGTCTTGGACTACACTACAGGGTACCGCATAGCCAAAATAGGCAATAGATTATTCATGTATGCCATCTGTAATTGTCCCGAATACAATCAGTGACTCCAGTAACCAGTTAGCAATTACAGCTATGGGAATAATGACCATGGCAACTATGACAACATTCCTTTTCCAGTTAATGGTATACTATGACAGGAAAGATGCATTTTTTACATGCTATAATGGTTAATGTGAGGGAGGTTTGGGGAGTCCAGATATGTATGCTTTGAATTCAGGCATCTTTGGACCAGAGGCTACTAGCTAAAATGCATCCTGCTCCTGCTCCACACTGCTCCTGGATAATAATATGACTTAGGATTCCTAACTACTCATTAGGACAAAGATAGGCTATATTTAAAGTAATGAAGACAGGACTTGTATTACTCTCTATTGTTTGCTTAGAAATCTTTGGATTTTTCCATGTATGCAGTTAGGGCTACCTAGAAAGACATGCTCCCTAAAAGTGCTGTTGTAGCATCATCTCTTTGTGCTCATCTTAAGATTTTTACACACCCAAAAACTGTAAGCTACAGCCACACCACAGTGTTTGCAACATGTCTTGTTCCAACCAAGCGTGCATGAACAGGGAGTGCCTAAACTGGTCTTCAATACTTCACTTTGTATCTTGCACCTATCTTCTGTTCGTCACCACCAGCTGACATTTTGTTAGCTTATATTGGGAAGGAAAAGTATTGTGGACAACCCAAGTGACCATGCTGGCTGGATGACTTCCCTTCTATTTTTTGCATGGGAGATCCCTGACTTCTCCAAAGATGAAAAACTCCAAAGTGAAAAAGGACACAGTTAGAAACTCTGCACTTTTTGAAGAACACCTGTGTCTTCACTGAACTAATGTCTTGCCTTTCCAGAATTGCATTTGAAACATGAAACATGGGTCATGGTGTCATGAGCCATGACAACAGAACTGGAAATCTTACACATCTTCATCGCATGTACATCACTGATTTTCACTACAGGAGTTATGCAAATGTTTCCTTACTCCTGCCTCACCAGTTTCTTTTACTTCCCCAGCAATCCAGGGTATCAAAAACCCAGATGAATGAATTAATTAATTGAGACAATAATTATTATGTATAATGCATCAATTACAAAAAACAGCAACATGTGTGCTGTACTAACACAGGTTTATCCTCTAAACATTGTTTATGAGTAGTTTGTCCATTTTTACAATATTAATAAGCAATGCCACGATGGATTTCTATATAGATAGCTTTCTCTAAAAGCATTCAGAATATTTATATTCACCAAGACAGCACACCTGTGGAGATGCAGTACTTCAAAAAGAAGTGAACAAGAGAAGTGAAATTATTACCAAAGTACCAGCTTAATGTATTATATACAGGAATAGGACTATCATAATTTTGAGTGAAGTACCATTAAAAGTACCACAGGTGACTATGGACATTTACAGATTTCCATACTATAAGATGCAGCAAGGGCAAGGAATGGAGTCCAAAGGGTATTTCTTCAACTATTTTTCAAATCAAGCTTGTAATACATAATATTACCCTTCAGTGTGTTGGACATTTCAATCTATGAAAGAAAGAAGTATCAGTGGCTTAGAGATTTCAGTTACTGAATTCTCTCCAGTGAAAATATACACATCATTCTCGTGCAGCAGCTTTTACCTTAGAATTATCAACCTTAATATAATTAAAACCCAAAGCTCTAATTAATCTCTCATTCCTATTTCATATGGCAATGCAAATCCCCTCTCCCAGTGGGTCAGGATACAGGATTCTTGCCACATAACCATTTTTCCCTGTGTAAACCAAAAGTGTTTTTTCCCCCAGTGTTGATCATTGATTTTATAGTGAACAAATCATAATGTCAGCCTTAGCAGTGGGTTTCTGGGCACACAATAAGGATGGGCACAAATGAAGAACAGTGTTTGTGACTGGCCAACTGCTCCTTTGCTAAGCATCAGGCCCACCTAGTTTATTATTTTCAGGATCAGGGAGGAATTATTCTTATCCACACCCTTCCTCCTTTAGCAGACTGGCCTGAGCATCAAGATTTCACCCCCCATAAAGCAGGGAAGGATTGAGATATGAGGTTTCTGCTTGTCAGTGGAGTGCTGCTGCTTTGCAGAAGGTAAAGGGGCTCACTCAGGGGCTGTGACTGACTTTATGAGATACATGGAAATTGTCACTGTAATCCATTGGCTTGCAGGATTTCAGGCCTTTCTGTTGTCAGTCACTAGTCTGCTATAGCAATGGTCTCTGTATGGCTAATTTCCCTCCAACATCCCCAGCTGAGGTGCAGCAAGCCGACTGGTATTTTGTGAGACCTGAAGACAAACTAGCTGACACTGCTGGATGAGATCAAAGTGAACTTTAATGCATCAAGGAGATGGCTGAGAAGAAGGGAAAAGAGAAAGGGTGAATAAATAAAAAAAAAAACAAAGCCAGAAAACTGAGACACCCCCGAGGGCACTAACAGGCTTTAATTGCCCAGACCAGCATCACTGGGGACCCCAACCTGTGCACCCAAGATCTCCAATTCTGCTCAGACGTGGGCACCCCATCCTTGCCCAAGCTACATTGCTAGGTGTGCCTGTCTCTGGTCCCATCTCCTTTTGCTGCTCACCAGACACCTGAGCTGGACCCTGGCCCTGGCTCATTGCTTGCTGTTTCTGGGACTGTCGATGGACCCTCTTACCCGTCCCTGGCTCTGCCCCCTGCGTTCAGCCTCCAGGGGACTGTGCCCCGTTGGTGAGGGCACAGCCTCCCCAGGTCTGCCGAACAGCAGCGTGTGTCTGTAGAGAAGCATCATCACTAGGAACACTATAAGCTGGTAGAAGAGATCTATAACAGTAAAGGAGTGATGGGGAAGTGAGATATAATGATAATAATGATATTTCTTGCTTTTTCTAGGTGTATTTCTTGCAAACTAGTCTGTTTCCTTCATTATTTTTAAGAAAAAAAAAATATGTAATGAAGAAAGAACCTAATGAAGCTTGTGGTCATTACTGGGCCTATCATTCCTTATTTTATTTTAAAATTTTAGATTTGTCTTGATCCAGACAGGATAAGAAGGCACTTATATTTAATTCCTGAGGTCAGCAGGCAAGGCTATAAGAAGTTCCAGTGACTCAAATTCAAAGGTGGATATTTTTTTTCCAAATAACACAGGGCTTCAAAAAGTGATTACTGTATAACAGAAGGCAGGTTTGATTTGTCTACAGAGCAAAGGCATCTCTGCCAGAAATATTCCTATCAAGTGACTGGAGAGTGCTATTGTTTCCATGTAAGCCCATCTGCAAATACTATGACTAATGAACTAAGGCAATTGCAATTATGTTTGAGGAAGGCTCTATTACCTGACTATTTTGTGGACAGTTTTTTCCACCTCTCCACTACTTGTCCCCACCCATAAGCAAGATACAAATGATAATTTCAAAGCCACAAAGATAGACTATTTTTAATTTCACAGAATGTACCAGTTTATATAGTCTGGCAAATCTTCAATGTCAATAATGAAAAATACTCAGAAAGGGTAAGGAAGGGAAGACCATGTCTTTCTTCCTTGCCTAGTTCTGGGAAGGTTTGACACTGGGAGACCATTTGTCCTTTTCACAAAGCATACAATTTTTCTTCTTCCAAATATTCAATTACACGGTTTGGAGAACTTGTAATTTAACTGGCAGAAAAAGACAATAATCTGCTGCAAGAACGAGGCTACATCTGAAGGTGTGTTAACATATGATTCAAGCATTTCATTCCATTCATTTTTGTATAACTAGCCAAAAACCTACCCTTTTAATGCTATTATATTACTTTAAGGAGAGAAATAATTACAACTGTATGTCCAGTGATCAAAAATGGCAGTCATATCTCTAAAAGAAATTATATTATTGTGATTCAAAATCTATATTCAATGCAAAGAGGCTTTTTTCTTTTCTATCCAGCTGTCTTACTATTATTTATAGTATTTTCAGAAATCAGAATTATTTTAAGACACTTCAAAAGCCTAATGGTTAAATCTTCTTATCCACCCTAACCGATTAGTGCCAGCTAAAGGGACTAGGGTGATACAAGCCTTCCTTCAAAAGCCACTCTTTGCTCTGGGTAGACTCCCCTGGCCAAAGCATCCTGTCAAACAGCTGAGAACCTGCTTCTTTGGGGTCTCCTTGGAGGTGAGGTGTAGAGGCACCCAGCACAAAAGCTAAAGAAACTCTTTCTTAAGTATCTACAGGACAAGGGTATATATCTCTGCCTTTGTGCCAACCTTATTCTTACCTTAAATAGCTCCTCTCTTCACCTGTGAAGGTTCTACAACATGCATTCATAGGCAGAAAACAGTGTCCTTTAAGCCTTCCCTTCCCCAGCTATCTCAGTACCCTCTCCCTTTCCCAGCCCTTTTGAAACATGAGTGATCCTGCCAGTACAGTCTTTCAGGAGTCTCACCAGGCCCTCTCACACTACCATTTGTACCAGCACTGCTGGAAATGTTTTTCCTCGTACATTCTGGAATTACATTCACCCTTTTCATGGCAACAGAAAATGAGTGAGCGATACCTATCCTGTGATCAGCTTCTGTTTTGACAATGCATCCAAGTCCAATGCAATCAGAAATTTTCATTTTTAAGCACTTACTGAGTCACAGTCATCAGAGACTACTTCAAACGAGCAGTCCTAGGACCGATGCTCAAGGAGCTGTCCTGGTCACTGCTCCATGACCCAATACATTCCTTTGCAGCACAGCCCACTGTTGCTCCTTTTTTGCCAGTTCCCTATCCATCCTGATACTAATTCCCATCTTCTATACCTTAGTTAGCTCTTTCCCATATAGTGCCTTTGGGCTATAGGAAGGCTACTGGGAGAGTTCTTAATTAAGATACCCTGACAGCATCCATCCATCTAAAATTTAACAACTTGAACAGAAATGTCAAGCACATTTCACAAAAGAAATGAGTTGATGACACAGTGTTTACAGAAAGCCATATGAGAACCATTTAATTTCCTTTCTCTAGAAAACAAGAAAGAGCTATCAAGGCAACCTGATGCCATCTATCCTGGTATATCTATATTGCGTTTTACCCTACTTTCCAGATAGCTTCATGTCTTTAATTATTCTTTCCTTTAAAATCTGTACAAAAGATTTACATGCTCCATGTGCTTCAAAATTGACGCACTTACTTTCGTTGCTGTAATTGTCCTAATTCATGTGTTTTGCCAGGCTTCGAAGTGAGGATGGTTTTCTGAATTTGCAGACTTTTAAGTGTTTCAAGAAACCCCAACTCAACACAAGCAGAGCAGGCAAACAAAAATTATCAGCTGTGTTTTGTTTTATTTGTGGTTTAGCATACTTAAGGTGAATTAAAGAATAAAACTGATGAGGCTTGGAAGAATTTCTTTTGATCCACATTCATCATGGTTAGTGCACACCACCAGCCAGTTCTGAGGGGAAGCATTATTGAATGTGACATGCAAAAAAAAGAAAACAAGAAGTTACATTGTACAGATAAGAGTGTTAGCAGGCAGCAAGGCAGGCATTTGAGTATCTTTGCCCCTTTGACCATGCCCAAATCTGCCTCTTTGCTTCCCAACACAGGACACAGACCCAAGGATGATTCCAGGCTGTGGGGCTCTGAGCTGGCCCTCTGTTCCTGACCGTGGGATCCAGTCAGGGCCATATTTCAGGAAGGTCTCTGACATATTCTCCTGACATCATCAAAGACCCTCCTCATTCTGTGGCCCAGAGGAAATCCAAATTTAAATCTAAAAGACTCCACAGGCATAGAGTTATGGTATTGTGTGGGGTCTGGCTGGAATGGATTTAATTTTCTTCAGAGCAGCCTGAATGGGGCTGTGTTTTGGATTTGTGACCAGAAGAGCATTGATAACACACCGATGTTTTGGCTGTTGCTAAGCAGTGCTTGCACAGCACCAAGGCCTTCTCTGTTTCTCACTCTGTCCCCATAGCAAGTAGGCTAGTGGTGGGCAAGAGGTTGGGAGGGGAGACAGCCAGGACAGCTGACCCCAAGTGGCCAAAGGGATATTCCATCCCATTCGATATCATGCTCAGCAATAAAAAAAACTGGGGGGGGGGGGGTTTTCGGGGGGGGGCTGTTTCTCGAGGGCTGGCTGGGCGTCAGTTGGTTGGTGGGAAGTGATTGCTTTTGCATCAGTTGGGTTTTTTTGGTTTGGTTTTCTTTTTTTTGTTTGTTTTTTTATCCCTTTACTTATTAAACCGTATTTTATCTCAGCCCATGACTTTTCTCACTTCTGCCCTTCCAATTCTCTCCCCCATCCCACTGAGGGTAGTGAGTAAGCAGCTGTGTGGGGCTGAGCTGCCATCCAGGGTGAGCCCACCACAGTCCTTTTTAGCACCCAACATGGGGCACAAGGTGTTCAAGATAATGACAGATTTGATCAGAGCATGCTAGAGGGAACTGTTTAGCAGCTGCTGGTTGCAAAGTTGACTTATTTGTTCTTGATACTGGCTTGTTTGTTCCCTTACCTGCTCTGTGCCAGGCTCCATCTCTTGCTGTACATCAAATTTGAGAGTTTTTTAAAGGCTGGTTTTGGCTTTTGCAGTTTGCTGTGCTGTGTAGCACTTGGTTGTGTTTTGCCTGGGACAACTACGCTAAAAGTTCACTGGTCTTGAACCTATTCTGGTATTTAAGCCCTGCACTGCATCCATCCCAGTACCTCGGGAACCATCTCGTGGAGACAATTAACAACTACACCTTTTCCCTCCTCTCCGAGAGCCAATTTATGGATGAAATGAAGAATGGCACCTTCGCCTTCTTCTCCTGTTGGGAGATGCTTTCTGCATTATTACAGTAGCTCTTCAGTCCCTTCAGCATCCTTGGATAATCAGAATGCCCATACTGGTATGTCTCAACAATTTGTTTCTGGCTTTTCCTAAGGTTAACCAAATATTTAGGGATTTCACACAGGGATATGGCCAGACACAGTGTGGTCATGGGTAGCAAGGTGCATGGGAGAATATGGGCAGGTACCTAGAATGGTTTTCACCTCTGAGGGTGTGGGACTTGTCCCGGAACAAGTGCAGAAGGATAGGGAAATCTGATGTGTCCCTCAAGGAGAATTAACCTTGGGTGAAAATAACCCATGATTTCAATTACATGGTGCCATTGCTGTATGATGCCATTGCTGTTTGACGCTGTACATCACCATTAACAGCAAAATATCTTCAGGTAAAAAAGGCTAGTTTCGTCTAAAATGAGCAGCAAGCGTACAGCATATGAAAGAGTGGAGTCTACCTACAGGACCTGGCTTTTGAACACTTTTTCTTTAAGCCAAAGTGACTCCGTGTTTGACCCATCAGAGCACTGTTGTGTTTAAGGTGCCTTGCCTACGCTTGGCCCTGCACGTCATGAGAGCTTGTGTGCAGCAGCAGAAACTGGCTGGCTCCAGCCAGTGCAGGGAGGCAGGGCTCCTGGGGCTCACCACTCCCCTATGTGCACACTCCTGTAAGAACAGAGCCAAACCCAGCCAAAAGAAGAAGGAAGGACATGATTACAAACCCAGTTCTTACCTTTTCTAAAACCAGATCAGGCTGATCACCCCATCTGCCCAAAAGGAAGGCCACGCCACCACCTGTCCATAAGGAAAATCCATCTGGACTAAGCAGAGATGCTTGTTTGTATAATAAATGAGTTTGCATTGATTATACGACTCTGTCCTTCTGTCTCACTTTTACTCACAAGCCAGCACTATAATCCCACATGTAATATCAGGCCTACATAATGACGCACAGGACTGGTTTGATAAGCACTATACATATATAGTCTCTCATACACACAGTTTAACTCTGTGTTTTAAGATTGATTGTTTTTTCACAGCAGTAACAGCATACACCAAGTACCTTATGCTTTCTGCATTTTTATATTGAGAAATACAAAGTCTAAAAAAACAACTCCAGAACTACAGAAAAGTGAAGATATGAAATACATCCAGATGCACAAAATTGTTTCGAGTTGAAACTGCACGCTCTTAACTGAGAGTGAGCTCTGTATTTTATGCACTGTAAAGGACAGACCTATTGTTCCCAGTTACTGATTGGCCTCTAGCAAACAGCACATACTGCTCTGGGAATGCAATTCACCAGGCTGGGAAAGCCAGGATTTTATAATTAAATTACAGCAGCTAGTAAAGAAAACATTTAATTGATCATTTACTGCTTTAATAGACATAACACTAATATAATATTAGAAACCTCTCTATTTATATAATCAATGGCATATGTATATATATTCTGGATTCATATTCTCCACCCATAGCTGTATGCAGTGTTGCCTTTTATGGCTGTTGATAAAATTCCTATTTGTTTCTAAACAAAACGTATAAATAAAATACTTTTCATCCAGTTTAATTTTCATTAAATGCTGGTTTACTAGCTACATTATAGGTACAAGCATAGTAACATGGGAATGTTGCAGCTAAATCAGCATGTATTATTTCCATTTGTGATAGTGAAATAAGAACCACATGCAAGTCTGTTTGAGCATGATAAGAACAGGAACAAACATTCAGTCCATGTTTTGCTTGAGATTGTCAGCATTTTAATATTATGTGGCAGGCAAATCGCTACAATGGAAGTGAGAACAGATGGGGAAAACATTAATGCTTTCCTAGACTGCAGAACACAACTGGATATTGTACTTCAGTTGTCACCAGGCCTGTAACGTCACATTCAGCTGATAGGCAAAGCGATGAAAGGTAATATTTTAATAAGTTAAAATTACAGCATTCGTGCTGCAAATGGGCAGCATCATCTTCCTTAATGAGCAGGTAGCATCAGCTATGAGATGCATGTACAATGGAATCAATGGGGAAGAAATATCAGAGGACTTCACCCAAATTTAAAAGTATTTTAAATAAAGGGGAGAGAGACCTCTCAGCTCCTTCTCTGGAACACTTACAGACAAAAAGCCCTGGAGTTAACCAAAGCAACAAGTGGGCAGTAAGCCATTTATTCTGAAATTTGTTCCCGATGTCTGCACTTGCATTCCCAATTGCCATCTCAACACAGCAAGATATGTCACCCAATATTATGAAAAAGGTTGCTCCTTTATGCGATATAATAAAAAATACAGCTAGTATCTTAAAAGCTATAGCAATATGTTACCAGATTGCTCACAAAGTTACTTGTGAGGCATGGCAGTTAGGCACATAAAAGAGACAACAGTCAGAGCCAGCGCTTGTCTGAAAAGCTTGCAGTCCTACAGATGGACATAGGTTAAGACAGGGAGACACCAGTCAGAGATTCAAGCCTTTATACTAGCAGCTTGTTAAAGAACTGGTAGTCTGTGAAGTCTTATACAGTGTCTGTCAGCTTCCCAGAAATACTTTATGAAAGTAAAATACTCTTTATGAAAGCTTTGAACCTCTGACGGCAGGTCTCGCTCTAAAAGTACAATGTGGAAGAAGTCCTGCAGAGAGGAATAAAGGAAGAAAACAATCCAGAGAAAAGACCAGAGCCATTACTGGAGCAAGGGGAGCAAGGTAAGAGAGAAGACCAGATTTCTGAATGAGATGGAGCTACAAGGGCCTTCAAACAAAGATGAGATGTTGAAACCGGCCCGCGGAAATGAGCAAAAAGGAGAAACAGTGGCAGGTATAGCAGGGTGTTGTGTTTTGAGTGATGGGGAGTGGAGAGAGACAGTTCCCAGTCAGGCCGCAAGGCAAGAAGTTATAGCAAGGGAGGAAAGATACCTGAGGGACAGCAGGTATAGTTAACCTGTATTTAACTGAATGGAGGGAAGGAGCAGAAAGACATTCACAGCCAAGTCACAATGCAGAGGAGGGAGGAGTCCTTACTTCACGTTATGAGCCTGAATGACGGGATGGAGATGTTGTCAGCAGCAACGGAGAAAGGCAGCAGCAACAGGATTAAGGACAAGCAATAAGAAGCTTGGTGTCACCAGTGTTAAGCTGCCAGGGAGTCATGCACTGCCATGCAGGGAACGGTCTGCAGCACAGCACTGGACACAACAACACAAGGACAGGTGTGGATTCATGATTCACCAGTGAAAAACTAGTAACTGAAATAGTTCGAGAAGTTGTTCAGGGTTAATACATAAAACAGTGAGTTGAGCACCACAGCACAAACTCCTCTCTTCCCTCCAGAACATTTGCTCCCTTTGGCCCAAGCCGTGTACTGGCTCTGTGGACTGCCTGGATCCTTCCCACGTACCTTCAATTTTCCATTGCCTCTTGCAAGCATCCTCTTCTACAGGCTAAAACAGTTTCCACAGTTTATATTTAAAGCATGCACACATCTATCTGCAAGGTCTTCACTACTGACCAGGAAGATGGTGCTTGCTTCACGTTAGACTTCTGTACCTCAGGTTTTTTGTCTTTAAAACCTTGTCACTTCTTAGAGCTTTGGTCTTTTTGATCTACCAGTTTAGTCTCTTACATTTGTTTATTTTGCAAAATTAGCAGGAATCTTTTCACCTTAAGACTTTGCTTTTCAGACCTGTGTTTTTGTATTCCTGAAATTTCAGTCTGAAAAACGTAAAAGCTTTTCTTTAAAAAAATATACCGAGAATAATGTTAGTAGTCCTGCTGTGATCCAACTCCAGCTTTTTCTGGCTTATTTTCACTTAGGCTGTCTGATATAAGCAAGACGGATTTTGTTTCCTAATGTGAGTCTTTTATTTTGCCTTATAATTTAAAATGGATCAGGCACTCAACAGATATATAGGAAAACAAGTTACCTGCACCACATCTTATATATGAAATAATAAGAAAGTGTCAGTTACGAGAAAATTCATTAAAATATTTTTAAAAATCAAATGCATGTATGTATAGTAGGAAATTGTATTTTAGGATATTCCTATAAGGCAGGTTTTATTAGCTGATAACTATTGCTGCCTAATTTTTTTAAGATAAAAATTATTTGTAAAAAATTAATAAAAGAACAGAAGCAAATACTCAGTAAGAGAATTAAGCAAACTTGTTCCTCATTCAGTGAAATATGATTAGTAGTATTTCCATGTCTTAATCTGCCTTCTGGAGGGATGCTTTTAACACATGCAGCATGTAACTAGGCATTAGTGAATGTAATCCTGACATTTGTCCCTACAATAAAACTTAAGAGATACCACTGTCCCATTCTTTTCAGGATAACTTGGAAACCTGAATTAATTTAGAATTAAAAAATACTATTACATAGGGGAATGCATTTGACACAGCTGTCGTTAATCTCTTCTCTATGGACCAAGGCTATGCAGACACTACTCCAACTATCCAAATACCAACCACCCAGAAGTTTATGGCTGGCAGCAACAACTGTAGCACAGTTTAGGGGAGAAATCTCATACCTACCTGCAAACAGCAGCCAACAGTAAAGTCCTCATCACCTTCTGATCACAGTAGGAATAAAAAAGTTTATGTTGGTAATTTATATAAAAGTATAGCAGATTTTAATTCCTGTACCAGGAAGAGAGATGGGTTGAAAGTAAGCATAAAGCCGGACAAGGAGAATAGGGTCAGAAGAATACCCATATCCTTTCTGCCCTACTAGAAAGAGTGGAATACCAACTACCAGGCAGTATCCCCTGCCCAACACAGAGCAGGCAGCCTCACACTTTGCATTTAGATTAGCAGCTGCAACAAAAAGCCCTTCAAGCAAACCTGAAGCTGCCATTTCCACAAAGGGTGCAGAAAGCCCACTAACCAATAACAGAATATAATGCCATTCTAATACTAGAAGTGAAAAGATACAGTTAGCTTGGTCAAGAAGGCTAACTACTTACAGACATGGCAAAAATTTTCTGTATTTTTGGTATGGTCTGTAAAGAGTAACAGTTAACAGAAGTTATCGAGCAGTTGTTTCAGAGAGGAAATCTCTGCTACTTCTTGCCTCCAGGAAGCCAGGTGTACACTCCTGGGAGTATGAGGAATACCCCTGGGGACAGTGTCACAGAACATACAAACTCACCAGTTTTGCCTGGTAAGCAGGGCAGAAATTCCTAAAACAGCCTAAGACCCCAGGAGACAACGTAAGCAGGGGTGAGACTGGCAAGTGAATGAGCACCAGTTCAAAAACCTCAAACCTACTGGAATATCTCCATGTCTCAGTAAAAAGGGACGCAGACAGACACTATAAATATTTCATATGTAATTGGTTCTACATTTAACAGTGATTGCAGTGGAGAAGAGTAAATTCTGAATTTTGTCATTCTGCACAAGGACTGTCCCTGCAGACAGGCACTGATTAATGATACCATTCTCTGAAATCTGAGCCACAGAGTCCTTCAGACTTCAAGAACATTTTAAACTGAATTTATGTGTCCTTCCCAGTTCACTGAACTCACTGTTTTGTTGTGTCACATTTGCTTGCAAGAGAAGACTCTAGACCATAACTGGCTGGTATTTTTCATGTTTTCTCATTGCACATTGACATAACATTTGAAAAAAGTTGTATTTTTGAGCATGAAATTTTATAAGGAGGCAGTGGTCAGTCTCATCATATGTAAAGAAAAATCCATGCATGGTGGAGAGCTGTATGTCTTTGCCATTGCTGTTTACGCTTCTAAGCTATTTGCAGTTCACATTTTTTACCTGATCTTATCATCTGTGTATCACAGTGGTACTCTACTAATGAAACTAAAATGTATTCTCATCAAGAGAATAAGCCAGCCTTTGACTTCTTCTGGAGACAGCTTCTCACAGCGGGAGCATCTTCATTGTCTAGGAACATTTATAAGTGGCTGAAGAATTCCTTCCACTTCTTCACTTACTTAACCAGATCCAAAGTGCAAATGATGGCGAGTCCTGGAATCCTGATCACTGCAAAAAGCCTTCAAGGGATGTGAGGGATGAGCACTGGAAATTAGTGTCTCTAGCAAAGGGCCCTAGATAATGCTCAAGCTGATGTCCAAGCTTACACTTCCTTTAAATTTGTGGCAAGTAGATACAAGCAGGAGTATAATAACCTCAGTTGTCTAACTGCTATTTTCACTTTTTAAATTAAGGTTTTAATTTTTACTCTTTTTAGGCATAATCCCTAAAAAGTAAAACTCCCAGGAAATCCACATACTTTTATGTCACTTGATCAAGTCAATCTGTCTGGACTGTCTGCCCATCTCCAGGACAGGAGGAAGAAGAGGTATGATATTGCAAGCAAATATTTTGTGCCAGAGACATTTCTTCCCCTGGCATGCAAGGGAAATAGCTCATAGAATCATAGAATCCCATAGAAAACACTACGTTTCTGCTGAGCACACAGTAAAAAGACTTTATTGTTTAGACATTGTAAGGTAGATGTATCAGGTTAAAGAGGTTATAGCTTCCCAGCACATTCTTGTCTTGTGTGGTAGTCCTGCCATTGGAAAATCCCTTTCTCCACTTCTAAAGTCAAAGCTCTCCTTCCTCATCTTGGATGTAGTCAACCCTGACACTGTGTATGTTTGGGAAGACAAGGGAAAATCCTGATAGATGAAATGTTTTTATTTTTGTTTCTCTAGCTTGTGACAGATTAAATGGATAAAAACACTTAAGACCACCAACTATAAAACAGCTGGCAGAGAACAGCGAGATTGGCAGCTGGTCGTAATTTCTACAACCAAGTGAAAGAGAAAATGTGTCATCAACAAAATGGATACTGAACCTGGCTAACTATTTGCATTCAGTTGGGGATGCACCGTGTGTCCCATCTACCTACCAAGCACATCCGTGCAGGCTATTAGTGCAATACAACCGAATCACAAGTTAGGACCCTTGCCACCTACTATGGAGGTTGCAACCTCATATCCAATATCCGCTAGAAGAATGAGTTGCAAAAATATTACCGGGGTTGGGGGTGGGGGAGTGTGCTATTGGGAAGAAAACAAGGCTAAATTAAAGACCCAGTGGAGCAGACCGTGGTTTGAAACCTCCTCTTTGAGCTCTTGTCGCTAGATGTCGTTGCCAGCGCGTCTCCCGAGGGGACCGCTGGCTCCTGCTGCAGGGCGGCTTTAGAGTCTCGCTGGCAGAGGCCGGTCATTTGCGATATTTAGCCTTTTGTTCTTGTTGCTGTAAATACACTTACCCTTTTCTTCAGCCTGTTTTTAGTACTATCGTTTCAGACGCGGACCGGTGCCTGAACAGAGAGGGTCGGTCAGGAAGAGAGGCTACGGAGAAGCCTCGATTCCTTGGGAAAATCCCCAACACCCAGCAAGGGATGTCACACACCTACAACTCTGCCCCTGCCTTATGTCTGTACATATAAAGATATGTGTCGATAGATACCTCCATCTGCGCCCATGGCTGGCAGGAAGGCTGGAAGGGCCTCCTGTTGTTCCAGTGTCACACGCGCGGCTGGTGGGGAGCCACAGGGCACCATCCTCTTCACGCTCAGCATGCCTTGCATTTTTCTGTGAGAGGGAGATGAAGGACCTTCTTCGGTCATGTCGGCATTTCATCGGTCCCTGCTTCGTTCACATGCAGGGCTAAAGATTTATTGTCCTTCAGCGTGGTGCAAAGAAAAGTCCCCTGTTCTCTCTTATACTGACCCAGATGTAGCCAGGGGGGGTTGGAAATAGTGTATTAAGGTTGTGCCATGAAAAATGCTAGGGAATTAAAAATAAGAAACAATCCTACACAGTTGGAGGTGGAGCATCATGTTTATGAGAGGGAAAAAAGCCATATTAAATTAGTGGAGCATTCCACTAGCCATCCATCTGTTCACTACCAAAGTTTTTCTAAGAAGGTAGAAAAAAGTGATGATTAGAGAATTACTGATCTCCAGAAAATATTTCCATTGAAACCTCAAGAATTAAAGGTTGGGGTTTGCTCCAATACAGAGAATTTATATCTTTAGAAACTCTGGTCTTACAAACCAGAAAACTCTCTTGAGGTATTTAATGATTCTTAAAAACAACTCAAAATTTTGATTTGATTAACTAGATTTTTGCACCCTGCAAAGCATTGAAACTCATGGTTTCACACTGCAGTTCTCACCCACCTTTTGAAGAATGCTTCAGTAGAAGGAATTTCTTTAACTCAAAGTGGTGCATTTCTGAATCCAAAGAATCTGAAAGAGATTTTATTGTGTCCGGTTTTGGGTCATCTACTACCAGAAAGATAGATGAGGCATCCCAAAGGAAGGTCACCAAGGATGTCTGGGGCTGGAGCACCTGCCCTAAGAGGAAGGGCTGAGGGAACTGGGCTTGCTCAGCCTGAAGAAGAGACAGCTTCAAGGGAGGGCTCATAGCAGCTTTCAAATTCACAAGCTGTGCTGAGATTCAGCTCCATGTTAGTGCAGCTGCCTTAGCTTCTGGATAGCCTGGCACACAAGAGGGAGCAAGCTCACTTCTACTAGCACAGAAACAGAGTGCCACAACTCCTTACTTCCCCTGTGTTTTTACCCCTCTCTCCGTGAAACAGGAATAAAACACAACTCCTTTTTTCACCTTTGCCTCTGTCCATCTGAGCTGCAAATTCTTTGCCTTTCACTATCAATGTGTGCAGTATCTAAAGCAGCTGATCTCTGTTAGGATTTCTCATCACAACGATGATACAGATAGATAGCCAAAATCATTGGATTGCTCAGTTAAATCTCCAGGAGTGTTTTTAGAGATTGAGGGCTGCCATCTGCAGTTTTCAGCTATGTTTTCAAGGATTAGGATTTTCATCAATCAGATGGCACCAGAAGCTATTGTTCTCAGAGACTGCTGCACCACTTGTAAGAAAATTCCAAGTTATTTGTCATCTGCATAACAGGCATAATCTGTCAGACATGTCCATTTTCAATGAAAGTGTATGGAGACATAAAGCAGGCATTCTTTGGCTGTAACAGTGGATTTTTTTAATTTTGCCTTTGGATAAATTTGCCTTTTCCTAACACTGTGACAATCCCATTATGCTCTTGTTAATTTTTCAGAAGGACTCTTTCTTTCATTAATTTATTAATGCTCCTTGATCTACAGGCAGCACTAGCAGAACAGTGTTTTGGCAGTATCCCAAACTATATCTTTAGTTTCATGATGTTTATTTTTATTCTTAAAATAGTCCTTATGCCATAGTGTACCTTTCTGTGTAACATTAAATGATTCCTAAAAATGATTTTTTAACCTTTTGGTTCTATGATGCTACTGGGTTTGACATTGAACTATATAAGGATGCAGTACATTAACTTTGCCAGATCTGAAGTACTGGCAGTGTTCTTCACTCATTTCTGCAGCTAAGGGAAGGGATTTAGTAAACATTTCCACTCCAGCCATGCACCCTGCAACTTAACTGTTTCCAGAAAGGTACAAGAGAAGTCATCATGGGGACTTCTCTCTTTGCAGGAATGAATCAGCTTGACCAACAGGATTTGTTTTGGTAAACTCTATCTAATTTTCTGTAGAGGTTCTGGTTCGCCAGAACAAAATGTCATGGTAACACAATTAAAAAAACACTCTTACTTCCTTCAACCCTAAACAAGAACCAGTGGCTGTCATTGCGAAGCTTTCTTCTGCTGCATTCAGAGAGGCCAAAGAATGCATCTTTGATGCAATCCAAAAGGCTGCGTTTTCTTGTGCGGTTCCTGAGAGCATAACACATGCAATGCTGCAGTATGACTGGAGGGAACATGACTGACCTGACTTTAACAGAAGGAAGAAATCCTGTGTTTTCAGCCTACTACGCTTTGCTGCCAGAAGTACACCAGCAAGATAGTTATATGCTTACTCAGGAGTGTCTACAGAAGCCACGGTTCCTGCAGAAAAAACCTAGCCCAGTACACGGAGGGTAAGCCAGTTCCCTCAGATTTACACTGACGTTGTGGCAGAGCTGCCACTTCCCAAGCACACTCACTCAGTTCTGCATTTTTGGCACCTGTCTGGATCATACACACTTCATGTTCTTGCATCATCTGCATTTCTCAATCCCCTCACTCACATACAGACAGTCCTGCTGGGCTGAAGTTAATAATGCATGACTGCTTTCTGAAGAAAAAAAAAAACAAAACAAACTTTCTTTTATTTTTAGACTATGGCACAGTTTCAGATGATCCTGGACTCATTTCTATGTCAGCTGACACTTGCCATTAATCTCATGGATCTGTAAAGAAAGCAGTTCTAAAAAATTTTTTAAAATCCTGTATCTCTGGTAGAAGCGCCCTGGGAGTAAGCTGAAACCCAAGTCAGAAGCAAGAGCTGTGTCTCCCTGGTGCTTGCTCGCCTGTCAGCATTGCCTCTGCCCACTCCCCCAGAGAAGTCAGGCTTTCTGGAATGTGGGAGGTGTATCAGATGGTGTCTGTCTACATCAAAGACCAAATAATGCAGTTACGCAGAATGTAGAGGTATTGTGTTTTGGTCCTTTTCAATAATTCTTCCTAGAAAATATCCCTTCATAATCAGAATATACCTTTTATAAATGCTCCTTTAATAATAGCTAGTCTTTCTTTGGGAAACCATAACCACCCTACTGTTTTGTTTCACTTAGGAAATTAAATGTCTATCCAAATAGAGGTTGTTTATGCTTAGAAGTCTTTCAGAGTGCTAAGGCAGTGCTGCAACATACTGAGTCTTCAGTGTATTCCGCTGGGTACAGACCGGCTTTATCATTTGAAAGTATGAGCATCTGTAGGCTATGTATCACTGTTAGAAGACAATATATCACGCTGGATCTAACAGTCCAAGAGAGGCAAGGCTGCAGCAGCTCCATGCCCCCAGGTCCAACCAGCAGCAAGGCTGAAGATGTATTCGTAGTAGGCACATGCACACAGAACACATGTATATTACAGAGGTACATGCCCAGACACACAGATCACCGATACACAGAGCGCTCACACGGACACTGAGAATCCACAGGAAATCTGCCTTTCTTCCCCCTTTCTTTTCAAGACTCTCCCCTCTTCTCTCAAGGCTCTTTCTCCACTGGCAAACCACAGCACTGGTAACTGTCATGCCTCACGTGTCTGTGCACAACTTGTTCACCTGTTTCTTTTCCCAAAACCAGAGAAACTAATGCTTGTTCCCACAAAATGTCAAAAGGAGTTGTTACATTTGACTACCTCTATTTTTGCTAAAATGATTAATGTTGCTTTACAGTTTATTTTTATTAGTGATACATTGGGGTAGACTTGTTTTCTATTACTTAAATGTAAACAACCAATAAGTAAAGCATTTCCCTATTTTTAGGTTTTGGAAGAGGCAAGTCACGCTGCATTTTTAGGCTTCAAACATATGCTTGAAGCAAGCCATCATTGCATTCTGGTTTCCTCAAAAATGGGGCTTTTGTGACTGTAATGTGCATCCATCCATCCATCCATCAGTCCCTCTCATGATTTGTGAGCTGTTGTCTAATATCAGTCAGGTTTGACAGACAATTGCAGTCTCAAAGATAATTAGGTTCCTACAAGTTTCACCAGTTTTCATGAAACCTGTAGGAACACAATTGTCTTTGAGGCAGAGGAAAGAAACCTAAATTAGTGTCCCTCAATGAAAGGCCCCAGCATAAACTCAAAAGTCTTATCTTCTGTTTCCCCTACCAAAAGCCGAACAGCATCAAGACAGCTCCATACTGGACACAGCTGTACTTAGGTAATGTATAAGGGAGACTTCTTGTGGAAATGATGGTTAGCTATTAAGTGAGGGTCACTGGAGGTATTACAGGTGCAAAGAATGTCACAGGGGACACAGCAGGAGACTCTTGATACAATATAGTGGAAGGACTGTAGAAAGAGTACACAAAGCCTTAGAAATCACGCATTATTAGTTCCATCATTAATGTAGTAAGTTGTTCTTCCGAGACTTCAGTGTAGAAGGTATCTCTTCTTTTTCCCAAAGAGACTAGGACCTCAATCTTGCCATTTGAGAAAACTTCTAATGTCCAAATTTCCACTTCAATATGCAAAAAGGGCTCTGTACTTGTGCTGTCTGAGCTGGGATGCTTCAGGTAAAAACAGAAAAAAAAAGCATTTTGGATGAACAAGCTTGCGTAAAGTGTGCCTTGCTTCATTGCTTGTAGTCTTCAAATACTGAACTCTCTCACTGAAGTTACTAACGTGCACAGGTGTGTTGCCATACAACTTCTGGCAAACAAATGTTAACCCAAATTTCAAAGGTCCTTTGGTACATATTAAAAAAATGAATAATTTAATATAAGTTTATTTAGCGTGTTTCTCATGTGTGCACAAAAACCATTCTGTACTAAAATCAAAATTGTGTACTTACAAGTTACTTCTTCTGCACTGCTGTGAACAGCAGCAATCCTGTACACAGAGTTTGGCTAAGAACCATTAGAATGCTCTTTGAAACGACTAAGATGTTATGAAATGACATTTATGCAAAAAAAGGAAAGCAAGGAGACTTGCAAAGCTCAGGAAGATGGGCTTATTAGTCAGTGCTTATTCATGCACTGACTAATGTGAGACGTCACTTGTACAGAACTGAATGTCTCTCCACAGCCTGCAGCACTGGAGGCCCACAACTGGTCTTCAGACAGTTACAGTCTTTCCCTTAGATCAGAAAATACTATCTTTAAATTATGTTGATATTTTTTACAATGCACAGTTCAAAATTATAGCTTAGCCTTCCCTAGGGTGTTATGTCATTCTCCTGAACTCATCACTCTTTGGGAATTTGCTGTCTATGCTCTTTGCTTTCTTCATTCTCCCATTTCTTGTCAGTGTAAGAGAATAAAGAGGAGACCACAGGTACACAATGGACGATTGTGTCCTGGGGCACTTACAACACAAACTGCTGTTATAAGCTGGAATCTCATGTTTTGGAGGCAAGAGAATCTAGAAGTACTAAATAACACGGTACTTCAGACTACCAACAAAGGGCAACTCTGAAAAAGGCAAAGGCAATCCCTGAATGTATTAATTATGGTATTTCAAGCAGAGATGGGGAAATATTGATGTTATTGTGTGAACATTTCTGCTGTCTTCTCTGGTGTAATGTGTATCGTTCCATTCATACTCGAGAGGGACACAAACTGAAAGATGGCCAGGATGACCCTGAATTTGGAGACCCTATCACATAAGGGTGGCTTGGCTTATTTAATCCAGCAAAGCAGCACTAAGAGTTGATTTGATCATTGATTACAAATACATTGTTGCATTATTATGAATGGAAAATTCTGTCAAAGTGAGAGAACAATTTGTCACTAATAATTATGGGCTTATAATAAATAGCGTTAGGGTAGAAAATTAGAAAAAAGCTCTGAAGAAGAAGTAAACTGAGCTTCTGAAACAGCCTTCTAGCAGCAACAGAGGATGCAAAAAAGAAGTCGGGGCACAGCGAGGGTGGATGGGAGATCCCCATGGGAGCCATCACGGCAGGACCTTGCCAGCCTGGGAGCAGGGCAGCTGGGGGCAGCAAGGGCAGCCCCAGCCCCAGGCATCAGGCACCTCCCTGGGGATGGGGACAGCCCAAGGTCAGGCCAGGACATCAGCCCATGGATGGGCCTGGCTCAGGGGGGCCCATAACTGGGCAAGGGAGCTGGAGACCAACATCCTACAGCGTCACTGGGGCAGGAACTGATGGCCCCAAGTGGGGGCTGAAATGGGGTCCTGGGCCATGGACAGGGTGGGAAGGGACTATCAGGCCTCTTCCTGCCCTCAGGGCCCCAACAAAAAATGACACAACCTAGCTGTTATTAAACTGGGTTTTGAAAGTCATTAATTATACCATGTCTGTAATAGTAAAGGATGATGATTGATGCACACGTGATCATTTCCAGTCCCATATTCCTATGCAGTATGAAGAAATGGAGTGGAAAAAAGACTCCTAGGGTCAATTCTTCCCCAAATCAATGGAAAAGACTCGCCAGAAGCTGGATCAGACACCTTAGAAGAAAAACAGACAAAAAAATGGTGCCCCAAGTCCTATTTACTGCTTTCAGAATGAGTCACTCAAATGACAAAGATGGATGGCAGACATTTGTCAGCGTATAGGCATAGTCGCTAGACTACACCTCAGGGACACAGACCAGTCAGAAATAAGGTATAACATCTGTTGTCTTCCTAGAACTTCCAAAGTCTGCTAGTCTCCTTGATGCACAGGAGCAGTCACCTTCTGTTGACTCAACTCTAAGTCTGCCTCTGGACATTAAAGAATCAGCACTCAGTGATCTGTCAATAAATTTCTCAACAGCTCAAATGATGCTACGCCAGTTTTAGCACAGGCTCTGTCTGAAAGTTCCATTATCATCAGAAAGCCTTCCTTGTCACAGTTCATTCACTCCACTGGAACTGTACAAATCCTAACTGTAGAGGGCCCTTGGCACTCCTCAACTGACATGGTTATTTTGGTCCATATTGTTCAGGTAAATAATATGCATGAGAAAGAGGGCAGAAAATCTACTGACTAGTGAAATCCTGTGAAAATATTCATGAGAAATTAATGAGCTGCATGTCCTGAAGGGGACATGTGGTGGTTCATGCAACTGTTTGCTCAAAAGCCATATGTTCTACAGCTCCACTCTGCAAATTATAACAAGAGACTCAAAAATATTGGTCATTGTGACTCTAGAGGTTCACAGAACATGTGCAAAAGCTATGACTAGCAAAACCCCTTCTGTTAAGCATACTTCTACTCTCCTGTGAAGGTACCTGATTCTTTACATACTCAGTACTGCAGTATTGGCCGTGTCAGGGTTTTCTCCATCTTCCCAGTGCTGAGTCCTGCAAAGCCTGATGTGCTAAATAATGGCTTTCAGGCACTGAAGTTCATGGCTGAGAATATATCATACTTATAAACTCACTGTTCTACATCACGAGAACCAGCATCTGAATGATTTAACAATTCCAATTCTGGCATCTGCCAGAAATGTTTTTATACCATAAAACCTCAGGGTTCTTGAAATAGCAACAGAAAAAAAAAAAAAATCAAAGCTTTTAGCACGTAATTTACTGTGGTATATTGGGACTCATAAACCGGGTGATTTTAAAAGTTGTTTAAAATCAATACTGGGTGCCCTAGATTATGGGTGTTACATTAAGTTTGAATGTGCTGCCCGTGTAATTTGGATTGAAGAGGAGTGGGGAGAATGTGCTTTTAGTTGCTTTCCTACGTGTGTAAGAGCTGGGTACGGCATAATGATGCAAGAATGGGTGTTTCCAGGCAAAACTAACTGTTGATGCAAAGCCAGATGAAAGTACATCCTTTGAATAATTTAGTCTTGATATTAAAGCAACAAGAATGAATTTAAGTTCCTTAAATGCTTGTGGTGTGATCCTGTGTCACAAGGCTCTGAGGTAGGTGCCCTCTGGGCTTCCTCCTTTTAAAAGAGTTCACCAAAAACTAGGCTTTGACTGTTCAAATCGAAGTTGTATTGAAACATAGGCTGGATGCAATGTTACATAGGTATTAATAAACATTTCTTTGTAACTCAGATGTGGTCATCAACTTTGTAAGAACACATGGTGCTATTTATAATACTGTTGTCATGGTATTTATAATACCTTTTTCAGTGAAATGGCCAGGTATTTGTACATGCATGTGTCTTTGTGTCTCTGCATGCAATTAATAATATATAGTTTGCTAAAGGGTAAATAGTGTGTTGCTAGAATTTGGTATCTATTGTGGGTTAACTAGAGTTACACTAGCTGAGCCCACATTGACCAGGGAGGGTTGGACTAGACCGTTTCCAGAGGTCCCTTCTAACCTTAACTATTCAGCTATTCTGTCATATTTTATGCAAGTATTATGTACAGAATGAAACACACTTGCTGTCAGCCATTTGGTATTTTAAATATCATTAAACTCTTGGAAGCATATTAACTGAGATACAGCATGAATATACATTAATGAAGTGGCTATAGATGCATTCCCATATCAAAGCACATTGCACGTTTGTTCAATTTCGTCCACCTGCATCTTTCATCATTTCGCTCTTCATCTGTGTATCCTCAGTAGCACTGACCCTTGTCTATTTAAATCTCTGAGCACACCCACAGCTCCATGCTACCCTTTGGATTCCAATTCAAGAGCAATTCATGTATGGGAACACAACAGTAGTGTTGCCTTGCAATGAATGTGGTCCCACACTGAAATGTAGGACTTTACTTATTCCAGCAGAGAGCTTGTCCCACTGTCCTTCAGTAACTCAAGGCAGTCATGCAAGTAGGTGTGAGCAGACAGAAAGGTGACCTGGTTAGAAGGGAAAAGTACTGACAGAAGAAAATGCCTGCTAGCCTGGGAACTAGGCATGTGAACCAGAACATCCTTGCTGGTGAAGCTGGCATCTTGAAGTTCAACTGGTTACCTAGAAACAAGAGATATCCCAAGCTACCATTGATAAACACAAAACTAAGGAACTATAACAGTAACTTAGCATCTGAAAAGGTGAAAAATAGTCTGGAAAAGGGGGAAAACATCCTGAGAAATTAAGAGTCAGTAGCTGCTATTGGATCTTCAACCACAAGAGCTGTTAGTACATGCTGCATGCACTTCCTCCTTCCCTAAACAGGTTTGCACAAACTTTCTATGAGATCTTGGACCTTGCCAGAGATGTCTGTCTGACTCCAAACTGAAGTGGATCATCTTCAAAGTGAGACTCTGCCCATTATTTTATTGGTCCTCCTCCAGGGCCACTTGTGAGCTTGATTTCGTTTGTCCTCCCAGTTCTGGGTTGGTTGGATCTCCTTTTGAGATCTGTTTAATGCACTTCGTACTATGTGTATATAAAAGTAATCAATCATAATCATATTTGCTGTTATAGTACTGAAGTTTGCTTCACTAGTAATAAGTTTGTAGTAACTTGTAATATTCTATATCTATATATATGCTTGATTGCTGCTATTATTGGGTGCTGCTATAATTGGTTGTTGCTATATTATTGATCACTGCTTTAGTACTGATAATAGTAATAATAATTAGTAATAGCTTGCTATATATCTATTTGCTTTATTAATCATGGGTATACTTGCTACTTGTGATTTTTGCGGTATTGGTGGTAATCTGTAATAAAGTAGGGAAATATTATGGAATCCTACAAAACCACGGTCACAATCTCTATAAAGCTGTAGATGGGGTAACCCTTTAGGTCATGACAGCAGGTATCCGGAAAATGGTAGATTACAAAGGAACGACCAGTCATATTATGGACCTCCTGACTGAAGAACAATGACTGTAGTCTAAAACATCCATTAAACAAAGAACCAGATAGAATCAAAAGCTATTTCTACACTGCTGGAGGCTTTTCCCAGAGACACTATTTCTGGATGCAAAGCCACGTGGTGCACAGCCTTGTCTCCACTGTGCTCAAGCCCAAAGAGGACTTGCAGCAACAACTCAGACCAGTCCAAGAATCCACCCGAAACTCAGTCAGAAACCAAAAGATGGTTGGGCCAGTTCCAGGATTTGAAAGGCATACTGTAAGAAAACTTTACTGAATGAAGACCAGCCCCAGATACTGTAATAATGCTACCATATAGATTGAATATTTCTCACCATCATGGGCTCTAAATTTTTCTCCTATATACACTGCTAAAAATAATTCTTCGACTTCCATACTCCTTTTTGCAATAAATATATGAATAATGGAACACAGTGATATCTTGCATATATTATAAAATTTCAGAGCCCGCAGGGCTAAGTCCTGCCCCGGCAGAAGGACTCCGAGAGGAGAAGAGGGAGGAGGAGTTTCGTCTCTGCCCAAGGCCTCGCGGCTCTTCCTTTCAAGACAACTCGGAGTCAGACCACCTGGCCCAGAAAACTTTGCCCCTCTCTCCCTAAGCCAGGGACATCCACCGACAGCCCCCCTCCGCATTTCAGTTACCGCTTTGGGGGGGTGTCTGCCCGCCGTCTCAAGAGAGACCCTGGGAGCTCGCTCGCTCCTGCCGGGCGTGAGCCGGGTTGTGCTCGGTGGGATGCCCAGGACCCGCCGAGCCGGGCGGCGGGGACGAAGGCTGCGGCTGGCCGGCTGGGTGATGCGGCTCTGGGGGCTGTGGCAGCACAGAGGCCAGGTCACAATGGGACCCGTCCCTACGGACGTCAGCAGGCAGCTCCACGGCTGTTTGGCGTGGGCGATCGGTGAGTGCGGCACGCCGGGGGAAGGCTGGGCCGAACGGGGGACGGGGCAGATGGCCGGGGGGTTTCTAACCCAGAGCGAGAGCCGAGCGCC
>NW_010972980.1:0-5118 GCF_000737465.1 Haliaeetus leucocephalus | reverse complement strand
GTTCCCCAGGGTTCATTCTTGGGGCAGTTCTGTTTAATATCTTTATCAGTGATCTGGATGAGAGAGTCGAGCGCACCCTCAGTAAGTTTGCAGACGACACCAAGCTGGGCGGGAGTGTTGATCTGCTTGAGGGTAGAGACTGTGCAGGGGGGTCTGGAGAGGCTGGATCGATGGGCCGAGGGCAACTGGATGAGCTTCAAGAAGGCTAAGTGCCAGGTCCTGCATGTGGGTCATAACAACCCAGTGCAAGGGTACAGGCTTGGGGAAGAGTGACTGGAAAGCTGCCTGGAGGAAAAGGGCCTGGGGGTGTTGGTCAACAGCCAGCTGAATGTGAGCCGGCAGTGTGCCTGGATGGCCAAGGCGTCCAATAGCCTCCTGGCTTGTATCAGAAATCATGTGGTCAGCAGGAGTAGGGAAATGATCATGCCTTTGTACATGGCACTGGTGAGACCGCACCTCGAATACTGTGTTTGGTTTTGGGCCCCTCACCCCAAGAAAGACATGGAGGTGCTGGAGCGTGTCCAAAGAAGATCACTGAAGCTGATGAAGGCTCTAGAGAACAAGACGTACAAGGAGCAGCTGAGGGAACCGGGGTTGTTTGGTCTGGAGAAAAGGAGGCTGAGGGGAGATCTCTACAACTGCCTGAAAGGAGGTTGTAACTAGGTGGTTGTTGGTCTCTTTTCCCAAGTAGCAAGTGATAGGATGAGAGGAAATGGCCTCAAGTTGTGCCAGGGGAGGTTTAGATTGGATATTAGGAAAAAATTCTCCCCTCAAAGGGTTGTCAAGCATTGGGACAGGCTGGCCAGGGAAGTACTTGAGTCACCATCCCTGGGGATATTTAGAAGACGTAGTGCTTAGGGACATGGTTTAGTGGTGGACTTGGCAGTGTTAGGTTAATGGTTGGACTCGATGGTCTGAAGGATCTTCTCCAACATCAATGACACTATGATCACCTCTGGAAATAGTATTGCTCCGAGATGTGTAAGGTTTCCATGTGAGGTTGCTGAAGCACTGCAAACCATGAAGAGTAAGCTGCGGAGAGTCTGCTGGACACGGTGTATGCGATAGCATCTGTATGTTTTTCTGTGGTGCTCTCGTTGACAGAAGTGTCCACAAAAGCTGGACTGAAAGGAAACTGTTGCATGTTCATGGAGGTGAATGTGGCAGTGGCATTGAGTAGGGCCTGGGCATCTCCTGATGTGAAGGGTGACGTTGAGCAGCGGGAGAACTTATTACCTTTGCTGACTGCGTATCATGCTGGTATTGGCTGTGATTTCCTGTTGTAAACTCTGTCCTCACCCTGTTTGATTCTCTTCTGCAAGAGACGTGATGCAAGGTGACAATCGGGGGTCTACACTATAGCGTAGTTTCTCCATTTTTATTTGCCCAACAGGGTTATTATAAAAGTAGGGAAGGCTGTACGGACTTTTCCAAGTGTTCTTTTTCCAAGTGTATTTTAACTGTAGTTAGTGGCATAAAGTGTTGAGGCAGAAGCGTGTGACCCAAGGCAGGTATCTCCTTTTTCTTGTCCTGCCCTCCCCTGCTGGGTTTTGGACTTGAGTTCCTGGCCCGAGAGGAGGCGTGACTGTACACTGGCCTGTTTTGATGTTCCTTCAATATTTGCATCACCAGCCATGCCGTTACAAAACCGATGGAAAAACCTCTTTTCAGAAA
Source organism: Haliaeetus leucocephalus (assembly GCF_000737465.1). Lineage (NCBI taxonomy): Eukaryota > Metazoa > Chordata > Aves > Accipitriformes > Accipitridae > Haliaeetus > Haliaeetus leucocephalus. The sequence goes on along the minus strand of NW_010972980.1, from coordinate 3,444 downwards.
AAGAACCAAATGAAAACAACCCCCAAAAGCTAAACAGCTCACCCCAAAAACTCAAGAGAAAATTTTTGTACACAGTAGGTATCATTGGTGACACTGGTGTGTTTGTCAGCATTTGGGTTCTTCTTGCACAGCATGCAATTTATGCCCATTGCCATTAGAGCTGTTCCGATATCACCCCTCTATAAGTATTATTGCTCCCAGTTGTGTAACGTTTCCGTCCGAGGTTGCTGACGCCACAGGAGAGTGTGGCATGTCGTGGAGGTGAGCGTGGCAGTGGTACTGAGTAGGGCCTGGCCATTTCTGGATGTGAAGGTTGACCTTGAGCAGTGGGAAGACTTGTTAGAGGGAAGTGGAAATCCTTGGGAAGACCGTGGGCCTTGTCGTAAGAAGACAAGAATGGGAGATGATGTGCTTGTCTTGAGAACACATGTTGCAGAGTGGGGAGCGGAGGCTGCCTAGAGGAAAGCATGAGGCAGGATGGGCAGAGAGTGTTGCTGCCCAGGATCCTTTCCAGGCTCCAAGGGTCTGGAGTATGAGGCCTTGTGGATCTTGAGACAGTATGTGAAACTGAAATGCCTGCAATGTGTTTTGAGTTTATGAATATCTCCCACCAGCGTCAGTAGGTTCCCCTGCAGCCTGCCTGATGTAGGCAATGTGTTGTTAAGAGGGGGTGACATGCAGACTGGTGAATGCTGTCTGATGAACTTTTTTTCTCCTGCGTTTTGGCAGGGTGTTGTGGGAGGGTGGTGCTTCACCCTGCTGTCCTTGTGCAGTGGTGGGCATCTATAGCAGCTTTCCACTGCTGTTGACGTTGCCATGATGGTTCCTTGATCCTCCTTGGGCAGGATTTGTAAGGGGATGTTGGGAGGTGGGTGTAATCTTTCTGTGCTCGACTCCCTCTACCTGTTCACTTGCACAGTTGGCCTCGGTAGAGATGGTGTGTCCTGTTATGCTTAAGTCATTCAGAGATGTGCACTTACACGCCAAAGCCCACCCAGCTGTGGTTTTCTCTGCTACAAATTCTCCCATGCGGTCGACATTGTGATTGCACTTCTGCTTCAGTATTTGGTGTGGTTGTCTGAAGAAAAAAAATAAATTTGTTGGGACAGGAGTCAAAGCTGTCAAGCTCTAATCAAAGAATCTTTACATTCTAATGCACAGCAGCGTTGTTTCCATCTGAGATTGCTTGAAAAGCCAGAAAACATTCAGGGTGAAGTTCAGGCAGCTGGGAAGAGTGTGTCAGACACTGTGCAGCTTTGCAGCCCTCCGTATGCTTTCTGTGCCATTTGTGAGGGAAAGTGAGGATGTGCAAAGGCCTGAGTCATGTTGAGAGCGGGGCTTAGAGGTGGGGCATATTGTTGGGCTGGAGCAGTACCCGGGTGCTGTGGCTTTAATCCTGTGAGTGGCTGAAGTGTGGCCTGGGCATGCGTCATGGGGAGTGTGACCTTGAGTGGGGAAAAGTCTTGCGTGAGGGAAATGGAGATGCTGGTTAGAACATGGTCTGTGTCATTGGGGAAGAAGTGGAGAATGACCACTAAGCTGGAGATGCCATTGCGCCGGGTGTGGGATAGAGATGGCATTAGAAATCCTCAAGAAGAGGCTCCACAGACAGTGCTACTTGCCCGGGATCTTTTCAGGGCCTCCAGAATTTCTGCATAGCCTTGTGCCTGTTGTTGTCCTCTTGTGTTTCAATACAGTGCAAGGGGTTCCTTTGGTTTTCTTCCCTCCTCTTACCAAAACCTCCCATTGTTTTGTTTTCTCTTCTCGCACATTGGCAATGTGTTGGTAACAGCGGATGAGATGCAGGAGGCGGAATTGTGGCAGCTGTCAGGTTGCAGACATTTGGGCGGTTTGTCATCAGTGTGGGGGATGGCTTTTCCACTCTCTTGAGCTGAGCTTGACATTGACAGAATGTCCTTGGCTTTCAGGTCTCCCTCCTGCTCTCCTTGTGATAGAAGTGCATAAGGGAGCACTGTGCACTGTGTAGCGTTTTCCAGGCTTTTGCAGAACATGAGTAATTTTTTTTGTGTCCAGCTTCCCCAGGAATCTCTCATAATGTTAATTGCAAATGTCCCTTCAAGCCGTTGTTTCTGCTGTCCTGAAAACGTTTTTTATTTTGAAGAAGCAACCAGTGATTCTACCGCTAAGTTGCTCATACCTGAAGAGGATGAGCTTGAGAGGCAGATGTACTTTTGTTCCTGTTTTGTCGTGGTATCTTGCTGTTGAATCAACCGAATGTTGCCAGGATTGTAATGCCTGTAGGTTTGGAGCAGCAAAGCACCACTGCCTTCTCTCGTTGCTTTCCTGCTGCTTCGAGGCACAGCTTCGAGGCAGCAAGCACGTATGGAGGAGGGATCACAGTTCATTTCATGGGGTGGATGTTTTGGGCATTGAGCAGATGTTGTTTGTAAAAATGCCATGATGTTGTCCTCGTGGCTTTTGTTTGGCTGTGTGCTGGGTGGGTCATGCTATTCCGAGGGGACTAATGCCCCTGGGTACTGAGGTTCTTGCTGTGTTGTTCTGGCAGTGCATGCCTGCCTGAACGGGAAGCAAGAGCTTGCCATTCAGCGTGGCGGTGGAAAATGAGTCTGGAAGAATGGAAGTATATGGAGAGTGCTTGGGAGCTGTGGTTGCCCTGTGCTTTTTCAGCCCTCCTGGAGGGTTGTTGTGCTTGGCTGTGCTGGGTTTGAGATCCTGAACGAGAGATTTGCCTGCATTGTTTGGACTCTGTGGAGCCTTTTTTTGTAATGAGACATCCCTGTATCTGGGGCTTGTGTTTCAGAGAGTGGTGGATTGTGTTCTGATGAGGCAGAGGGGTTCTTTGCCATTTGATTGCCTCACTCTGTGATTTGCTGGGTCCTTGAGATGGCTGGTATGGCGAAGGGTGTGTTCTCCTTCAGGAAGATAAGGACAGGTGCAGATTCATAGACTGGAGGAAAACAGGAGGGTTGTTTACTGTATGGAAGGTGGTAGGGATAAGGAATGAGAGCTCTTGCCAAAGGGCACGTCCGTGCTTCATGGTGAGTGTGGTGTAGACATTTTAAAAACTTCTTGGTAACGTAGAAACAAAACAGAAGATACAAGGATGGAAGTAGAAAAGAATGGGAGGCAAGGATAGGGCAGGACAAAAAAAAAAGGGAGATGAGATGGGATGGAAGAGGAAAAGGAAGAAGGACAGGAAGTAATCTATGCAAGTAAGAAGCAGGCAAGCAAGAAAGAAAACAAAACGAGAAAGAATGAAAGAAAGAATAAACAAGAAAGAAGGAAGAGACAATAGCAGAGATTACCAGCATGCACCAATGTTGTATCGGCATGATGAATGGAGTGGAGGACCTCAGCACCTTGGGTACTCAGGGTCCTGTGTCAGGCTTGGTGAAAAGTGGTGAGGAAGAGGAAGGAGAGGCCTTGCCTGAAGGGGTGTCCATGCTTCATTGTGAGTGTGTT
>NW_010972979.1:1984-4417 GCF_000737465.1 Haliaeetus leucocephalus | reverse complement strand
GATTTATTGCATCGATTATAAATTTCAAGTTTGGCTTGGATTATTTATTTTAGAATGTCTGCTGGACTGGAAAGTATACAGTGGGACACTACTTGAGAACTAAATTAAAACGCAAGTTTTTGTGCAAAAATTATCACATCCTCTTTTTCACTCCTATGCTAAACAGACAAGCAGTTGGATCACAGATGAAAATTGGTTTTATCACTTCTTCAAATTAAAGAAAAAAAGGCATTTTTTTCTGTTTGGGTGGAGTTTTTTTGTTTTTTTCTTTTTCTTTTGTCCTCTTAATACAGCTGTGGAGGATCGATGCTAAATCTTGAGAATGTTACCTTAAGGAGGAATGCACATGTGCCCCAGCTCTGGTTGAGAAACCTGCATGTAATACTGTTTCCTCCCAAAGCCTTTTCTTGTGCCATTGAGCTCACGAGTATCTGATGCTTTACATTCTGAAGAGGATGGAGAATCATCCTAATAAAACTCCCCTTTTAATTTTTACCCACCCTGTAACAGTATTCACTGAAGGCGGTGTTACTTTATGCTTTTTAGTAATGAGGACTGCAAATTGGTAATGTCGCTTAGAGCCTAGGAGAAGTCGGTGGAAGATGCTGTGCGGTCCCCACAGGCCACAAATGCTGCTGCACTAGCTCTGCGCCCTGCCTTTCCTTTTCCTCCGTTCCCAGATAAAAGCAAATGCAGTCTTTAGCCTGCAAGAGCTCTGACTGCTGAATGCTGCAGTGCCCAGCAAACGGTTACTCAAAAAACCAAGAGGCAGCGTCTCAAAACCAGACAGGTTGGAGAATTGCATTAACAGCAAATGAAACTGCCCCGAGAAAAAATGTATCCGCTCTACAGGGCAAGGTAAATTTAGACAAACGGGGCTGGACAAAAGAGCCAGTCTAGATGCAGCAGAGGAAAGGCAGGTAGAAATAGCCAGCTCAGGACTCCGTGCAGCCCCAGCCTGACTCCCACTAGTCCTTCTTTTAACGCGGTTTCCGTACGCTTCCCTGGGGCCCCTTGGCTGCTTCCCAAGGAATCGCCGTTGCAGTGCACCGTCCTTGAGGCTGCACCTCACTGGCAGGCCGAGAGCGGCTGGGTCCAGGGGCTGGCTGCTTGCGGTCGCAGCCTCCTGGGCCAGAAATTAGTCTTCTCCTCCAAACTAAGTCGCATGCCATTTCTCTAGGGGCAGGAGTCTCTGGAACACTCCTGGCCTGGGCGGGCAGCATTTCAGCAGGGCTGCTCCTTGGAGCAGGGCAGACCTGTGCCAGGAAAGGTCCTAGGCATTGATCAGCATGGTATCACCCCCCACCACTGTCAGTGCAGCAGTGTAGACACAGCCCCAAAGGACACCGAAGTATAGGACGGATGTGGCTGGCATGACAACCAAAGCTAGTCCCTGAAGTAAAAATGTTACAACCCTGGCGTGCATGCTGTCTAGCATCGTGTGTCAGAGCAAGTGATACGGGGCCTTGCACTCCTTGCAGTGCAAAGAATGAACTGCTGCCACCTTTCTCAGCGTTTGCTCATAACTCCTGGAAAATGTTTTCTCTCCACGTGACTTCCCTGATTTTCTAAAGTGCTACTTTAGTTCTACACCTTTTGCTCTTCTTCCCAGCAAAACTGTTGGTTTATCAAGAATCAGGAAGTATTAGGAAGATTTATTTTGTACGGGTTTTTTCTTAAGAAAAGATAGATTCCAGTGAAAACTCTGTAGGCCTCAGCTTAGAGACTTAAACTTTGTGTATAGCCACACCGTTTAATGCCCTTGCCAGACATGAAAGATCACATTTATCTGTTGTGGTACACGTGGACTCATGTGGCAGGGTCTGAATCAAATTTAGACTTTTTCTGCATTACAGTGTGATGGGGTCCAGTGTTGCAGTTCGCTGCTCTTCTGTATTTACAGAGTACATTATAATAAATGCCTGGTGGTGGAACGACTGAGAGTCACTGATCAGATTCAATTACCATTGACTGAAGCAAAGAGAAATGGAAAAAATTGGCTAGGGATGTTTATCACCACTAGAGCTTGCACAGCGTGGTCAAGAGAAGTGCAATGCATTCCCGGTTAGCATGGGGTTGATTTAACAGCACGACACCTGGCTGCTTTGCTTTTCATGCTCTCGCAGTCTGCTTTCCGTTACAGGAATGCAGTACATACCCGGCGTGAGAGCACTGCAAAGACGATTTTTGTGAAGGCAGCTGATGCTGTAGCTTCCTTGTGGAACCAGCAGGACAAACCTGCGGCTGGAGTCAGTGGGCCTGCAATAGTGGGTACCTGTGGTCTAGCTACTTTGGAATGTATTTGTGCTAATTTCTGCTTTCTGACTGGATCAGTGTTCCTCTTGGTGGCTGGCTAACACGCAGTGGAAGGGCTTGTGACACAAAACATTTAAGTCAGCATATGAACTTGTCGTTTTCACGGAAGATTTTTTT
>NW_010972979.1:0-1974 GCF_000737465.1 Haliaeetus leucocephalus | reverse complement strand
TGAGGAGCAAATGGTGAAACAAAAAAGCCCTAACCTTCTGTAAGTTAGAGTTATAGAAGTGTGTTGCAAAGTTCAGATCTGTCTTTCATTTCACCCAGTCTGGGCCTGAAAAGTCCATCTGGCCCATTCTTCAGGAAGAGGGATGAAGCATCACCGCCTTTTGAGGACCAGTAGGTTGATGGGGAGGTTCCCATGCAAAATGGCCATGAGATCTGCTGTTAAAATGCTTTTTTGTCAAAAAAACCCCAACCAACCAAACCAACCCAAACCCAAACAAACTCTCTGTCATGTCTGGCCATGATACAATTGTAAAATATTTCCAAGAAGAAAGGATAACGTGAAGTTTAATGGAAAAAAAGAAGAATAAAATTCCTGAAATGTTGATCCTTTCCCAGTTCTAAACAGTTGTTCTGAAAATAGTGCAGGCAGGTATGGTATATCAGAAATCATTGCTTGCAGGTGTGACTGAACATACAGTTTTAAAATCCTTCTCTGTTAAGGCTGAACTTTCTGTAGTTCTTTTGTGGTCCCGAATGCTCTCTTGCATGAATCAGGTATTCAGATCTCAAAAAATCCAGAAAGATCACCCAGAAAGCTCATCCTCAAAATCACGCAATGTATTTTTTATAGAAGCATTTCCCAAAATATGTCCAGTGGTAAAGATACCAAACGGATCCAATTTCCGATGTGCCCCAAAGGTACGCAGAAAAAAAGGCTTGGATAGTGATGTGTTAGCATCGTCTCCAGTCACCAGGTACTAAGCTTAGATTCTCAAGCAAGTGAAAACCAGCAGGTACCGCATCTTGCCTGCTCACACATCATGCTTGATTTAGGTTGTAATTTAGTCTGGATTTAGTGGTGCTTTCCTGTGCTGTTTGTTTCACCGTTATAATACTAGATCTCTTGTTTAAGGTAGAACATTTTATCCCCTGTTGATACCGATGCCTTTGTGTTTTCTTGCACCCCTCTGTACTCTGTGTCTCACCTATTTTGAATTACTGTGGTTGCAAACCACAACCAATTTACAGCAGCAGGAGTGTAATTAAAAATAATAGCCATAGCAGCTGTATTGAAAAAACAGTCTTTCCCTGTACCAGTTAATGACAGATCTTGCGCTAATCTGAATGCAAAACATGCTCTTTTAAAGGCTTTTTCCAATATGAAAGGGAATGGAAACCCATTAATAACTATATTCTACTGCAAGGTTTTGAAAAATGAAGAAAGGCCTCCCCCCTCCTGCCTCCTGGAAATTGCATCCCTGATGCCTGGGAATCTGTAAATGCAGATGATTTATACCACTGGCAGCCTCCAGGTCCCCGAGAAACAGCAGTGGAAAGCTTCACAAGAAAGTCTCCAGGGGTTCAGGCACAGTCATCTACTGTGGAAGAACTGGACGGAAGGATATTTACTGTGCAGTGTTTCTCAGACCATGGTAAATAGAAAGTTCAGGAATGAAAGGAAAGAAGGTATGAGTAGAAAGTGGGGAAAGGCTATCAATTCAAGGTGAAATATTCCTGTTGTCCTCAAAATCCCTACTTGAGGAAGACCAGGGCTGCAGAGGCGGTGTTAGCCCAAATTATGTTGACCTCCCTGAGGTTAATAAAAAGAAATCCTGAAATGCTTCGAGGAGCTGAAAAGGAGGCCTAAAATTTTTTACATTTTTCAACACTTTTCCTGCAGAAAATACTTTCCTCTTCTGCTTGAAACTGAAACTTTCTGCAGGTATATGTGGATTTCGGTTGACATGTACTAGAAATACGTGCCTTGACGAAATGGAATATTTTGACATTTTTATTCGTAAAGATCCTCACATTTTTATTATTATATACAAAGTCAATTTTGGAATGAAACATAATAATTATTTAAATTAACCAGAAATGGTTGTTTTGGAAATTTGCTTTCTGGGTGGACAGAAAACATGTAGATGATTCTATGCTACTACAGTTTTCCCCGTAGCTAGATGGGAAAAAGTGA
>NW_010972978.1:4206-5387 GCF_000737465.1 Haliaeetus leucocephalus | reverse complement strand
ATGGTCCAGAATTGTCCCCCCATGGCTTGACATTGTCCTATCATGGCCCGATGTTGACCCCCATGGCCTCCTGTGGTCCCACGTTGTCCCCTATGACCCAGTATTGTCCCCCATGACCCAGCGGTGTCCCCGAGACCCCCTCACCTTGCAGAAGGCCAGTTTGGTGGCTGGTTTCACCTCACTGTGCTGGTCTCCAGGGAACTTCTTCAGCCAGACCCAGTCACCCTGGGGAGCAGAGCGGGTGAGGTCTGAGCACCCCTGGGACCAGCCCCGCTCTGGGGACACGGAGAGACACTGGTGGGGGGACACACTCCTCGTTCTCCTCCCCCAACACACAACCCTACTAGAAGCCACTGGAGAATCTCCATCCATTCATCCAAAAGCCACCCCCCCAGCCCTTCTTTTTGCTCCGGTTGGGGACATGGGGAACGGGGAGGGAAGGCAGGATGGGATGGGGCGGGAGGGCAAATTTTGGGGCGAAACAGTGGGTTTTCTGTTTTCAACTTACCTGCACGGAGGCGACAAGGCCCTGCTGGTTAAACAAAAGGAGAAGGAGGGGGAGGTGGCTGTTGGCCTTCAGGTTTTCGGCTCCCTGCAGGAAAGGGCAGGAGGCAGCTGTCAATCATGGCCCCAGAGCTGTCAATCATCCAGCCAGGATGTGGGGTGGTGGGTGCCCAAGGGGGTAAGGGTGACCCCCCCCACACAACGGTAGCTGTGGAGGTGGGGGGACACAACAGGGGTGTCCCTACGGAGGTGGCCTTGCCTTGTCGCCCCCGGAGGTGGTAGGTGGGGACGCGGGTTGGGGTGATGGGGAGGGTGACGTGGGGCGGACACACACACACACGTACAGGGAGGGGAATGAGGGGACGTCTTACCTCAGCAATGGCCACGTTGGTGTTGTCGGGGGCTGCGGTCACACTCCTGACGCTCTTGGCGTCCCCCCCGCTACGGCCGGCCAGGCTGGTACGGCTGCCATCCACCTGCGGCGCGGTGAGAGGTCAGGATGGGGACATGGCGGAGGGGGAATGTCACCCATGGAGACATGGCACCCTAGGGGGCACGTCACCCATGGGGACCCACCAGCCCATGGATCTTCTCCCGGGGCAGAGTGTGGCCCTGGGGGGAGACCTTAGACCATGGGGACACGTCACCCACTGGGACACGTCATCCATGGGGACCCA
>NW_010972978.1:1206-3589 GCF_000737465.1 Haliaeetus leucocephalus | reverse complement strand
ATCCCTGTGCCAGAGAGAGGAAGGGGGTGAAGGGGTGGCATGGCCCAGAGGGGCCACCCAGGGCCTCCCATGGTGGGCCATGGTCACCTAGGAATCCAAGGCCACCTATGACTGTTTGTGGTCATGGATGCCCACCATGGTCACCTGTGGCCACCTGTGACTGCTTATGGTCATGGATGCCCACCATGGTCACCAGGGGACACCTCCGGTCACCCTTGGCCACCTATGACTGCTTATGGTCATGGATGCCCACCATGGTCACTTGTGGCCACCTACAGCCACCGATGTGCACCGAGGTCTCCCATGGCCACCCACAGCCACCCATGGCCCCTGCTTCAAGGCCAGCCCTGATGAGGACAGGGGACAGGGCAGTGACATGGAGGAAGAAGGGGATGAAGAGAGGGAGGAGGGATGAGGGGGTCAAAGGGGCGGAGAAAGGGTGGGAGACCTGTAGGGATGGACTGGTGGGGAAGGGAGGGACGGACGGACAGAGGTGGATGGAATGAGGGACAAATGGATGGGGGGGTGGATGGGAGGGTGGATGGGTGGATGGGTGGATGGATGGATGAGTGGGTGGATGGACAGATGGATGGATGGGTGGATAGGTGAATGGACAGGTGGAGGAACGTACAGACGGACAAAGGGTCAGAGGGATGGATGGATGAATGGACAGATGGATGGATGGATGGATGGATGGACAGATGGATGGACAGACAGATGGATGTGTGGGTGGATGGATGGACAGGTGGAGGAATGTACAGATGGAAGAAGGGTCAGAGGGATGGATGAATGGACAGACGGCTGGATGGATGGATAGACGGATGGAGGGAGGGACAAAGGGATTGGCAGATGGAGGAACTGATGGAGCAATGGAGGAAGGAGCAGATGGAGGAATGGACAGACAGAGGGGTGGACAGACACACACAAGGCCAGCTGGCTGGTTGGACAGCTCAGGTACCCATGTGGGGCCAGCTGGTCATCCATGAGGTGGCTGGACAGGCGGACAGAGGTGGGGGAAGGACCACGGCGGTGCCCGCTCACCCCCGTTGCAGATGGAGCCCGACTCAAACCAACAGCCGGCGTCGGTGCCGGGACTGGAGCTGTGGGGCCAGTGGACACTGTGGCTGCGGTAGCTCAACCCCCGCGTGCCCGGCTCCAGCCCGTAGACCGGCCACAACTGGTCGCCTTTGCTGTCTGTGTCCAGTACAACGTAGGGGACGCTGACATCCCCGTCCTCGGTGACGGAGAAGAGCTGGCAGAAACCCTCCAGTTGGAAGTCACGGGCGTGCTCGGCCACGCTGGTGCCCATCACCCAGCGGCCGTTTTGCCGCGTGGCCTCCACCGCCTTGGCCAAGAAATGGATGGAGTTGTAGATGGTGGCGAAGAGGGGGTGGACCTGTGGGGTGAGAGGAGGTGTCAGGGGTGTCGAGGGACCACCGGCAGCTCCAGGGGGCCGTGGTGATACCCATAGGACAATGCCATCGGCCGTGGCCGTCTCCACCCAAGCCTGTTGGCTCTGGTCATCTCCACCCAACGCTGTTGGCCACAGTCATCTCTACTCAATGCCTGGCTCGCTTCACCCAACTCCCATGGGCTACAGTCATCTCTGCCCAAATCCCATTGGTTACCATCACACCCACCCCACTCCCATTGGCCGTGACCACCTCCCTCCAATGCCTACAAGCCACAATCACCTCCACCCAAGTCCCATTGGCCACATCCTCCAGCAACAGCTCCACCCTGCATCCAAACCGTAACCCCGATGCCTCCAATCCCCACCCCACGGATGTCTTTCTCACCCCACGGATGTGTCCCCAACTCCACAGATGTGCCCCCAACCCCATGGAGGTGCCCTCAACCCCCTGGAGATGTCTTCCACCCCACCTGCGTGGGGTCGATGTGCGCAGGGATCTCATAGGCTTCCTTGGCCTCCTGCAGGGCCTCATGGAAGGTGACGTCAGGCGAGTCCATGGTGATGGTGAGGACAGCATCGTAGGCCAGGCGCAGTTTGGTGTTGTTGGCCAGGACGGGGTAGGGCACGTGGTGGTAGGGCAGGGGGAAGGTGAGGGCATCGTAGGGGATGAAGACGTAGGTGCCATCGGTCATGCCCATGTCCTTGGCCTTCTCCAGGAGCACCCGTTGCTCCTCGCCGCCCAGCAGCACCGAGTGCATGCACATCACCACCACTGCAGGGGGTGGGGGGGGACACAGGTGAGTCACGGTGGGGACACCCCGTCTGCCTCCACCACCCCGTGCCTTCTGGAGCTCCCCAGGCAGCCTTCAGCTGGCAGGGGTGTGGATCTTCTCCACCCAGGCCCAGCTGCTCCATCCTTCATCCATCCACCTCCATCCTTCCTCCACCTGCCCCATGTTCATCCATCCT
>NW_010972978.1:0-902 GCF_000737465.1 Haliaeetus leucocephalus | reverse complement strand
AGGTGCCATTGTGGGAGATGCCACTGGTTTGGGTGACACCGCGCCTGTGGGACACGCCGCCACCGTGGGAGATGCCACCACCACCGTGGGAGTTGCCACCATGGCAGATGCCACTGTGAGAGTTGCCATCATGGGACACACTGCTGGTTTGGGTGACAACATGGCTGTGGGAGATGCCACCACTGTGGGAGATGCCACCACCATGGGAGATGTCACCGCCGTGGAAGATGTCACTTTTCTGGGAGATGCCACCACCATGGAAGATGTCACTTTTCTGGGAGATGACACCACCATGGGATGTGCCAGTGTGGTAGATGCTACCAGCTTGGGAGATGGCGTTAAGGGAGGTGCTACCACCAGGAGAGATGCTGTCATGGGAGGTGCCACAACTGTGGGAGATGCCACAATGATGGGAGATGTCATCGTGGGAAATGCCATGACTGTGGGACACGCCGTCGCTGTGGGAGATGCCACCACCATAGGAGATGTCACTCTTCTGGGAGATGCCATTGCCATGGGACATGCTGCCAGTGTGGGAGATGCCACCAGGCTGGGAGATGCTCTTGTGGGAGGTGCCACCACTCTGGGAAATGCCACCACCGTGGGAGAGACTGTCATAGGGGATGCCACCACCGTAGGAAATGTCATCACTGTGGGAGATGCCAGCACTGAGGGAGAGGCCACCATGAAAGATGCCACCGCTGTGGGAGACGATGTCATGGGGGACACTGCTGGCATGGGTGATGCCACCACAGGCGATGTCACGGCAGGAGACGCCACCGTGGCAGAAGCTACCACGGAAAATGTCATCGTGGGAGATGCCACCGTGGGCAAAGCCAGCGTGGAAGGTGCCACCGTGGGCAAAGCCAGCGTGGAAGGTGCCACCGCGGGTCACGTCCCCA
>NW_010972977.1:5688-6117 GCF_000737465.1 Haliaeetus leucocephalus | reverse complement strand
AGCCCCTGGGCCCCCCCAACGGCCCCCCGAGCCCCTCCAACTGGCCGCCGAGCCCCCCAACCACTCACCAAGCTCTCTAACTGGCCACTGAGCCCCCCAATTGGTTGCGGAACCCCCCAACTTGCCACCGAGCGCCCTAACTGGCCGCCGAGCCCCCCAACCACCCACCAAGCTCTCTACCTGGCCACTGAGCCCCCCAACCGGCCACTGAGCTCTCTAACTGGCCACTGAGACCCCCAACTGGCCACTGAGCCTTCTAACTGGCCATCGAGCCCCCCAGGCAGTCACTGAGCCCCTCCAACTGCTCACCAAACCCCTCCAACTGGCCACCGAGACCCCCAAGTGTTCACTGAGCCCCCCACCTACTCACTGAGCTACTCCAACGGGTCACTAAGCCCTCTAACTGGCCAACGAGACCCCCAACTGGCC
>NW_010972977.1:2365-3029 GCF_000737465.1 Haliaeetus leucocephalus | reverse complement strand
GCTCGGCTCCCCGACGGTGCTGCTCCCCCCACGGTGGGGGTCCCCAACGTCCAGGCTCCCCGGTTTCGGTGCTCCCCAATCTCGGGGCTCCCCAACGTCCAGGCTCCCCGGTTTCGGTGCTCCCCAGCGTCGGCGCTCCCCAACGTTGATGGTCCCCAATGTTGGTGCTCCCCACCAATGGGGCTCCCCAACGTCTGTTCTCCCTGATGGTGGCACCCCCAAGACCTGCGCTCCCCAACATCGGTGCTCCCCAACGTTGGTGCTCCCCAATGTTCTCTCTCCCCAACGTCTGCGCTCCCCAACATCGGTGCTCCCCAACATCGGTGCTCCCCAACATCGGTGCTCCCCAACTTTGTTGCTCCCCAACGTTGATGCTCCCCAACATCTGTTCTCCCTGACAGTGGTACCCCCCAACACCTGGGCCTCCTGACATCAGCGCTCCCCAGTTTTGGTGCTCCCCAACACTGATGCTCCCCAAAAGCTCTGCTCCCCGATGTTGATGCTCCCCAATGTTGATGCTCCCCAATCTTGGGGCTCCCCAGCGTTGGTGCTCCCCAATCTTGGGGCTCCCCAGCGTTGGTGCTCCCCAACGTTGGTGCTCCCCAACACTGACGCCCCCCAACGTCGGTGCTCCCTCCCCAGCATCTGTTCCCGTTGGCGGTGG
>NW_010972977.1:0-1045 GCF_000737465.1 Haliaeetus leucocephalus | reverse complement strand
GTGCTGAGGTTGCCCTGTGGGTGCTGAGGTTGCCCCATGGGTGCTGAGGTTGCCCGGGTGGGTGCAGGGTCCCCAGCCCCTGAGCTCCAGCAGCCGGGCAGTGAGCCCCCCCAGCTGGGCCCCCTCAGCACCCACGGGGCAACCACTGGGCCTGGCGGGCAACCTCAGTGCTCAATGGGGCAACTACCTGCCAGCCCAGCCTCAGCACCCGTGGGGCAACCTCAGTGCTTGCAGGGGCAACCTCAGCACCCCAGAGCACCTCCCCTCCCATGGGTGCCCCCCCCCCATGGCAATGGGTGGCAGCCCTCGCCCGAGCCCCGCCCCCCACCCCGGGGCAGTTAATGAGATGCTAATGAGATGCTAATGAGGCGCTGTGATTGCCCGGAGCACGATCGACATGGAGGTGGGGGGGGGAAGTGGGGGGGTTCACCTGGGCAACACCTGCACCCTGTCCGGGGGGGGCTGCATGGCTGGGTGAGCATGTGTGTGCACACGCGTGTGTGCATGTGCATGCACGTGTGTGTCTGTGTGCGTATGTGCATGCACACGTGTGCCCCGTGTGTCTCTGTGTATGTGCGTGCACATGCATGCGTGCGCGCATCTGCCTGCACACGTGTGTCTGCACCTGTGTGTGCGCGCGCGCACACACGTGTGCCTGCCTGCCTCTGTGTGTGTGTAGCTGCGCACACGCGTGTCTCTGCATGTGCGGGTGTGCTTGCACACGTGTGTGCGCTCCTGTACTTGCCCGCATGGGCCTGTGTGTGTCTACGTGCACACACATGTGTGTCTGCGTGCGTATGTGCACACACGTGTGTCTGCGTGTGTATGTGCACGCACACACGTCCTTGTGTGTGTGTGTAGGTGCACACACACACGTGTCTGTGCCTGTCTGCGTGTGCACACGTGTGCCTGTGTGTGCGTACCCCCCCCGCGTCGTCACACGCGTGTGCGTGTGTGCGCAGCAGGGTGCACTCACGCCCGTGCCTGTGTTTGCACGGGTGGGCGCCCCTCGCCCGTCCAGGCTCCCCCTGGGGCTGACCCCCCC
>NW_010972976.1:0-1939 GCF_000737465.1 Haliaeetus leucocephalus | reverse complement strand
CAGATCTATGTGTTTTGAACATGAACTTTACTTGTGTAAAATTAAGATTTATCTTTATTTGAGCTGACTTTGAGTTAGCCTTTGGTCTGTTTTCAGAGCTACGATTACAAGCTGGAAGTATTTGGCCAAGACTGCTAGTCTTTTATTGCCACTTTGTGTAGTATTGCAAGCTATATTATGGTGCTGTTGGAAAGAATGTATTTCTCCATCGTTGCAATAATTCTTCTTAATGTACTGCTTAATGGCTTCACAAAACTTTTTTTTTTTTTAAATCTGATTGCTCTGCTATATTTTATGGTAGAAAAATATTTGTTCCACGAATAAACTAGAACAAAGTTTAAATGTAAATTTACACAGGGATATCAAATTTTCTACAGTGGAATTTATTAATCAGCAGTTAATAAAATTATGACATGAAGGACATTATTTGAGAAAAAAATTTCCCCCCTTAGCTCTAAGTTGTTAATAGGTAACAGTAAATTTTGCTTTTCTATGAACCACATCTGTGGACATTTTCTACGGTGGAAGATAGTGCAAACAGCCTATTGTTCTATTTAAAATAGCTCATATAATGATAAATAATAAATGGTGTTTAAAAACAACTCTTTCCTTTTCAAAAGAAAAACAGCCTGACAAGAAGAGAAAAGCAATAGAAGTTAGTTATTATCTGGTTGTGATTCTACAGTAAATTCAAACTAGCAGACTGCTTTGAGTTCTCTTGAGATGAGTGGCATTTGTCCAGATGTGAGCACTGGTGCTAGGAAGTCCTGTAGGAAGAGTCTGTGTGATGCTGCTTACCATGTCAAGGAAATGGTTCCCAATAGCTTCGCTTCAACTTTCCACCTTTGGAAATTATAATGTATATAATATAATTGCATTATAATGGTAACAGCATTCAAGGTTTAGCTATTTTATGTCTGTCTGAATCAGGACCTCAGGAATAAGAATGAAAACTTCAGCAAGTACAGACTTCTGCAGTGATTTATTAATACTCCTTTGAGATAACTGCCTTTTAAAATTCCACCTCTGTGAGATTTTTACTTGATTCTGTAGTTGGTTTTGGTTCATACAAAGTTAAATGGTACTGGGACTGTTTATTTTTAGTTTGGGGTTTTTTTGCCATGTACTATCTGTAAATATGGAGACTGAGCTAGAAAAAGAAGAGCCAACCTATTGTATTTTCAGTGTTATCACTGACATTTCTTTTTCTAAATTTGATGTGGATAATCCCACTAGTACAGAGAAATTAGTATTATCAGTGCAACGTTTTCCAACTGAAGTCTGACACATTAATTACACTTGATAAATGGTCTGGTCTAAAGATAAAATTTTCAACAATGGTATCCAGCAACCCATGTACAAATAATGAACACAGTAAGTTAAACCATGATTATAACCAAGACTTCATGGTGTTCCCCTCGGCCTGGAACCTCAGTGTCTTCTGACAAGCACAGATGTGCAGCAAGAAAACCCCTCCAATTTGGAAATCAGAGATACACTTTTCCTTTCTCTCTAGTGCATGCAGTTATTCTCCTATCTTCCTAAAGGATATTCATTAATATTTTAATAGCTGATTTTGTGTTTTTCTGTCATCCCTCGATGTTGGTGTAGGTCTTGAATAGAAAGGCACACAAATATATTGCAAGGAACGGTTATTTCTAATAAATATACAATTAATAATATTGTGGAAAACAAAGGCTGTAACTGTACAGTGCCCATAGGAGAGGGACACTGTATCAGTGATAATATGCTCTATATTTTATCATATACAATTCTTTTGAGTAGAGACTTCATTTTGAGTGTTTGATGTTTTTTTTTTCAGGTTCAGAATTCACACTTACTGTCTTGGCCTTTATCTTCAGAGAGATAAAAAAGTAGCTATTTTTTCCTTGCCTCCTGTAGTTTGCCGTTGTTGTTGCTGTAGAAAAATCATATGCTT
>NW_010972975.1:3781-5120 GCF_000737465.1 Haliaeetus leucocephalus | reverse complement strand
GGATTTTGGGGCTCACCAGGCGCTTTTTGGGGCGGATGAGGGGCCGGTTGTGGCCGTTGAGGCGGTGGGAGAGCCCGCAGGCGTTGCAGAGGTAATGGCCCGTCCCGTCCCGCCGCCACAGCGGCGTCGCCGTCGCCCCGCAGTTCACGCACTCCCGCGCCTCTGCCCAGTAAGAACCAGTACAAACCAGTAAAAACCAGTACAAACCAGTAAAAACCAGTACAAACCAGTAAAAACCAACATAAAGCAGCACAAAGCAGCATAAAGCAGCACAATCCCCTACAGACCCCCACACGCCCCAGCGGGCATCTCCAGTTCACCCACTCTGCCCAGGATCAACCAGTATAAACCAGTTTGGATCACTATAAACCAATATAGAGCATAACAGAAGAGTATGGACCAGTAAAGACCAGTATAAACCAGGACAGACCAGTATGAGATAGCATAGGGCATTGTGCATCCCAGCACGCACCCCAGTGTGCACTCACAGTTCACACATTCTACCCAGTATCAACCAGTATAGACCAATATAAATCTATATAAACCAGTATAAACCAGTTTAAATCTTTACAAACTTATATAAACCAATATACACCACTATGGAAAAGCACGAACCAGTATGGACCAATATACAGTCGTGGAAAGCACTGGGGACCCCAGTGTGCACCCATGCTCCTGCAGCTCTGCCCAGTATAAGCCAGTATGGACCAGTATAAACCAGTACCAATCTATACAAAACAGTACTGACCAGTATAAACCAGTAAGCACAGGCCACTGCACACCTCAGTGTCCATCTATAGGTCACATACTGCTGCACCTCCACCCAATATATCAACCAGTATAAAGCAGTAAAGACCAGTATGCACCAGTACGTGCCCCACTATGCACCCCCACTTCATACACTCATGTCTCTGCCCAGTATGGACCAGTATAGACCAGTATGTATCCCAGTACGCACCCCCAATTCATACACCCCCAGGTCTCTGCCCAGTATGGACCAGTAGAGACTGGTATGTGCCCCAGCATGCACCCCCAGTTCATACACCCCCACGTCTCTGCCCAGTATGGACCAGTACAGACCAGTATGTGTCCCAGTATGCACTCCCAGGTCATACACTCCCACTGCCTCTGCCCAGTAGAGACCAGTAGAGACCAGTATGTGTCCCAGTATGCACTCCCAGGTCATACACTCCCACTGCCTCTGCCCAGTATAGACCAGTATGAACCAATACAGACACCAGCATGGACCAGTGTGCCCCCCAGTACATACCAGTATGAACTGCTGTGCCCTGGTATACCCCCCCAGTCCATCCCACTGTCCACACCCCCTCCCAGTCTG
>NW_010972975.1:0-1610 GCF_000737465.1 Haliaeetus leucocephalus | reverse complement strand
GTGCCCCCCCCAATGCCTGGGTGCCCCCCCTGACGCCTGGGGGCCCCCCCCGACGCCTGGGGGCCCCCCCACCTGGTGGGCGCGGATGCGCTGGCGCGAGGGGTAGCGGAGGAAACGGCGCAGGAGGTCGCGGGCGGCCGGTTCGGCCTCGGGCACCAGTTGCTCCAGAGGGGCCGGATCCTGTCGCCGGAACCGGATCTTGGGGTAATCGGGAAGCTCCGACAGCTCCTGCGGAACCAGGACGTCCCAGTAAGTCCCCAGTAGCTCCCAGTAACACCCGACGCTCCCCAGTCCCATCCCAGTGATACTTGAAGGGGTTCCCAGTATCTCCCAGTAGCCCCCCAATAGCCCTGAACACTCCAGTACCATCCCAGTATGCTTTAATCGTCCACCCGTATTTTCTACCACTCTCCCAGTATCTCCCAGTAGTCCCTCAATAACCCCCAATGCTGCCCAGTCCCATCCCACTATATTTTAATGGTTTCCCAGTATCTCCCAATAGCCCCAAACACTCCGTAACCCCATCCCAGTACCTCCCACTATATTTTAATGCTTTCCCAGTATCTCCCAGTACCCCACCACTGTGTCCCAGTGCTTCCCAGTAACCCCCAGTGTCTCCCAGGGGCCCCCCCAGTTTGCCCCAGTAGCCCACCAGTAACCCCAAACACTCCCTAGTCCCATCCCAGTAAGACCCAACACATTTTAATGGTTGCCCAGTACCTCCCAGTACCCCCCAGTATGCCCCAGCGCCCCTCTAATATGTCACACTAACCACCAGTATGTCCCAGCATCGCCCTCTAATTCTTTGCTATCTCCCAGTGCTCTGCACTGCACCCCAGTATGTCCCAGTAACCTCCCAGTATCTCTCAGTGGTCTTCTAGTATGCTAGTGACCCACCAGTACTTCCCAGTGACACCCCCAGTATCTCCCAGCGACCCTCAATGCATCCCAGTGACCTCCCAGCATCCCCCAGCGGCCTCCAATGTGTCCCAGTGCTCCCCCAGCATGTCCCAGTAAACTTTTCAGTATACCAATGACTCCCCAACATGTTTCTGTACTTCCCAGTACGTACCACGAAACCTACTAGTATACCAGTGACCCCACAACGTGTCCCTGTGGCCTCCCACTATCGCCCAGTGACCCCCAATGCATTCCAGTGCTCCCCCAGTATGCGCCAGTAGACCTCCCAGTATGTTAGTGACCCCTCAAACATGGCCCTGTGGCCTCCCAGTATCCCCCAGTGATCCCCAATGCATCGCAGTGCCTCCCCAGTATGTCCCAATAAACCTCCCAGTACGTCAGTGACCCCTCAATGTATCCCAGTGCCCTCCCACTATCACCCAGTGACCCCCAATGCATTCCAGTGCTCCCCCAGTATGCGCCAGTAGACCTCCCAGTATGTTAGTGACCCCTCAAACATGGCCCTGTGGCCTCCCAGTATCCCCCAGTGATCCCCAATGCATCGCAGTGCCTCCCCAGTATGTCCCAATAAACCTCCCAGTACGTCAGTGACCCCTCAATGTATCCCAGTGCCCTCCCAGTATATCCCAGTGCCCTCTCAGTATATCCCAGCACCTCTCCCAATATATCCCAGCACCTCTTCCAGTATA
>NW_010972974.1:0-2522 GCF_000737465.1 Haliaeetus leucocephalus | reverse complement strand
GCACCAGGAGGGGACAAGGTGACGTGGGGGTGATGGTGGCATCAGGTTGATGGTGGCACCAGGAGGTGACAAGGTGACGGGGCAATGGTGGCATTGGGTTGATGGTGGCCTTGGGGACATTGGGTAGATGGTGGCACCAGGAGGGGACAAGGTGACGTGGGGGTGATGGTGGCATCAGGTTGATGGTGGCACCAGGAGGGGACAAGGTGATGTGGGGGCGAGGGGGGCATCAGGTTGATGGCGGGACCAGGAGGGGACAAGGTGACGTGGGGGCGATGGTGGCATCAGGTTGATGGTGGCCTTGGGGACATTGGGTAGATGGTGGCACCAGGAGGTGACAAGGTGACATGGGGGCAATGGTGGCATCAGGTTGATGGTGGCACCAGGAGGGGACAAGGTGACATGGGGGTGATGGTGGCATTGGGTTGATGGTGGCATCAGGTTGATGGTGGCACCAGGAGGTGACAAGGTGATGTGGGGCCAATGGTGACACTGGGGACAGGGCTGGCGTGGGGCTAATGGTGATGCTGGGGACCATGTTGGGTGGATGGGGACACTGGGAAGGGCCAAGAGTGTCGTGAGTCGTTGGGGACAATCCGGTGACACCAGCAGGGAACGAGGTGCCGTGGCAGCTGACATCGCCACCTCCACAGCGACACGGTGGCCAGTGTCCCCAAGCCCGTGGTGGCCAACAACCCGTGTCCCTCAGGCACGCAGCTCCACGGCGATGTCACTGTTGATGTCCCCAACGAAGCGACGGTGGATGTCCCCGCATCCTTCGGGCACCCGGATCCACGCTGACGCGACGTCCCCGTGTCCTTCAAGCACCCAGCGACACGGTGGCCGATGTCCCCGCACCCCTCCGGCCGCAAAGGTCCCCGGTGACGCGATGCTCGACGTCCCCGTGTCCCCTCGAGGACCCGGTTCCACCCACGAGGTGCCGCTCGGGCGTCAACTCAAGACCCCAAGTCAACGGTGACGTGCCGGTAGATCTGGGTGGCCCCTTTGAAACTGGAGGCCACCAAAAAGTGACGGTGACCGAGGGACAGAGGGGCGAAGGCGCGGGGCGTGGCGGCCAAAAGCTCCTGGGTGGGCTCCAGGTGGCCACCGGCGCCCAGGCGGTAGACGCGGCTGGGGGCGTAGTCGTTGCCCAAGATCACGTAGCGTTGTCCGGCCAGCGCCAACGGTTGGAAGACCATCGAACCCCGCGCCGGCACCTGCTGCACCTCTCGGAACATGGAACCTTCCCAACGCATCACCTGGACGCAAGGAACGGTGGGAAGGGTTGGTGAGGGTGGTGGGGAGGACAGGAAGGTGAAGGTTGGGTGGTGGTCATCGTAGGGAAGTGTTGGGTTGGGTGGTGGGCGTCTTGGAAAGGGTTGGTTGGGTTCGATCATCATGGGAAGGGTTGGGTTGGGTGGTGGACGTCTTGGAAAGGGTTGGTTGTGTTGCAGTCATCATGGGAAGGGTTGGGTTGGGTGGTGGGCATCTTGGAAAGGGTTGGTTGGGCTGAGATCGTGGTGGGAAGGGTTGGGGGTGGTGGGCGTCTTCAAAAGGGTTGGTTGGGTTGTAGTCATCATGGGAAGGGTTGGGTTGGGTGGTGGACATCTTGGAAAGGGTTGGTTGGGTTGTGATCATGATGGGAAGAGTTGGGTTCGTGGTGGTGACCCCCATGGACCCATGATGCTGGTGGCCCCCCATAACCACGTGATGATGATAGACCCCCAACGAACGTGGGATGACCCCCACAGACCCACGACCCTGGTGGGCCCCCGTGACCACGTAACGATGCCAGACCCACCCCGCCCGGCCCCGCCCCCTCACCTTGGCGTCGCCCAAGAAGCGGGTCAAGCAGAGGAAGACGTGACCCCACAGCCGGAAGTGCTTGGCGGCGTAGACGTCGGGGACGTGGGGGATATCGGTGTGGGGGGCGAAGACCCCTCCGCTCCACCGGTAGACCAAGGGTCTCCGCGTGCCGCTGCAGACCACCAAAGCCGGTCGACCGCCCAACTCCAAAAATTCCAGGTGGGTGTCCCGGTGCCACGGCCGGAGAGCTTGGTGGGGGTAAAAACCCCGCCCCCCCCACCGGAAGAGGGTGCTGGTGCCACCTTTGGAGCTATCGGCCACCCCGAGGTACCAGTGACCTCCGAGGCGGGCGCTGGCCACCGCGTGGGGCCGTCGTAACCGTCCGTTGCCCAACGCCTGCAACCGGACGAAACGAGCGCCGGGACCACCGGCTCGGCGCCAGACGGCCGAACCGCCGCCCAGTTGGGCCACCACCACCACCAAGGCACCTCCCAGTTGCAGGGGGTGGCAGGCCACCGGCGACGAGCCTGTGGGGGGGACAAGGACACGGCGGGGGGGGGACACGTTAGGGAAAGGGCGTTTTGGGGAGTTTGTCGGCATTTTGGGAGGTTCCTCAGACCATTTTGGGGGTCTTCCAGGGCATTTTGGAGGTTCCTCAGACCATTTTGGAGGTTCCTCAGACCATTTTTGGGGTCTTCCAGATCATTTTGGGGTGA
>NW_010972973.1:5030-6389 GCF_000737465.1 Haliaeetus leucocephalus | reverse complement strand
GCACGGGTTTCTCGGCCCAAGAGGCTGAGCTGACACAGGTCCTTGCACAAGGGTCCGTTCTCCTTCTCACACGAGGGTCCTTGCACGCCCACGAGGGTCCTTGCACACGTTTCTCAACCCAAGAGGTTGAGCTGACACAGGTCCTCGCACAAGGGTCCTTCCTCCTCCTCGCACGAGAGTCCTTGCATGCTCATCTCACACAAAGCTCCCTCCTTGCACCAGGGTCGTCCTTCCTCACGTGAGAGTCCTTGCACACTCATCTCGTCACACGAGGCTCCTTCCTTGCACCAGGGTCCTTCCTCGCATGAGGGTCCTTGCACACTCATCTCCTTGCACGAGGCTCCTTCCTCCTCCCACAGCCATCCTTGCACGCCCACCATCTCACACGAGGCTCCTTCCTCGCACGAGGGTCCTCGCACACCCCTCCCCTCGCACGAGGGTCCTTGCACACCCCTCCCCTCGCACGAGGGGGTCCCCACGCCAGGGTCTTGCAGCTCCAGCTCCTCGCATGAGGCTCCTTCCCCCTCCTCCTCCTCGCACGAGGCCCCTCGCACAGCCCCCCCCTCGCACGAGGGCCCTCGCACGCTCGCCAGCTGGTGGTGGCGGCGCAGGAAGCACGCCTGGGCGTAGGGGGGGGCGATGGGGGGTGCGGGGGGGGGCACATAGCTGTAGGGCTTCTCTGGGTCCAGCTGTGGGGGGGGAGAGGAACTCCCAGTGCCTCCCAGTATAGCCCAGTACCTGCTGGAGGCTGAGGATGCCTTCAGGCCCCCCATGCCCCCCCCCAGTACCTGTAGGTAAAGGGTCTCCCAGTCTATCCCAGTAGCCTCAATAGCTGCAACAGGCTCATAGGAGCTCCTCGCCCAGTATTCTCCCAGTATATCCCAGTTCCCCCCAGCAACAGTAGGGAGTAGACACAGGTTCTCCCAGTATATCCCAATACCACCCCATAGCTACAAGAAGCAGATAAAGGGTTTCTCAAGACCCTCCCAGTATATCCCAGTGCCCCCTGTGCAAAACGTAGGCAGGGGATCCTATAAGGACCCATGTCTCCCAGTATATCCCAGTGGCGCTCCATACCTACGAGAGGCAAAGGGTCTCCCAAAGCCCTCCCTGTTCATTCCAGACCTCGCAGGAGGCTCTAAGGGGTCCTATGGCTTCCCCAGTGCCCCCCAGTCTATCCCAGTGCCTCCCAGTACCTGCAGGGGGTAGGTGCGGTCGGGGTCGTAGGCGCTCAGGTCCCCACAAGCCACGAAGGGGACGATCACCCGGGAGGGTCCCGAGAGCTGGGACAGGGCCAGGCCTGGGGGGGAGGGGGCATTAGGGATGATGGGGGGGTCCCCAAAACCCCCCCAAGGACCC
>NW_010972973.1:2857-3774 GCF_000737465.1 Haliaeetus leucocephalus | reverse complement strand
AGGCACCTGGATGCCCCCCCACCCCCCTCCCAGTCACTCCCAGTACCCTGAAAGAGCTGGAAACGCTGGTCGAGCTGGAGCAGCTTGAAGGCGCTGCGGGCACGCCAGCCCTCCTCCTTGGCCAGCCGGTAGTAGATGTCACGCTTGTCCTTGGAGGAGCGGCCCATGGTGGGTTTCTGTAGGTCCTACTGTAAACAAACCCACTGATTACATACGGTGCAGCAAAAAAAAAAATAAAAAGGGTCCTGGAAGACCCACCGCCTCCACGGGTTACGGAGGGCACCCACAGCCTGGTTATTCTGTTGTAACTACCCTCCAATATTTTTTTGTAGGTCCTACTATAAACAAACTTACTATTTATGTAAAAGGTGGTAAAAACCAAAGGGTCCTGGAGGATCTGGCGGCTCCAGGCTTCGCCCAGGGGTTATGGTGGGGCCCACAGGCTGTTTGGGCTCTTATAAAACCCTCCCGATGCTGTTAATTAGGTTCCTACTATATTTGTAAGTCCTGTAAGAGCAACAAGACACAACCTTCAATGCGGCACTGCGCATGCGCGCAGTTTGGGCCCCCCCCCGCGCGCAGAGCGCTGGCGCATGCGCCCTCCGTCCCCCGCCCGCCACGGCTGACGCATGCGCACTCCAGCGCTGCGCGCAGCCCAGCCCTGCGCATGCGCGAAGCGCCCCCATGCTCACACACCCGCTAGCCCCACCCCCGCCCCGACCCTCGCCGCCGCGTTACCGATTCACGATCGCCCCGGGAGCCTCGAGAAGAACCGGAGAAGAACCGGAGGGATGGGGGGGTGGAGATGGTGTGGGGGGGAAGGACGACGGGAAGGATCGGCGGCGAGGAACGGCGGCGGCGGGTGAGGAGAGCGGCGGTCGCAACGGCGCATGCGCGAGGCGGGAAGCCGTGAGGTG
>NW_010972973.1:2420-2847 GCF_000737465.1 Haliaeetus leucocephalus | reverse complement strand
AGGTTTTGCCCGCCTTTCCCCCCTGCGCCTGCGCGGCGCCGCGGGGCATGCTGGGAGTTGTAGTCCGCGCCCTATAGAGGAGCATAAGGGGGGGGGGGGAAGGCCCATACGCCCACCCTAGTCGGCTACGCCCCACCCTCAGGCCCTATAGGTGCCTCCCCGCCATGGTATAGTATAGGGGCGACAGACACGCCGGAATCGGTAATGCAGTGAAAAAAAAAATCCTTTATTTCCCAAAATATTGCCCCAAAAGGCTGCGGGGGGTGGGGTGGGGTGGGGGTGTCTCCCCAGGGGGAAACTGAGGCACGGACGGTTCAAGGCACTTGCAGAAGCACTTCGGGGAGTGGGGGGGAATGTCCCCCTCCAGGGACCCCCCCCTTTGTCTACGCCTACACCCCCCCACCCCGGGGGGACCCAGGCGTCCGGG
>NW_010972973.1:0-402 GCF_000737465.1 Haliaeetus leucocephalus | reverse complement strand
CCACCCCCGCAGGCCCCGCCCACCCCCGGCCCCGGCGTGGGCCGCGGGACAAAGCGCGCCACTGTGGGGTGCGGCGGGGCGGGGCCGTCGCCGCGGCAACGGGCGCCATGGCAACGGCACAACAGCGCCCCTCCCCGCCCTTAAAGGGGCGATGGCGGCGGGGGGGGGCCCACCATTCCCGCCGTGGGGGGGGCGCGCGCTCTTAAAGGGGCAATAGGAGATGTGGGGTCTTAAAGGGGCAGGGTCCCTCGATTCCTTAAAGAGACAGTGCACCGTCTATGACGTGCAGCACGTGGCGGGAGGGGGTGAGCCCCACCCGGCCTGGCGCAATAACGGCGGGCACGGTTGGACTCAGGCGTCCGGGCACCGCCCAACACGCCCCCCCACACCCTCCCCTCGGGG
>NW_010972972.1:7949081-7949590 GCF_000737465.1 Haliaeetus leucocephalus | reverse complement strand
ATTCGCGGCTCCCAGCTGCAGTACCGAAGTCTGTTCAATAGGTGGCGGAAGAGAGCGCTGGCGAAACGCGCCGCCACCGCGCATGCGCGGCTCCGA
Source organism: Haliaeetus leucocephalus (assembly GCF_000737465.1). NCBI lineage: Eukaryota > Metazoa > Chordata > Aves > Accipitriformes > Accipitridae > Haliaeetus > Haliaeetus leucocephalus. The sequence goes on along the minus strand of NW_010972972.1, from coordinate 7,949,494 downwards.
GCTGCTGCCCGCGTTTTGGTTGCCAGGCGACAGCAGGAGCGCCGTAAACCGCGCCGCTGCGCATGCGCAGTTGCCGAGGCGCCGTGTCGCGCTTCGGTTGCCAGGCAACAGCGGCGAGAGCCGTACAAGGCGCAGCGCGCATGCGCGGTTGCCCAGCTGATGTAACGGGTTTTGGTTGCTAGGCAACAGGAGGGGCCGTAAACCGCACCGCCGCGCATGCGCGATTGCAGAGGCGTCGTGTCGCGCTTTGGTTGCCGGGCAACAGCGGCCAGCGCCGTAAAAGGCGCAGCGCGCATGCGCCCTTGCTGAGCTGCCGTAAAGCGTTTTGGTTGCCAGGCAACAGCAGGAGCGCCGTAAACCGCGCCGCCGCGCATGCGCGGTTGCCGAGGCGCCGTGTCGCGCTTTGGTTGCCA
>NW_010972972.1:7947566-7948620 GCF_000737465.1 Haliaeetus leucocephalus | reverse complement strand
GTTTTGGTTGCCAGGCAACAGTGGCCAGTGTCGCAAACGCGCCAACGCACATGCGCGGTTGCCGAGCTGCCGTAACACCTTTTGGTTGCCAGGCAACAGCAGAAGCGCCGTACCACGCATGCGCGGCTCCCGAACGCCAGTACCGCGTTTTGGTTGCCAGGCAACGGCAGGCAGTGCCACAAAACGCGCCACAGCGCATGCGCAGATCCCGAACGGCAGTTCCTACCTTCGGTCGCCGGGCAGCAGCATCCCCGTAACGATCCTGTTCGGAGCATCAGCTGGATGAGAGATGACTGACAGCTCAGCCCAGTAGAGACCAGCCACAGGCGCCAGCTACTTACTGGGGGCACAGGGCTTACATTGCCCTGCCCTTTCCCCACTCGCAGCCCGGGCAGTCATCTTCATCGCCTCCGTTCCAAAAAGCACCCGAGTGGCTGGAGCGTTTACAGCAGTCAAGTGCAAAGAACAGACAATTCAGGTGGTTGCTTCTGTCCCTGCCCCCCACCCCATTATCTAGAGAGGAGAAGCAGCACAGGGACCTGCAAACGGCAGGGGGGAGGGCGGGGTGGTCCCCTGGAGCAAGCCCCAGGGTCTGCTGTATCCCTCTGCATGTGGCATCAGGGTTGCGGGAGTGAAAGCAGCCAGTCAACAGCTGCTGGCGAGAGATTTTTAAAAAAATAACACAACACAGGTCACAGCCTGAAGGCAGGCCACAAGAGACCCAAAGCTGCTTTCTGCCAGAGGGGCAGCTCTGTCCAGCAGGAAACGCCGCGTCCCAGCGCACCAGAGGCGAGCGGCCCACCTGCAAGCGAGCGATACCCTGGCGACCCTGGGGCTCAGTTGGGGTGGGCGCACCTTTCCTCACCTCTGTGCTATCGGAACTCCGCTCTCCTAATCCTGCACGCACGCAAGGCTTCTTGTGCGGGGCTTGTCTCTGATCGAAGAGACGCTGCACGGTGTTACTTCCCGCCCCGCGCTCTGGCGTGCAAAGTAATCAGACGCGAAGCAGGGAAAGCAAAGAGGCCTGTCGGGATATTAGTAGTCCTCAGCAGAT
>NW_010972972.1:7925499-7937747 GCF_000737465.1 Haliaeetus leucocephalus | reverse complement strand
GCTTTCCCCAAAATAAAAACCTCCCTGAACTAATTTGGCCATCCTATATAAAATACATATAGACAGAAGCGTATGTCTCTTCTCAAGAACATAATCCTAGTTTGAAGACTGTTCTCAAACACTGTATTCCAAACACAGTCTCCTCATCATGGCACCTTCCCAGGCGTAGAAGAACAGTTCAAATGTTAGCAATGAGGCTGAGTTGTGATTTCACGTAGCATCCCCCCACCCCTCTCTTATTGGTATGTCATTATGCTCCCAAGAAACAAGCAAGGGCTACAGCTAGCAGGGTCTGAGCTGCGGGCAACAAGTCAGAGGAGCATGAGTTTGTCGTATCTAGACTAGACGTGACCTTTTGAAACATTAAAGTATGACCTACGATACACTTCCTTTCACTTATTTAATTATGCGTGACTGAACATTTCCAATGGCTTTTTGACTCGGTGATTTCACTGTACCTCCAAGTCAGCATGGTGCAAAGTCATGTCCCTTTTGAACACAGCACTGTTCTTCGTTTCACCTCTAAGGACTACTGCTATCACCACAGAGCTACTTCTGAGATACTTTATTTACAGCAACACAAAGAGTAGCACAAAAAAAAGACAGATGAGATATGCAACCCCTTGTCATAACTGTCCCTCCTAATCCCACCTTTACAAATGCATTCTGGATACAAAACCTTTGTGGAAAATTTTTGCTGCTCTTGCATGTACAAGCAAATTGATGTCTCACCACAGTGCAGCAAAATGGCTCAGTCCTGTTTGGTCCCAGTCAGTGGCTGGTCAGGATGTTGCTGAGGCTCAATGAGACAGGCTTTGGGTTCAGGTGCGTGCCAAAGGAGAAGCAGTTCCCACCACCGCCAATAAGCAACAACTCCTTCTCATTTGGCAGAAAGACACTGCTATGATTATGTAGCATTAAAGGCCACTCCAGATGCTCCTAAAAAAGGAAAGGAGATTTTGAACATACAGGACTTCAAAACATGGGTACCTTATACAATGCTGTAGAGATATTTCAGATGGTACTTTCATTAGAAAGTTAAGAACAACCACATTAGGTCCCATCTAGGACCATTTAGTCCACTATACCACTCACAAATGTGGGCAAAATTAGATAGCTAGAGAACACAGGAACAAGGAAACCACGATATACTCCTCTAGTGTACGCCACCCACCCAACAACTTGCAGTTCAGTGATTTTTAATGAGAGAGAATGTCTTTTTACTCCCTGAACTTTAATGTTTTTCCTTCCAAGAACACAGCCAGTCACTTTCTGAATCTGTGTAACCTTTGGCATCCATCTCCTGTGGTAAGGAGTTCCAGAGCTTACCTATGTTTCATATGAAGCACTCTTTTGAAGCATATTGCCTGCTAGCTTCTTTTGATGTCTCCTAGTTCTTAAATAAAAAGAAGCAATGAACAGTCATGGCCTCTTCACCACAAAAGAGACAGCCTAAAGTATAGTTATACATCTGAGGTCCACGAAACATCTGATTTATAACCTGTGTATCTGACAATCTGAAAAGAAGCTCTGTCGTAATGACCTCTAATATTCAAAAAGCTCAGCAAAGTGAACCCTGGAGACACACTTGTGGCAGATAACAGACTGTAGCAGTAACAAAACTGCTGTGTTGGCAATTCATTTATTGTTGGGGCCGCTGGAATCTGAAGAGGACAGGTTGTAGAGGCTTCCCTTGTAAAATGCTCAAGACAGAAGGCAACTTTTATGAGGGTACTCTCGTCTGTATTCTTGGAGAAAGGTTAAGGGACAGTGATTAAGAGAGATATATCTGCCCATGGTAACCATTCCACAGCTTTTTCAAGCACAGAGAAAGCTGCGAGCCAATGGTTTTGGTGCTATTACCTTCTAATGCATGTATCAAAGCAGTAATACTAATAGTATCCAGTATGCACAGAAAATCACCGACAATTCCAGTCTTTCAAAACTTGGGACCAATCCACATACACTGTACAGTACTACCAATACTTTAGCACAGTACTGGTAGGTTCAAGAGCCTACAGAGTTTCACCTAAGTCAAAGCAAACAGCCCATAAACAAAGGCAGCTACCAATCCATCTGCCATACCCATCCTCACTGCTATCCAACAAAAGTAGCCTATTTTATCTAAAGAACCCTAGGCCACTTAAAACTTCTGCTGTAGAGAGTAAGAAAAAACTAAACTACATTTAAGCATACTTCATGCTTTATGCCCTCAGGAAAATGCTGCAAGGCCAGCCAGATGCACGCATGCTACCCATTATAAACAACAGACCAGTCACAAATTCCAGTTTCACCAAGGACAGGATCCATAGGTACAGGTATCTAAAGAAATTTGTTTCTTTACATAAAAGATAAATAAAAACTTTTCAAGCAACAGAAGCTTTCTCACAGAATCATAGAATGGTTTGGGTTGGAAGGGACCTTTAAAGGTCATCTAGTCCAACCCCCCTGCAGTGAGCAGGGACGTCTTCTAAATGGGACATGGGACAGAGACAACTAGATCAGGTTGCTCAGAGCTCCGTCCAACCTGACCTTGAATGTGTCCAGGGATGGGGCATCAACCACCTCTCTGGGCAACCTGTGCCAGTGTTTCACCACCCTCAGCATAACAAATTTCTTCCTTACATCTGGTCTGAATCTCCCCTCTTGTAGTTTAAAACCATTACCCCTTGTCCTGTTGTAGGGTTCAATTATATGGAACTTAGTTATCGGGCCTGAAAGTAGCTCATGGTCACAAGAGTGCTCTAGATGCCTTTAGAAGGCTTTGAACAGACTAAACATGAAGATAGAAAAAGAAAGATCCCAGTTAGAAAAACACAGGTGCACATTCCACGATAAAGGGAACTTGGCACAAACAACCTCAATTCAGGGGCTTATCTCAACCAATTGGACCAAGACAAGTCTTGCATGCTCTAACTAACATAGCCAATTATGTCCTGTGTTTATGCGCGTGTACAGAGTGAGTATAACTAACTTTGTCTTATGTTTATATGCGTGGACAGTATCGATGTAACCAATCACCGCTTATGCTTGTGCACGTGGACACCAAATGCTTGCATGCAGCAGCCAATCAAAGCTTCTAAACAACTTAGAGAATTGTATAAGAATGATCAGCTAAGCTCAATAAAGGGACGACTTTAATCATCATATTGGTGTTCTATCGTCTGGGCCCCACACGGAATAATCCCTAAACCCTACATCCTGTCACTACAGGCACTACTAAAAAGTCTATTGAAAGGCTGCAGTAAGTTCGGCCCGGAGCCTTCTCTTCTCCAGGCTGAACAACCCCAACTCTCTCTCAGCCTGTCCTCACAGGACAGGTGTTCCAAGCCTCTGATCATTTTTGTCGCCCTCCTCTGGACCCGCTCCAACAGGTCCATGTTTTTCTTGTACTCCAGGCAGTATTATCACAGATGAGGGCTACTCACAGATTTAGACTAAGTTTTGCCCAGAGTATGCCAAAATCCTGCTATGTGACATCACCTGTATGATTGTTCTTCACTGAATCATAAAACAGAATCACAGAATAGTTGAGGTTGGAAGGGAAGTATCACCTAGTCCAGCCACCCCTGTTCAAAGCAGGCTCCACTACAGCAGGTTGCCCAGTACCTTGCCTAGTCAGGTTTTTAATATCTCCAATGATGGAGACACCACAGCCTCTCTGAGCAACCTGTTCAGTGTTCAATCACCCTTACAGTAAAAAGTTTTCTTATGTTTAAGTGGAGTTTCCAGTATTTCCATGCTGTTTTCTTATTGTACTTCAGGCAGCAGCTATAGCACGCAGCAATTTCCACCATGAAGTTTTTAATTAAATTATACCACAGACCTCCATAAAGACTAACTGAGGCTCTGGTTTGATCTGTTCTCTTCTTCCACAGACATCCTGAAATTACTATGCTTGTCCCCATCTCAGTTCTGCTCACCCTGTCTGGAATAGAGGAGCTCCATGCCCTACAGTCTTCTGCACACTCAGACTCTCCCTCTCTTAACACCATTATGATCTCTGGGCTGGCAAAAGCACTTCAAAATTAGATTCTACCTTGAACAGGGAATGTTTATTCCACTTACAAATTTGCCTACTTTTCATTCCCTACTCCACTTCAGGTAACAGCCCTAAAGTTACCATGTTCCTTCACACAACACTGCTTACCTTGAAAGAAAAATTTCAGTACTTACCACATCAATCGTATAGTCCAAGCAGAGACCAGTCATTAAGTCAATGACAGTGATGCCTGGCACAGAGGATGAGTGAAACCACACGCCACCAACAAGCAGAAGTTTTCCATCATGCACATGTGCAGTGTGTGAATACCTGTGAGTTCAAAATGAGACTGAACTCCATTAGTAACAGAGGTAGGTAGAGACAGGCCACGGATTCACTGCTGAATGCTGTCTACTTACCTTGGGATGAGAGGAGGGTGAGTCTCTACTGTCTGCCACTGAAAGCCATGCTCAAGCTCCCTCAGAAAGAAAACTGAACCTAAGGGCTGCTCAGCTGCTCCCAGACCTCCTGCAATTAGCACTCCTCCTTTCCAGCTACAGGCGCTGTGAGAGTGACGGCTTTCTGGTACTGGACCCTCAACAGGAATCTAGAAAAACATAAGTCCAAGGCTGAAGTTTGCCAAGCTAAGTGTCTTCTTCATGTCCAGGCTCTTAAAAGATCTCTTCTGTTGCATGTCCTGTGGGATGTAATATTCCTTCCTGCCACAGGATAGGAACAGTTGCTGGACGGGAACAGAGTAAACATGATAGGGAACAATCAAAAAAACCCAACCTACACATGTTCCTCTAGGGACAGCTAAGCAGAAGTGTTTCCATTTACACCATCTCCAATATTTCTCTGGCCCTCAGTATATTTAATATCATTCAGTCTTTAGAGGGTTTTATTTCTGCACATTTATTAGAGGTTACTGTATTTGCATTCCTGCATGCTGCTTTCTGTTCAAGACATGCACCTGAGAACCACAAGTGTACAAACACATAGACTAATTCAGTAATCAGTAAAGCAGGTGATCGGTGGTTCAAACCACAGAGCAAGATAAAATGCTGAACTGCAGTACTAATATGCAGAAAGGAAAAAATGTAAGATGAGGGGTTTAATGGAATATCATAGCAAACAAGCTGTGGAGAAAATTTTGGAGGCCATCTGGTCCATCCCTTTCTCCTAAAGCAAATTCATCTATTATCATCTGGAGAGATTGTTATTTAATAGTTTCGGAAAGTCTGCAGTGACAAGAATTTCTCACCTCTTTAGGCAGTCTAGGGCTGCTCTCCAGCCTCTTGTCCCCCAATTTGTATGTATAACCAGGATTACTCTGTCCTAGGTACAGAATCTGGGACTTGCTCTTGTTAAATTCCATATGCTTGGTGACTGGCCAGCTCTCTAGAATCACAGAATCATTTAGGTTGGAAAAGACCTTTAAGATCATCAAGTCCAACCGTCAACCATGCCCACTAAACCATGTCCTGAAGTGCCTTGTCTACGTGCTTTCCGAATACCTCCAGGGGATGGTGACACCACCACTTCCCTGGGCAGCCTGTTCCAATGCCTGACAACCCTTTCAGTAAAGAAATTTTTCCTAATATCCAATCTAAACCTCCCCTGGCACAACTTGAGGCCATTTCCTCTCGTCCTATCTCCAGCCACCTGACAGAAGAGACCAGCACCCACCCCACTACAACCTCCTTTCAGGCAGCTGTAGAGAGCAATAAGGTCTCCCCTCAGCCTCCTTTTCTCCAGGCTAAACAACCCCAGTTCCCTCACCAACTTGGTTGCCCTTCTCTGGACACATTCCAGCACCTCGATGTCTTTCCTGTAGTGAGGGGCCCAACACTGAACACAGTACTCGAGGTGCGGCCTCACCAGTGCCGAATACAGGAGAACAATCACTTCCCTGCTCCTGCCGGCCACACTATTTCTGATACAGGCCAGGATGCCGTTAGTCTTCTTGGCCACCTGGGCACACCGCTGGCTCATATTCAGCCGGCTGTCAACCAACACCCTGAGGTCTTTTTCTGCCGGGCAGCTTTCCAGCCACTCTTCCCCAAGCCCATAGCGTTGCCTGGGGTCACTGTGACCCAAGTGCAGGACCCGGCACTTGGCCTTGTCGAACCTCATACAGTTGGCCTCGGCCCATCGATCCAGATCTCTCTGTAAGGCCTCTCTACCCTTGAGGGAGTCCACAGCTCCTCCTAGTTTACTATCATCAGCAAACTTAACTTAATGTACATTCAATTCCTGCATCCAGATCATCTGTAAAAACATTAAAAAGCACTGGCCCTATAATTGAGCCCTGTGGAATCCCACTGGTGACTGGCTGCCAGCCTGGTGTAACCCCATCTACTGCAACTTTTAGAGCCCGGTCTGTCAGCCAATTGTTCATCCATCATATTATGGACTTGTCTAGCTGTATGCTGGACATTTTGTCCAGAAGGATATGTGAGAGACAGCATCAAAAGCTTTGCTAAAATAAAAAAAAAAAAAACCACCACATCTACTGGCTTCCCTTGGTGAACTAGATAGGTGACCTTGTCATAAAAGGAAATTAAATTAGTTAAGCAGGACTCTCCCCTCATGAGGCTGGGTATAACCAATGACTGCGTTGTCTCTCAGGTGTTTTTCAATAACTCCCAGAATAACCTTCTCCATAATTTTACCAGGCACCAAAGTGAGACTGACAGGCCTGTAATTACCAGGCTCTTCCTTCTTATCCTTCCTGAAAATTAGGACATTTGACCGCTTCCAGTCAACTGGGACCTCTCCAGACCCTGAAGATCACTGAAAAATAATGGAAAGAGTTCCTGTAATAACATTGCCCAGCTCTTTCAGTACTTTGGTATGAATCCCATCAGGCCCCATAGATTTATGTGCATCCAGCTGGAGCAGCAAGTCTCGAACAAGTTCAGAGTCAGCTGGGAGTTTATCATTCCCCCAGTCACAGTCTTCCAACAGTGGGTTCTGGGGGTCCCAGAGCCCACCATCAGTGTTAGAGGCGAAGAAGGCATTGAAGTCTCCACTTCTTCTATGTCCGTATTTGTCAGGTGAGCGACCTCGTCAAGTAACAGACCAATGTTATCTCCAATTGTCCTTCTGCTGTTAATATATTTTAAAAAGCCCTTTTTGTTGTCCTTCACAGTACTGGCCAGCTTGAACTCTAATGAACCTTTGGCCACAGGAATTTTCTGCCTACAGTGGCAAACAGCATCCCTGTAGTCCTCCCATGTCACCTGTCCTTGCTTCCAATGTCCATACACTTTCCTTTTCCACCTAAGTTCTAGAAGAAGATCCCTGCTCAGCCAAGCCGGCCTTCTGCCCCACTTGCTTGACTTCTGACACTTTGGAATTGCCTACTCCTGTGCTCTTAAAAAGTAACCAGTGTTCATGGACCTCAATGCCTTCAAAAGCAGAATCCCAGGGGACCTTACTAACTAGTTCCTTCAGCAGCCTGACATCCCCATATCCAGCATCGAAGTTTTGCTGGCAGTTCTTCTCCTACGGCCAAGAATTTGAAACTCAGCTACTTCATGGTCACTGTGACCAAGACAGCCACCAGTCACCACTTTGCCCGTGAGTCCTTTGCTGTTTACAGGCAACAAATCTAGGAGGGCACCTTTCCTAGTTGGCTCCTTTAGTACCTGCACCAAGAAGTTATCTTCAGTGTGCTTCAGAAATTTCCTGGACCTGTTTGTGTCTGCTGTATGATGTACCCAGTTGACATCTGGGAAGTTAAAATCACCCATAAGGACAAGGGCAGCTGATCTAGAGGTATCTCTCAATTCCTTATAGAATAATTCATCGGTGTCGTTGTCCTGGCTGGGTGGTCGATAGTAGACTCCCACAACAACATCTGCTTTTTTTGCTTTCCCCTTAATCCTTACCCAGAGGCTCTCAACCATGTCGACGCCAACTGCAAGTGCCATACAATCCCACCCCTCCCTTATATACAGCACCACCCCCCTGCCTTGCGTGCCCTGCCTATCCCTCCTGAAGAGCCTATAACCGTCCATCACAGCACACCAGTCACAGGACTCATCCCACCAGGTTTCTCTTATGCCAATGATGTCGTAGCTCTGGGACTGGGCCAAAGCTTCTAGCCCCTCTTGTTTATTCCTCATGCTGTGCGCATTAGTATAGAGACATTTCACATTCGCTCCAGTGTACTCAGCACATCATGGAGCAGACTGAAGGACCTCGCTAGCACACCATCCCTCAAACATTGGCATGCCATCCTGTGGCTAATCACTAACGAGCCTGGTTTTATCCCTTTCCCCCTTCAAATCTAGTTTAAAGCTCTTTCGACGAGCCCTGCTGACTCCTGTGCAAAGACCCTTTTCTCCCTTTGAGAAAGGTGCACCCATCTGTCGCCAGCAGGCCTGGTGTCGTGCAGACTGACCCGTGATCAAAAAACCCAAAATTCTGCCAGTGACACCAGTCACGGAGCCCGGTATTGATCAACTGGGTCTACCTGTTTCTTCCAACATCATTCCCTGCAACTGGAAGGATAAAGGAAAACACTACTTGTGCTCCCGAACCCTTAACCAGTCGTCCCAAGGCCCTGAAGTGTCTTTTGATCGCCACTGGACTTCTTACTGCAACTTCATTGCTGCCTACATGAAAAAGCAATAATGGCTAACAATCCAAGGGCCGTACCAGTGTAGGAAGTTTTCTTGTAACATCTTTGACCCAGGCCCCATGGTGACTGCAGGCTTCCCTAAGAAGTGGGTCTGGTCAGCATATTGGGCCTTCTGTTCCCCTCAGAAGAGAGTCTCCTATAACAATGATGCGTCTTTTTTTCTTAATGGAATGGTTTTGATGCAGGGTGTAGGCTGACTTAGCCTTGGCGACACCTCCAACCTAGACGGACCATCATCCTCATCATTGTTTCATTCCACGTCCAGAGCCTCATACCTATTGTACAAGGACACCTGGGAAGGTGAGGTAGTCACAGAGGAGATGTGCCTGCTGCACCAGGCAGGAACTTGTCACCATTCTCCTCTATCCCTTAAATCACCACATTCTGCCACATGGAGAGAGGACAGGGAATCTTCCATATCATGTGTCCTGTCTGCCTGACAGGTCTGTCCCAGGGAAGGTAGGGTGCGGTTCCAGTAGACAATTTCCTTCTCAGACTCCCTGATACTACTCAACCTGTTCTCCTCCCCCCAGAGCTCCTCCACAAAGCGGGGGAGTTCCTCTACCTGGATGCACCTCTCACAGGTGTGCCCACTACTGCCGTCCAGTACTGGTGTAGGAGTAGGGCACACCCTGCACCCTGACACCTGGGTAGCAGCATGTTCCCAAGGGAGCTCTGCCTGGGAAGCTGCATCAGTCGCAGACATAGCCTCCTGCTGGGTAGAGGCCACCGCTCCCTGCCCGAGCCAGCAAAGTTACAGCGCCCTGCCACGCAAACTGCTGCGCCAAGCCCTGGCTGACACACCATGCCCTGTCTGCCTGCCCTGGTCACTAGCATACCTTAGGGTTTTCTTTTAGAGGTGGCGCGGGGTGCTTGGCCGTGGTTGCTCCTGGCCCTGTCTCTGCGCTCCCCTGAGGTTTCCCCAGTTCAGGAAACGTCCCTGCACACCGCGCTACAGTGGCCACTGCAGATCGTGCTGGCACCGGAGCTGCTTGCCTCAGTGACTGAGAACGCTGACAGGGAAATCTTATCAATGTGTATAAAAGCCTAATGGGAGACAGGAAAGAAGACAGAGACAGAACGTTCTCAGCAGCATCCAGTAACAGGGCCAGAGGCAATGGGCACAAATTGAAATACAGAAAAACCCACTTAAATATAAAAAATCCCTCACATTTTCCTATGGAATAGGCTGCCCAAAGAGGCTGCGTAGTCTGTTATCTTTGGAGATAATCAAAACCCAACTGGACAATACCCTGAGCAACCTGTTCTAGTTAGACCTGCTTTAAGCAAGGGTGCTGGACCACATGATCTTCAGATGTCCCTTCCGACCTCAACTATTCTGTGAAGACTGTATTCCACTAAATAGCAAGGTGTTTAGAAGTTAGCTCTAACTCTAATCACCGTGAAGTGTGACAGTACTGCCAATGCCATCCACTTCAATATGGTAATAACTCTGGGATTTAGTTGGGCTTCCAATACAGCAGCATGCACCTGTGAAGTGAAGGCAATTTCTACTCCCCAGGGCCTCCCTAAGTCCTTACCACAGTGCAGGAAAGTTCCCGAGCATGCAGGAAATACCAATCCCCTAGCACAGGCTCCATTGCAGAGCGGCCACCATACAGAAACAGGTACTTCTCGCCTACGGAAAAAGACAACCAGGAGAAAAGAGAAGTTAGAATTTGGTATGTCACAAAAGCAAAAATTTCCATTTGCATAGAAGGGAAGCTGAACAAAGATAGAAATTAAGGCAGTGAGGCAGAAGTTTTCTACACTATTTATATTAAGACATCCTGCAACCCAAGGAACATTTCCCTCCTTTAGCAATAAATGCAAGAAATTGTTTCATAGATACAGGAATTACTCTTGTATCTAGATCTTTTATAAGACACACGAAAGACTAAATATTTTTACTAAAAAGCTGCATTCTTCACATTAGTAGTCATTCAAAAGACAGCCATCATCCACTTACATTACGTAGTTTCTGAATGTTAAGGTCTGAATGGAAATCACACACTGTAGTCCCAAAACCAAAAGGAGAAAACATGGTTTTTAATATACCTGATAGACTTAAGGAATGAAAATTCAGGCAATGGAAAGATTACACCTGCAGAACTAACAAAACTAGAAAACCCTAAGTAAATGAATCATAGCAACACAATGACATTTATCCCAAGAAAACAGATAAATCCTCATAAGATAGCAAGAACGTGTGTTTTTTCACACAAAACAGAGATAATGATAATTTAAGTGTGTAGGAGTTAATATGGAGAAGCCTCAAAAAGAAGGTACAAAAGTACTTTGGATAGATGTCAAGGATGTGCGTTAACTGCACTGTGCCCTGTCAGCTCACTTCTTCATAATGGACTGTGCAGATAAGGCAAGTGTTGATCACTTACTTCAGCTACAAAGCAAAATCAGGGGAAAAATAAGATGATATGATACAGTCTGACAAAGACAAAACCCAATGTATTATTTAGAAAATTTTATTTTCCCATTTAGCATTTGCTTCCTTGATGTAAAATATTGACTGGAAGACTGAACTCTAAACTACGTTATGGTGTTAATTAAACACCGCTTCACAAATTCAAAGTATTCTTCAGACTACACTAACAACTACTTAACAATTCTCCTGGTGTTCCCCTTCAATAGCTCCCTGCCACCTAGCGGAGAATTAAACAGCTTAAAGAAATGACAGCTTTCACCTTTGGGATTCCACCAAGTCCCACCACTGACTTGCTAACAACCGCTGAAGTTTTTGCCCCTTACAGTCAATATCTTTTACTAGACAAACCTTCAGCATGCCGTTGCAAGGCTTGATTCTAGACCTATTCAGAACTACTGAATATTTGTCAATTGCTACTAGAAGAGTAACATTTCTTCTGAGGCACCTCTCCTGGATTAAGAGCTAGGGATCCTGCTCCATAATGCTCCAGAATTAAAATATTATACTTCAGAGAGGAAGTTCTGAAACTTCTTTCTGGTGTGATCAAGCATGAATAACTTTAGCCATAAATGATCTCAAAGAATCGGTCTTCCAGAAGAGATTATTTCCCTAGGTTTCAATTCTACTTAACACTGGGTATTATGTGGTTTAAGAAATAGGAAATTATCATATTTCAAGTTTCAAGAAGAGATCTCAAAGCCTCTTTTAATTTCTTTTCTACTGGCAGGCTTGAGAAGTGGGCCAATACGAACCTCATGAAGTTCAACAAGGCCAAGTGCAATGTCCTGCACCTGGGTCAGGGCAATACCCAGCATCAATACAGACTGAGGATGAAGGGATTGAGAGCAGCCCTGCAGAGAAGGACTTGGGGGTACTGGTGGATGAAAACTTAGATATGAGCTGGCAATGTGCACCTGCAGCCCAGAAAGCCAATCGCATCCTGGGCTGCACCAAAAGAAGCATGGGCAGTAGGTCAAGGGAGGTGATTCTTCCCCTCTGCTCTGCTCTCATGAGACCCCACCTGGAGCAATGCAACCAGCTTTGGGGTCCCCAGCACAAGACAGACATGGACGTGTTAGAGCGGGTCCAGAGGAGGGCCACGAAAATGGTCAGAGGGCTGGAACACCTCTCCTATGAGGAAAGTCTGAACCTGTGTACCGCCAAAGGGGGAG
>NW_010972972.1:7911139-7925347 GCF_000737465.1 Haliaeetus leucocephalus | reverse complement strand
TGGGGTCCCCAGCACAAGACAGACATGGACGTGTTAGAGCGGGTCCAGAGGAGGGCCACGAAAATGGTCAGAGGGCTGGAACACCTCTCCTATGAGGAAAGTCTGAAAGAGTTGGAATTGTTCAGCCTGGAGAAGAGAAGGCTTTGGGGAGACCTTACCGCAGCCTTTCAATACTTGGAGGGGGCTTATAAGAAAGACTGAGAGAGACTACAGGGCCTGTAGTGACAGGACAAGGGGTACTGGCTTGAAACTAAAAGAGGGTTGATTTAGATTAGATACAAGGAATAAATTCTTTACTATAAGGGTGGTGAGACACCGGAGCAGGTTGCCCTGAGGAACTGTGGATGTCCCATCCCTGGAAGTGTTCAAGGTCAGGTTGGATGGGGCTTTGAGCAACCTGATCTAATTGAAGATGTCCCTGCCCAGAGCAGGGGGGGTTGGAACTAGATGATCTTTAAAGGTCCCTTCCAACCCAACCCATTCTATGATTCTATGATTTACATAATGGCAGAACAGTATTCACCATTCTGGGTTTTGTTCCTTTACTAGTAATTCATAGCGCTAAGAATTCTTAACATTTGTTTTGCTTTTCTTTTAAGCATCTGTTCATCATTACAAAGCCTTACTGACTAGCAGTGCTACGTTATGTGCTAAAAAGCTCACCTGCGCACGCACAGAGGAGCACAGAGGCAAAACAAGGTGGGGGAACCCAAATAACATCCTGCCTCAGCTATTTCCAGACCCATCTCAAGAGAGCAATCAAGCCATAAAATGCTCATTTCCTCATGCACATGGGGAGCACAGAGAGGCAGCAGCAGTTGTGCAGGCAAGAGAACCCCAATTACACGCTTATAGAAGCAGACCATCTGTTCTGGCTCCTCCCAGGGCTGTCCCAGGAGAACTATCATCCCCATTGTCCAGCTGTGAAACCCATCAAAATGAGTGAACAGGACGAACTCTCTGGAGCACTTTTGAGGGGGTACTGCCTAGGGGTATGGGACACATTATAAGATGCTGAGGAGAAGCATTGGGGGTTTGCATAAGACTTAATATGGGATGCTCAGGAGGGGAACAAGAGGCAGGAAAAGGCATGGGTTTAGGTGATTTGGGGAGGTACAAACACAGGAAGACAGAAGGATAAAAAGATAAAAAGGGCTAAACATACGTAAACAGGTTGCTGGTCAGTATGCCTGTCTGGCCACATCCTGCACCTTAAACAGGAACAGCTGAAATGAGTCTTTTTCATCTGTGGGTAGGTGTGTTTGTGAAACTGGAGTTACAAGTATATATTGTAGCACTTTGAAAAATGCATTATGAGCTTTTTTCAGCACTATACAATCATACATACTTTTTGATTCCTGCCCTGCATCTAGAAAACTAAAAAGATTGCAGGTCATCTATAATAAAAGTCATTATCACAAGGTACAAGTCAACCATGTATTAATGGCATAGATGATTGAAATCCTGCGCAGTTGTTGGATCAACCAATTCAGTTGCTCAGTTCAGGAAACTCAGCTGAGACTGTCCAGTCTTTCCCTTTTGTCAGATTTAGTAAAGCCTCTCACAAACACTTTCAGACTTGACAAACAAAAAAGGCACAACAAGAACTGGGTAGATATAAGGAAAATACATTCAAATGAAGTTTATAAGCCCGGGAAAACAAATCGCCACTGAACAAAATTTTTTATGAAATGTAATTGGATTCTCTAAAGTGCTGATGAATCTATCAAGATCATATTCTTTCCAAAATGTTCAGCAAAAAGCTATTGTTTCAGCCAAAGGAATACTACACACCAACACTAACTGTATAGCCTGTACTACATAAAAAGTTAAGGCAGTATCATGACAGCTTGCCTTTTAGACCTCACTGTCTGGACAGGACTGCCCCATATATTCTGAAATTTGTATACTTCCGCATACCTACAGGCATTTCCGCTCTTTCTAGGCTTTTTACCTTTGAATATTACTTCAGTTGTACTGTGTCTCCAACGCAAAGCAGCTGGTTCAGCAGCAGGCTGCAGACTTACAAGCTCCACTGTAATGTCATCTGGGTCTGATGCATTACAGGTTTCAGGGAACTTTAGCCACAACATTCCCAAGCCTGCACTTGATGGGGATGTTCGTCCTCCTACCACCAGGGCCAGGCTGTTCGAAAGACATGACACAGTATGGTACAACCGCTCAGCTGTGGAGATACAAAAAAAATCACAGTTCACACAAATCTTTCTCCCACAAAATTTATAGAATCATAGAATCATTTAGGTTCGAAAAGACCCTTAAGATCACCGTGTCCAACCGTTAACCTAACACTGCCAAGTCCACGACTAAACCATGCCCCTAAGTGCCACATCTACATGTCTTAAATACCTCCAGTGACAGTGACTCAACCGCTTCCCTGGGCAGCCCATTCCAATGCTTGACAGCCCTTTCAGTGAAGAAATTTCTCCTAATATCCAATCTAAACCTCCCCTGGCACAACTTGAGGCCGTTTACTCTTGTCCTATCACTTCTTACTTGGGAAAAGGGATCGACATCCACCTCGCTACAAACTACTTTCAGGCAGTTGTAGAGAGCGATGAGGTCTCCCCTCAGTCTCCTCTTCTCCAAGCTAAACAACCCCAGTTCCCTCAGCCATTCCTCATATGACTTGTTCTCTAGACCCTTCACCAGCTTCGTTGCTCTTCTTTGGATGCAGTCCAGCACCTCAACATCCTTCTTGGAGCGAGGGGCCCAAAACTGAACACAGTATTTGAGGTGCGGCCTCACCAGTGCCAAGTACAGGCAGATGATCGCTGCCATAGTACTGCTGGCCACACCATTTCTGACACAAGCCAGGATGCTATTGGCTGCCTTGGCCACCTGGGCACATCGCTGGCTCATACTCAGCTGGCCGTCGACCAACACTGCCAGGCCCTTTTCTGCCAGGCAGCATTCCAGCAGCTCTTCCCCAAGCCTGTAGCATTGCATGGGGTTGTTGTGACCCAAGTGCAGGACCCGGCACTTAGCATTCAGAACCTTCAGATCTCTTTGACTGCCAGCATAATTGCACTGTGACATCGCTTTTCCACTAGACATCATTTTGTTGTTAGCACAAAAATGTCTTCCTTACACTTGCCATCAGTATGGGAACTCACCCCATCTTTTATCAGGATTTTCCTTTTTCACACAGCCAGCTTTCCAGTAGCCTGCATGCTTAATTAGCACATGAAAATTTCTCATACGGCAGTGCTGTCCATCCTCCTCCCCAAAGCCTCCAGTGGTGAGAATCACATTGGGTTTTATAAGAACAGAGTGGTGACCATAACGTCTCAGGCCAGAAATTTCAGAGTGCATTGCACACACTGCTGCAGTGATACTCCCAGCCATCCTGACAGTCTCATCACGATGAGGAACTGTAAGCCAAAGAGAAACAAAGAACTTACGCACAAGGAAGAACCAAGGACTACATTTTAAATGCGAGATCAAGCAAGTCTGTTCAGCTTTTCAAGAAGACAAAATCGTGAAGCAAGTTGACAGAGCACACAGACAATCTGACATGCCCTCAAAATCGAGCTGTAATTGTTTAAACTACCACTGTGCCAACTTTCAACTTCTGCTTACTGCTCCCTCAGCTCCTGACAGTTCTGAGACTGCTTTAATGGGGTGGAGGTAAGACTGGCTAAAAGACTGCAGTGTCCTAAATTGCTGTAGCAAGATAGGAATTACTGCAATACCTTCAAAAGGAGTACCTTTCTGATAAAGACAGTATTTGGCTACTTAATTAGCAAAGAACAGCAGAAAAAGGACAAACACCTGGAAGCTGGATTTCAAAGTTTCTTGCTAGAATTTGATCCTACCTTCACAAAAGCATTGAAATAAAGTTCTAAAGCATGAAGTATAATCTCTGTTAATTCCAATGGTCGTACTACAAGAGAATATTTTCAGTTATGTAAATATCTTCTCTCTAAATACTATATCCCTTAGTATGAAACAAGCTTTCAACACAGGACCCTAGCTCACCTTTGCGTTTTACTAATTGTTTTCTTTTAATCAGTTTTGCATTTGCATCTTCTTCGTTTCAATCAAGTGCCTTATTCTTGTGTTATAATAGATGATGAGGTGGAGGAAAAGCAGCACTCAGTCTCTTTTTTTGTATGCCATACCCAGAAAAATTGCCTGAATGTTGTTTAGTACAAGACACTACTTTCTGTTGTTTGATGAAGTAAAAAATTTCACCTCCTTGGGCTTAAATCTCTTTCTACAGATGGATCTTTTTAAGACTGAGGGTTTTTTTCATTTTGGAAAATATACTTAAATCATGCTCTGTTTGGAAGATTTAGTACTTGCACTGTCTTGAACAGGGACCCAAACCTATTTGAGAGGATAGTTGGGGGCACATACTGGTATTTGAGATGCACCTTTTGCCATTCCCAGTAAAAAATATCTAAGCATGGATAATTTACCAGATTTTGAAGGCTCTTGCTATCAGTTTTGAATACAACAGAGACAGCAGCAGAAAGACCCTATTCCTGTCTCTAATGAATGAAGTGTCTTCACTGTGTTAATGTCAGTTAAGCAAATGTCATATTATTTTTTTTAACGTAAGGATAGGTCCTACGCATTTAGGAGACTTTCAGGTTTTAACATAAGGACCAGTGACAATCACACAGTGTATTTAACCACACCCACATTCATTTAGCTTCGGTTTCACTACATGTTTTCACACCTAACCAAGACACAACACAATGGATTCAGCAGCCTTGTTGGCTTAAAGAATGCCATCCTGCCTTATCCTTTTGTGGCTGCTTTTCCTGCTCCCTAAAACACAGATTTCAACTGAAAGTTGCAGACAGAACTACTTGTGGTGCTATACTGTGAACAAGACTAGTGATGTGAAACAGGTTAAAAATAACCTTCTGTTTTCCACCCTGAAAAAGGAAGCAAGCAGCTAAAAGCAGGAATTTCTTGGACTGCTACTGCTGCCAAGTCCTTTTTATCATGGAAACACTGTCTTGGTCTTGGCTTTTCCCCAGAGGTACCACTTTTCTCCCAGCTGATAAAAGCAACATACAGATTTAAAAGCATTTCAGAAACAGAAATACTACACATACAATTCCACCCACAGGGGATAACAGAACAGAAACTGTGACACGCTCCTGAGTGCTCTGCTGAACAATACTTTGATAGTGCAGTAAGTAAAACATAACAACCTTTTGGGAGCTGGAAGGATGGAATGGCTCAGAGAGTCATGTATGGAGGCAAGTGGGAATAAGTTGAAAAGGGAGAGTCTGTGGGATCCCAAAAATAGGAGGAGGAACAGAGCAGACTGGCATTGCAGCCATGCACTGGAGGGCCCCACGTATAAACAGAAGGAAGAGCTGTTCAGACTGGAAGGTTCAATAAACTGTGAAAGAATTAAACTGATCAGAACCACCAGAGTCAGGACGTTGCCCTGGCCTCCCTATGGACAGCAGAACCATTGTTAGAAGGATGGAGAAAGCTACTTGCATGGCAGCATCCCATCTGTTCCTTCCAGAGTTTTATTGTCTCCTAAAACCTCTCAGAGAAGCCTGCATGACATAAAAGAATACTACGAAAACTAGTCAGTATGTACCTGTCATATTGGATAACAACGGAGTCCAGGAAGGTTCCATCCCCTTTGATGCAGTCAAGACAAAGTAATGAGAACATTTCAGATGCCATTCCTGTAGCAAGCCCAAAGAAAAACAAACAAACAAACAAACAACAACAAAAACCAATCCCCCTCAAAATCTCAGAGCAAGCAGTAGTAAGGATCTCAGAATGGCCAGGGTGATCAAATCAAAGACCAACCTAGCCTAGCACTGTTTCTAACAGTGGCCAAAATCAGAAAACTAAAGTTGAATCTGAGAAAGAGCAAGTATATAAATACTTTCCTCACTCCAACCTTCAAAAATTTACAGCTCAGGGGTTTTCTAAGCAAGAAGCTGTGTCTTTGTATTGAACAATCCTTGATGGATTTCTCATCCATGAACCCATCCAGTTGGTCTTTGAACTCACATAAACTCCTATCACCTCTAACATGCTGTGGCAAGGAGTTCCACAGCTTAAGTATACATTGCATGAGGATATATTCAGCCAACTACGTGACTGGAAGGTATAACCATGCATTTAAAGGGTGCAAGGAACCACAATATTGGCATCATCGGCCCAAATTCTACCAGAAGTAAAAACCATCTTTTGAAAAGTGATAGCCAAAAATTAATGTAAATACCAAAAATGGAAGAATCCACTATTTGTCCCTAGGCTAATTATTCTAAAAATTAGTCGCCCTCAGCACTAGGTGTGTATTTTACATTTCTTATCTAATTTGATCAAGCTTGTTTCCAGCAAGACCTCGACCTTACTTTATCTCAAGGGCTAATTGTAGACCTCTCTGTAATCACATATCTTACTCCTATGCACATTTTTTCAGCTTGGACTTGTGTACATGTTAACCTCCTCTATAAGGAAAATTATAAAAAGTCCTTTCTCACTGTATGAGCAATTGCCTTGATCTACAATAATTCTTGTACACATTTCTACAACACTTTGCAAATCTGCCAGCATCTTTAAGTCATCCCTTTTGCATTCATGAAGCAGAGCAGATCCTGCATGTTGGCAAAATAAATGCAAGCACATTAAACTGTTTTCATACTGTAGGCTGTTAAGATTTCTAGAGAGAATTATAAACAGAAAACCACAAAATCGGAAGGGAAACTTGTAGTAAGTATCCTACAGGATATTTATCTCAAAGTTACTCAGTATCTTTGACTTACCTTCTCTTCTAGACTTCAAATAGTCACAAACTTTGCCAGCAGTTAACATTAAAATGGCAAAGAATAGTCATAGTTAAATTTCAATCATTAATATAGGAATACCTGTACAAAGTCAGACAAAAAATATCTGAACCTAGTAATCTGTATCCAGCAATGACAAACAGTAATAGCCTACGGAAATACAAGACAGCAGTACAAGTGCAATCTACCTCCCCCAGGAATGGTCCCAACCATTTGCAGTCAGGAACCTCACATCAGGCGTACTTTTACGTATTCAGTAATCCTAAATGGATTTCTCTTTCATTAAAATAATTGCCCCTTGAACCCATGCAAACTTTTAGCATCTACAACATCTTTTATACCACCAGCTAGTTTGCTATGCTAAGACTGTCTCCTTGAGAGACCACTCACCGAGGAAGGAACACGAAGCTTTTCTAGCACCAAAGAGAGTCTTCTTCCAATGCTACTTGCCCCAGCTTCACATTGAGCTTCCTGCAGGCTCTGTATTAACTAAATCTGATTCAAGATCCTTTCTGCCTACATGAACACCTATACCTCAGAAGCTCTTGTACAGAACTGTGATCATAAGAAATTGCAGACACCTTACCACATCAAAGCTAGGTCACTGGTGTTCAGAATAAAGGAGGGTTACCTCGTATTCATCAAAAGGCTCCAGAGCCTGCACTCTTTGCTGCTCATCTTCTGGAGTACAACAGGTGAAAAACTCATTCATATCCATGACACTGCACTCAGTCCAGCCCTAAAACAGAAATCACTCAAAATTGTTACCTCTGGAAGGATAGAGGATCACTTCGCAGAAGAAAACAAAGACCCTGAAATAAACACCTGCATGAGCCTTTAAGACTGTCTAGCTGGAACAACAGCAGCCCAGAATCTGGTGAAGATAGATCTCTTACCTGTAAAGCTCTTAAGAACTTAATTTATTATATCTAAAGTCTCACAGGAACCCATCTTGCCTTAATCCCATACCAGAAAGTAAGCTGCAAGTTGGTTGGAAGGACCTTCAAATGACTAGTCATGCTACTAGAGAAGGCAGTGTCTCAGCCTTGGCCCTGTTTGCTTCAACCCGTAACTGACACAGCTGATGACTTCTGAAATTATTTAATGTTACAATCTTTCCCAGGTAAATCACGCTTCATGTGTGCCCTAGAGCTGCAGGTACTTACCTTTTCAAAAAAGCGCCTCTGCTGTGCCCCACAATCAGGGTACTGTGCCAAAGAATGAAGTACCGAGTTCAGCTGGCTAAAATGCTGCTGCATGACACGTCCAAAGGGGTCCTCTGGGTGCATCTGCTCATACAGCAGAAAGCATGCCTGAGAGAAATGCTCTGCTGCCCATTGAATCAAGGCATCTGACCTGTCAGGCAGATTGTGCGTAAGAAATTAAATAACTGAGGGCCCACCTATCATCTGGCAGATGCAATACATCTTCCTGCAACACCACAAAGCATGCTATTAAGGCATCCTGACAGAGGTAATAGGCAAAAGAGAATCTTGTGCTGGGGACTTACGAACATCTCCTCCCCCATCTGTGCAGAGAATTCAGGGGATGAGAAGAAGAAGAAACTCAAAATCACTCGTTCGAGGCTTTTCTTCTTTTTTCCCTCCCTTTTAGGATGTAATGTGCACATCAATTGCCCCATCACAACTATGATGTAAGGAGTTGTTTGGGACTTCCACAGAATTCCTGAAGCTTTACTTATAAGACAGCAGGTCTCCCAGCCCCAGGTGATGTACATACAGAGAAGCTTGTTCTTTTCATTTTACCACCTAGCTAACAGGATAACGCAACTGACCTGCTATTTTCCATGTAGGTGAGCACCACCTCTGCTATGAAGAGGGTGGGGATTCCATTGTCCAGTCCTGCTTCCTCGAAGGCTCTCTCCAGCTCAGACAGCTCTGATAAATCCACTCCCAGTAATTTATAATCCTCTCCAGAAATGGCAATGACTCCTGGGAGACAAAAATGATACAATCTCACTACAGCACTGATGCAATACTGAGACCAAAAGGGACAAGTAGGAAAATCAACTCCACAGGCAATTGGTCACAAGGCCGTGCCCATCAAGTCAATTTCTTTGGGACATGTACAAGAAAATCCCCATCACTAAATGAACCATAAAGGGATAGTGTCAAGAAGCGATCCGTTAACTGCAGACCTAAAACTCCATTATTCCTAATGCAAATTTTACCTACAGATTTCTCATAGAATTATCACATTTACTATAACAACAAAACTTTATCATATTTACTTTAACAACATTTTTATAGAACTACTATAATTCAGAATCAAATCTTAAAGGCTGTCTTTTATAGACCTCTCAGTTTAGGCTAAGAAAGTACCATTGCTTTGATAGAATTTGAATGGTTTGCCTCACAACCATAAAACCATTCTTGAGATTTTGGGGGTCTGTTTGTTTGTTTTTTAAATAGATGTCATTTCTGTAAAATGGCATTGAATCCTGAACCAACACATGCTAGCTGTCTGCAAACACCAGGACTAATCTCACAGATCACCGTTCTCAGGAAATAAGGTCCAATTTATGATTTGCAAGCATTACCATGACATACCTCCGTACTCCGTAAGAGCATCATAAGCTATAGCTTGTTGACCTGTTTCAGCCAAAACTAAACATAGACAAAGCTAATTGTAAAGTACATTTAGAAACCAGCTACTCTGTACCAGTACAATCCAACAATTAGACCTGTCCTGAGAACTGTTAATCTATACTGTTCTCAAAGGCATCCATTACCAGAGGCAACATGGCCTTCTTCAGAAGCCCGTCCCAGGGTTCCCCGTTAATTTCTTCTAACAACTAACTTGTCTATCCATCACTTCCTGCCCTCTGGACACAAGAGAATAGGGTATTCCCAACTCTTCTGACACCACACCCACCTTTTAATTTAAGTACTTGAAGATTATTGGTATGGACAGAATTCTTTGCCACGGGACACTGCCAATATTAAAAACATGAATGGATTCAAAAGGAAACTGAACAAGCTCACGGAAGAGCTACTCACTAAGACTTGTTCAACTGCTCACGGGAGCCAGGGACTTGTGCTCTGCACCTACCTCTGTAGCTGTCTTCCATCTGTATTTAAATTGATTATTACAGTCTAAATGTAGCAGCTTACATATGTATGTCCCTATTGTATTTCATTCCACATTTTCCAGACCATTCATGCACTTTGTCAAAAACCTACTCTCATCCACCATATTGCAACTTTCCCTATTTCTTGCTGGTTTATTACATTTTCACCTTCTACAGCATATCATCTAAAATATTAACGGAAACCTTGAAGGAAATCAGGAGAAACCTCTAGTGAATCCCGTACTTTACATTCCTCCATTTTGCCACTGAACTGCCCCTTAGCACTTAGCTAGCATAATAATCCTTTCAGCTCTGCTTAAATTCTACAGTAGTTTCATAAGGCTCATTTTTTCCTGCCTTGGAGGGAAAAAAAAAGTCAGGTAACATAACGACTAATGTTTTATTACAGTCAAGACACCTAAGAATCATAGCTTCTCTCCTACCCATAAAGCCCACAAATCACAGTATAATTTAGGTTGAAAGGGGCCTTTGAAGGTCATCTAGTCCAACTCCTTGCTCACAACAGAGTTACCTGTATCAGGTTGCTCAAGGCTTTGTCCAGTCAAGCTCTAACTATCTCCAAGGGTGGAGATTCTACCACCTTTCTGGGCAACCTGTTCCCGTTTCTAACTACTCACATGGCAGAAAAAAAAAAAAAAATTCATTATACATAACTGGAATTTCCTTTGTTGCAATTTGCAACCATTGCCCCTTGACTATTTGCTTCGTGCCTCCAAGAAAAGTCTGGCTCCATCTTTTCTACACTCTCCCATTAGGTAGTTGAAGACTGCAGTATGACTTACCTCCCTCCCTCCCAACCTCCTCTTCTTAAGGGAGAACAAACCCAGTTCTCTCAGCCTCCCCTCCTATCTCATGTGCTCTACCACTTTATAATTTGTGTGACCTCTCACTGGACATGCTGCAGTTCGCCACTGTCTTTGTACTAGTGAGCCCAAAGCTGGACACAGTACCTCAGAAATTGTAACAGAAAGAAACTGAACTTGGTTTGATATAATACGCTCCTGACAAATCCATTCTGGCACCTATACATCATCTTATTATCTCCCAATGCTTATGAATGATTTATTTGTCCCAAAATTTTTCAGAAAATGAACATGCTTTTCATCTACAACTTCGTAGTTCCTCTACCATCGTATCTCACTTTTTAAAGGCTGAAGCTATGTTTGCTTCTTCTAAACATTTAGTATCTAGAAAACCTTCCATAAATATCGTACCTAATTCTTCCCCTCCAGTATCTCCCACCAGTGCTGACAACTCTTTCATTCTTTTGATCAGAGTAGCTTTCTGGCATGCCACACTTGGGAAATCCACCTCATATACCACAGTGTGATGCAGAAGACCTATGTCCTTCAAACGGAAGTATAAGGAGTCAAAGCCAGCACCTAAAGACAGGATCTGCAGAGAAAGTATCAGAAAAAGTTATACTCAACTCTAGCAGCATCCTGAGCATCTAGGTGTGAAAAATATTCAATCACATCATCTGTAGAGTGACAAAATCAGACAATCTCCTGCAAGAGGTAGAAGAATTTTGTGTAGTTATTGCCCCCTCCCAGATACTTCTGTCAAAGGGACAAATGGACAGCCTCAGCAGTGCCAGTCAGATTCTCTGTGCTCTTCAAAAAAGATCCTCTTCTAGGAAAGGATCACAACAGATGCACTAATAAGCTACTGCAGTGCCAAGATGCCAAAAAGACTTTTCACATATGCAGTGGAAATTGCTAGTACACCCAGACAAAGAAAATGCACCTGTGTCCTAGAGTGGCTTTGGGTCTTCAGCAGGAAGTCTCGAATGCAGTGATCTACAGCACGGGCACGGATGTAATAACCCCTGTGGAATGAAATTCAGTTGTAATCACTGTCCAGGAACCCTATTTCTCCAGCACTGGCATCCTCCATTTCAAAAAAACTGATTTTTTTCTCTCTCAGCTTCTACCCAATAACCCCACATTTATAGACCTGCACTGGGAAACGTCTGATGATTTGTTGTATCTAGAGCTTGTTAATAAATACAGATCTCCTGTATTCAGTAAGTGTATTAACCAACAAGATTATGGATAACCCAGAGAAAACGTGTAGATATCCTAGCTGGACCTGTTCTGTTTTACATAAATAAATACTCACTGGATGAAAAAGTAAGAATCCAGACAGTTAGGATGCTCCCCTGCAATGTGGGTGGCCAATACCAGAGTTCCTGCCCCAAACCAGATGCCATAACAATATGAAATTAACTCCTTTACTTACAAGAGGCTACTGGGTATAACAAAATGAATGACACTGTGTACAAATGCAGTGAGAGGTGAACAAAAAAGTCAGGAAAGGAATTTCATTCTCTGTTTTCTGAATGCATGGAAGTATAACTCCTGGAAAGTGATTACTATTTGCCTAGTCTGGTAGGGACTGGTGTCTCTTTTTCCTTGGCATTCTCTTTTATTGTGTTTCATCATGTCCCCACCAGGCTTACCAGTTCCTATCACCCCCTTTAGCAAGCAAGTTGTCATCCCCATGCCTCGCAGGGACTAAAGACTTCACTAGATACTCTAAGATGTCCCAAAATTCGTCATGACAGTGTTGACAACTGCAGTACATAACTCTTTCTATGAATTTAGTTTGGCATGCCAACGCCATGTGACAAGTCAACACAGGCTCAGCTTCCTGACGAGCAACACTTGTCTTCATAGGCCTGCAAGCTTCTGCTTGAATACCACTTTCCCCCCACCACCACCTTGTCCTGGCTTTGGCTGGGATAGAGGTAATTTTCTTCTTAGTAGCCGGTACCGTGTGTTTTGAATTTAGCATGAGAATAATGTTGATAACACACTGATGTTTTAGTTGTTGCTAAGTAGCGCTTATCCTAAGTTAAGGATTTTTCAGTTTCCCCTGCTCTGCCAGCAAGCAGGTGTACAAGAAGCTGGGAGGGAGCATAGCCAGGACAGCTGACCTGAAAGAGCTGAAGGGATATTCCATGCCATGGAATGTCATGCTCAGTGTATTAACTGGGGGGAGTTGGCCAGGAGGGGCAGACTGCTGCTGGGGCATCAGTCAGTGGGTGGTGAGCAATTGCACTGTGCACCACTTGTCTTTTCTTGTTGGTTTTTATTTTATTCCTTTTTGTTATTATTATTACATTTTTATTATTATTGTAAGTATTACATTTTATTTTACTTTTGTTATTAAACTGCTCTATCTCAACCCACGAGTTTTACTTTTTTTTTTTTCCTATTCTCCTCCCCATCGCACTGGGAGGGGGGAGGAGCGAGCAAGTGGCTGCATGGTGGTTAGTTGCTGGCTGGGGTTAAACCACAACATCCCTGAATGAAATTCCTTTAGCAACTCACAGACACTTTGACTGCATTAAACTATTAGCCTTGTATTACTTGTAAACTCCACTACCATGTAAGTGTAGAACCCTCTACACATGCACATTAAAACATTCATGCTTGTGTCCTGCAAAGCTCCAGAGAAGACCTGCTGGTCAGTCACCACCAATTCAAAAGACAATACTGTTTCCCTGAGCCACCAAATACCTTACTGAAATTGTAATGTTCTTGAGAATTAATGAGAAAACCATTGACGTGCTAACATTTTTAGTACATTAGTTTTCCAATCTTACTGAAAGTAGTTTTCAGCAGCATTGAATACGGGAGTTAGGAACCAGTCCAGCCACACATTTCACTCAGGACAAAACTTTCGATTTTTGCCCACAAGCCATGTAAAAAAAAATTACACTAACAGTCTAAAAAGGTTACCTTCCCAAGAGACAGCGCTCTGCAAGTTGCCACTCCGTCACCCTGCGTACCTTCCTTAAAATGCACTTTAAAAAGCTGTGCCTTAAACAGCAGTGACAACTCAAGGGGCCCGGGGAATCACTAGGGCCCTTCTGCACCCCGAGAGGCAGGAGGCAGCGAGCCCCACGCCGACCCGCCGGCGCCGGGGCTCGGCAGCCACAGAAGCCGAGGGCCCCGCGCAGCATCCGCTCCTCACCGGTGCACAAGCGGGGCTCGCCGCCGCCGCCCCACCAGGAGCTGCAGGAACCGGTCCTGGATGTAGCCCCGCGCCGCTGCCGAGCACTTGCTGACGGCGCTGCTGCCGCCGGTGCCCTGGACCTGCCGGGACAAGGACACGTTTAAGGTCTGCGGCGCCGGCGCTTCCATCCGACGCCGCGGGCCGGAAAGCGGCCGGGCCTAGCGGGGCGGGACGGCGGGGCGAGGCAGCGCCAAGAGGGCAGTTACCCCCGGCGCCGCCGAACCCTGTTCACGTCCCAGCCTCCCCTCCCCCCCCGCGCCCGCGTTTGCCTCCCCT